>NC_090928.1:160087155-160390185 GCF_040938575.1 Ambystoma mexicanum
CTCATGCCTTATTTAAAGACTGTGTTAGCAATGTCTATCAATGCTTTGTCTACGGTAAGACCTTGTGATTTATGAATGGTGACTGCGTATGCAAGAGTTAGAGAAAATTGTTCTCTTCGTACATACATGTCTTTGAAGAGAAGCAATCGAGCTGTTGAGCGTCCTATCCTTTTCACTTCTGAACGTTTGTCAAAGAGAATATTGACAAACTGAATGTTGTTGTCACATGGGTATGTTTGAAAACCAACAACTGTACCCAGTGCTCCATTAACTAGTCCTTGATCCACGTCAAGGTTACGTTTAAGCATTACTCTGCAATTTAAGGATAATTTTAATATTTTTTCCAATCCCGCTGTGTTGGAGATTGAATTTTCTAAACTATTTAGTCTCATTGTGGCTTGTTCACACATGGGTAGTGTCATACCATGTATGTCTAGTTTGTCTGTGGCGCTAATTTCAATTATTGGTTGCATTTCTTTTTTTAACATTGTTTCATTGAATTTGAAACAGCTTGCAAGAGTTGGCATTAAGGCCATACAATTTACATTTCTGTGGGCTAATTCTTCCATAACATCTGTAGCACATGCATTATGGCCATAAAGTGCATGAATGTGCCGGGTTTTCAATATTGTTTGTGCTTCTTGAAATAATATACCAACTCTAATACTTTTTAAGATGTTGGCATAAGGGAGATCTGCAGATTGCCGCATATTTTCTGTTAATTCTTTGTATTGGAAATGTTGCCAATGGTTGGCATTTCCAATGCTGCCAACAGTTTTACGGCAGAGTTTGTGTCCTAAGGTTTTAAAAATAGGTGCACATTTCACTGGAGTTAATTGAAGAAGATCTCCGAAAACAATAATGTGTTTTCCTCCAAAGAGCTCTTCGTAGTTTGTTTTGAGTACTTATTGTAATCTGAGGTGAATCAAGGCCAACATTAGGTTGGAGACCATGCTCACTTCATCTATTATTAGCATTTTCATTTACTCTGCGTAGTTCCATTGCAGCTTCTGTAGAAAGTTTGTAATAGTCTAATTTGTTTTGGTGTTCTACTGGCAGGAGTAGTAATCGGTGTAAAGTGACAGCGCCTATGTTGTAGGCAGCTAAACCTGTGGGGGCAGTGACAACAGCTGACAGTTTGTTGTTTGTCAATTGTTGAAGGAATTTACTGATGATTTTGATTAAGAATGTTTTGCCAGAACCAGCTTCACCACTGACGTACAGTAGTATAGGTTTGTAATTTTGGCAGGTGCATTCTTTGTTTTCATGTTGTACACCATGTGCAATTTCTTTTGTTACTTCTTCAAAAATGCTATGTTGTTCATTGTTTAGCTTTGATTGTAGTGTAGTTAAGTCTTCTTTATCTTCATACTGACACATGGTGTTTTCTACTTCTGTCATCGCTAATTCTGCCTCATTTGTTATTAGTGGCTCTCCCAGTGCTTCTTGGCTTCCTGTTACAGAGGGTTGACTACTGTCAGGAGTGTCCTTATCTAGTTGGGCCTGCAGTTCTTCTTGGTGTTGCTGTTCATTGTGCAACATTGTTTTGTACTGTGTAAAGTTTACATCAGTTTTAGTGCTTTCATTTGCTTTGAAAGTGTCTTCATAGGAGTCATAGTTATCTAGTATTTCTTCTTCTTTTTTCCATGGTTTAAAGAGTTGTAGCAGGAACATGTAATATAGTTCTTTATGTTGAGGAGTTTTTAATGACAATTTGATATGATTAATTAAATTTGGTTTGGTGAGTTTTACTAAGCTGCCTTCACAATCTGACACTCTGTATTTACCTTTTTTTCATTGGGTTTTATATTATTTTTGTATGTGATGTTTTGGGCTACGTGGTATAGACACATGGTTTCCAAAGTGGTACTTCTGTTTAGGTAGTATGTGTCCAGCAAATTGTTTTTTAAAATGTCTTGGCTGTTGGGATCATGTTTGGCTATTGTTTCTATATCTTCGCATGATTTTAGAACTCTTTTTCTAGATTTAGCAGGACCAAGACTTAGCCATACTATATTTTCAGATTTTCCCTACAAAGCAGTACCAGTTAAATGATCTGCTGCTTCATAGGAGCCACATTCTCTATGGGAGAGCATGTTTATGCCCAAGCTGTATAATTTTTGAGACAGTGTTTTGTCTGGTGACAGGTCATTCCAGAGGTCTTGTAGCTCTGTTTTTTCTGCTTTGGTTAAATATGCTGTAACATATCGTGCAACTGAAGTGGAATTGTCTGCAATGTACTGCACATCTATGTTTGCATTCCATAAGTGGGCAATGATTGCATTGTAATCATTGATATATTTTTCTTCTTCTGTTCTTTTTATGTAATATGTATTTTTAGGTGATTTGCCTTTAACACTATGTCTAACGAAGACATGAAGCTGTTCACTTGACCTGTTTTTGTAACCGGTCTAGGGAAGCCAAAGCGGCATTTGGTGTAGTATTTCCCTTTGTTTTTGTATTTGCGACGACAATATTTGCCACATTTGTGTCTTTGAAATTGTAAAATGTGTGCTTGGAGATCACTATTTGTGGCTTCTGATGGAATTTGACAAGTGACATATTTTTCAATAAACTGTAAAACAGTGGCGTCACTTTCTTGACCAAATTTAGGAGCATCTTTAATCCATAAAAGCATGTGGATATGTGGTGCTCCTCTGGCTTGGTATTCTTTTCTCCAAAAGAAGTGTTGCACTTCTCCAAAGGGAGGAGCAGTTTTATTACAAATAAAGTGTAGCATATAAATGAAGCGATGGTGAAAATATCTTGAAACATTAACAGGATCTAGAGAACAAAGTTCTCCCGGTGTTAGTATATCTATGTTTGTTTTGTTTTTGTTTGATATGCGTAGGAAATCATGTAAATCTTCCCATGCATATTCTGCACAACTTAATGTAACAAACCAAGTGGGTGGGCCAAGTTTTCTTATCATACAAAGTACATCTCCGTGACGTCGAAACCAGTATTCTTTAGTACTATGCAGATTTGCTAATAGATTTGTAATATTTGATTCTAAAACCTCATCTTTTTGTTGCACTTTTTGTAATAATTGTATAGCTGACATATTTTGAAAGTGGGATCCTGATTTTAATGTGTGTGCAACTCCGTAACATAAAGTTGCTAGTGTAACTTTCAAAGAGTAGGTGGAATATGTATTCCACATTTTGTCTAAATCTGGGATCTTCAGAATACATTCGTAATGAGTGATATTCTGATGCTGTTATTTGAATAGGTCTACCATCGTACCTTCCTCCTTTGCCAGTTGGAAAAAGTAGAGGAAAAGCACGTGCTTCTATACATTTTTCCCATATGCTGATTGGTGATCCTTTTGTTTAACGCATTTGGTACGTTACTAATGCATCTTCTACGGTGTCATTAGAATGCAATCAGTGAATTGTATAATGGTCTAAAGTATTGGATATTGTAGCAGGATCTAGGAGCTCAAATTGACCAGCTTCTTGTGTCTCTTGAATTATTTCAGTGGTATCCTTCAAGTTTTCTTCAATATTAATTTCTTTGTAGTAATCATTATTGGGCCTCATTACGACTCAGGCGGTAAAGGTTTTACGGCGGCGTAAACAGCGCCGACCCTTACCGCCTGATTCCGAGGTCCCTTAGCGCCATGGAGGTTCAGGTGTTAAAATCCATGGCGCTAAGGGACCTTGATGTTAATTACGCCACCGTAATTTACGGTGGCGTAATTAACGCCTTCCCCACTCCCATTATGCCCTATGGGGCAAAATGGGAATGGGGAAGGGAAAATGGGAAAATGGGGATTTACCGCCCCGCCAAGGTTGGAATGGGGCGGTAAATCCGCCAACCACCATGGCGTAAACGTAGTTTACGCCATGGTGGTAAAGTCACGGCCCAGGCGGTAACTTACCGCCTGGGTCGTAATGAGGCCCATTGTCTTTTAGCTATTGCAAAGCTTGTCTAACTTTATATAAATCTACCAGTTTTTGCCAATTTTTTTTGTCTTTTGTAGGTACACCATTTACTAAGATAACTAAAGATTGCTCCATTGGACGTTGCACTCCTAGAGTGTGCACATTTTCTTTTAGATCTAATGGTAAATACACTACTTTTCCACAAATACATTTCACTAATTCAGAGGGAGGTAATTTTGCTGTTTTTGGTTGAAGGCGTATTATTGCTTGAAAGGGGTGCACTGTTTGAATTATGATGCTCTCATATAAATTGAGTTGTTGCAGGGGTTTTGGTAGTGGATATAATTCAAATTATTTGTGATAGCACGTGAAGGAGTTTGGATGTTGTCAATTTTTGTAGTGCAGTAACTGCAAAGTATTAAGGCGTCAGTTATTTCGTATTTGTTTTCTGCTATAAGGTAGAGAGCTAATTCAAACCATTTAGAATCTTCATTGTTTTCTATTTTACATGTTAGGTCTACAGTTTTTGTGTTATTTTTATAGAAAGTTCTACAGCAACATACACACACATGGTTTGGTATTTCAGCAGATGTCCTTTTAAATTTCACTCTTTCTTTTTTGTTTGTGTGTAGTAGAAGGTTGCCATGCATAGAATTGTTGTTAATTTGCTTTAAAGCTATTTCATTCTGTAAGTGGCTTTCACGTGCAAAATATTTTTTCTGGATATAGTCGATTTCTTCAAGTAGATCTTTTGCTGTACCATGTAGAAGAATGTTATTTAAATTGGCTAGTGCTAAAGTAGGACTTTTAGCATAGTACATTTTATAGAGTAGATTTCTTATAGTTGAATGATGTGTTGATATCATTTTGATATAATGGAAGGTGGTTTTGCAAGTAGGTCCTGAAATGCAGGCCAATGAATGTCCTTGTAGTCCTGTGCACTTGCACATTGGACAGGTATCCATATTTTGCAGTAGTTTAATTTTCATTTTGTCTTTGCCTTTCACATATTGATTGAGGAATTGGCGTAAAGACTTGAAAGATTCTTTGGGAATGTTACACATTGACGTGCATGGCCATTTGTATACTAGACGTTCTGATTCAGTTGAATGGAGAGGTAATTCTAAGTTTTCTGGGGATATTTTTGTAAGTAGTATTTCTTGTTCCATTATGGTATTATTAACTTTTTTCATAACCTCGCCGACTGCTATGTATGGCAATTGTATTTGTTTGCTTTTGTTTGTATGCTTCTTCATTTAAGTATTGTTCTGTGCTCGTAGTGTGACTCCATTCACCTCCACAGATACGTAAGAAGGTATTTCTGTTGACATTTTGTTTATTGAGAAGTCTTTTTTATAATTTAGTCATTAGTTTTGTTAGTGGTTTCATTTTGTTTAACACTAAAATAAATATGTTTCTTTTGAGAAGGATTGCACTGTCTATCAACGCTTCTAAGATTAATTTCCTACAATGGGTTTTAAGGGTTGAGTTTGATTTCTCTCCTGTTTTTATAAGATTTTGCAGGACTCTGTGACGGAACATTTTTGCTAAAATACTTTTTTTGGTATGCTTAGTTTGCACTATATCAAGATTTATAGGAGCAGTTTCATCCGTAGTGGTAGCTGATTTTTTGTTAATTGTTTTGTGGTTTGTTTTACATTTTGATAGAGGAGGCAAAGTTTCTGTACTTGAAGCTTGTTTTGTTTCGCTAAATGACTGTGTTAGCTGTTTTGTTTTAACTTTTTTTACAAATTGTGCTAGAGATGGATGGTTGTTTTGGACACTTCTATTTTCATTTTCTCTGTTTCTGCGTTGCTTTCTACGGACTTGATTTTTGGTAGGCATTCTTTAGGGTCTGTTGAAAAAAATAAAGAAGGTATGGGTTGGGGTGTTTTTAATGTATGTGTGCTGTTTGCATGAGTGTGTGAGTAAGATAATAAAGATGTATGTAATGGTGTGTGATTGTGCATTGGGCAACTACAACTAGTTGGGATGGCGATTCTTGAATTTATGTGCTACTAAACTGGGGTTCAGATGATAGTAGAAATTAAGCTGGTGGTGTGGAGAAGTAGAAATAGTAAATCTAATGGTATACAATTAAAACAGTTGTTTGTTCTATAATATGAAAATTCTAGGGGTTGAGTTGGGTTATTTGTGTGTCGAAAAATAAGAAATTGTGCGTCATTCTGCCTGTAAATTTCTGTTTAAGAAATGGGGATTTGTAGACAAAATGGTGCACAATCTCTACTTTTAGACACAGAAATAGCATGCATTAACATTACAGTGCGTTTGAATAATAGTACAAATAATATTGTGGTATTCAACTTACTTTTTTTTAAAATTAGCAGGTTTCTTCTTAGTTGTTCTTTGTACTTCAAATTTGGCTGCTTCTTTCCAGGAGAATGGTCTTCACTGTAATTGTAAATGAAACAAATAAGGAATTTTGTTGGTATATAACATTGTTTTTAATTTAGACATTGATTTTTTTAATTGACATTGACCTTCAGCGCCTTCCTCAAAATCATGAAAACTATCTTATTCACATAAGATGTGTCACACCAGTTGAATACATATCATATGTTCTTAATGCATAAACTGTATTGTAATGACTAACTGTACCAACCAAAATATCATTTGTATGCCTTGTGGAATTCATAATGTACCACTGAATACCACTATTTCTGTAACTAAGCTCTTGTAAGTAACAGTGCCTCAATGCCATGGCCTGCTTGCGCAGTATATAAATATAAGTAAATAAACGTTTACATTTTTGTACAAGTATTGTTGTTTGATTTTTGAACATATGGTGTGCATGCAATTTTGTTTGAGTATGTTAACTCTTCATATTGTACTTTAAATATGTTAGTTCAACATGCTCCGAAAATGTGTGTGTAAAAATAAATGAAATAGCAGATAGGTTTGGAAGTGACAGTTGATTTTAGGAGATGGAAAAAATGACATACCTGTAGTTTGTGCTCATGCATATGGATATGCATGCAGCTGGAAGTAGAAATCTTGGAGTACAGTATTTCTTGTAGAAGGTGCTTTCCAATGATATGACACTTGTACTCAGAGAGATTAACAGTACATTTAAAGTGGTGATCTATGATGATGCAGTTAGATGTAGAGGTCTTGGATGTGATTGGTGGATGTTCATGTGACTTCTTAGCTATATCCAATGAGGGAATGGCACAGAAAGTGAAAAGGAAATGGTAGAAGGACTGTTCATGTTACGATATGTCCGCAGACATGGCGGTAGTCCGCGGACATCAAGTGTTACATCCGGGGATTTTTGGGTTGGGGAGCCATACAAATGAGAATGAGCAGAGAAAGGGATTGGTCAGGAAAGTTTAGTGGGTGTGTTGTGCCAGGAGAGAGTTTCTCAGAGAGTTACTCTTTTTGCTGAGAGAAGAACAGATAGCTATGGCTGTGTGTTTCAAAAAACAGATTGTTTTGATTTTGGGAGACTCATGGATACATTGATTGAAGGTGCATGCAGAATGCTATGGAGTAGCTATAGATCTTGGATTCCCACATGTGGAAGTGCACTGGCATGGAGTACGTGGAAAGAAGTGGTTGGACTTGCTACCTCTCTGTGCTACTTTGGAGACAGAGCAACATCCAGACATAATTGTAATTCATTGTGGAGGGAACAGTTTAGGACATGTGTCTGGAATTTCTTTGCAATTTGCAATGAAAGAAGGACTTGGGAAGGTCATGGACATGTTTCCAAATTCTCAAGTAATTTTTTCACGGATTGCGCAGAGACAAATGTAGCTTCGTTCTTCTTCATTTGGTCCACAAATGGAGAAAGAAAGGCACAATGACAATAAGGCTGTTTGTGCCTTTCTAAGAGATTTTGGCATGTCCTCTTTTCACAATGAAAATATTATGTTTCGTAGTACATACATTTTTCGCAGGGATAGAGTACATCTACTTATGCTGGCAATCAGATTTTTTTGAGAAATGTACAAAATGCATTGCAACCTTTTTTGGCATTATAGCATCCATTTTATAGTAGGTGTTGAGCATTTCAAATTTTTCAAACACAAATAAACACCACCAAAAGGCTATTTTCAGAGCCACCACTTCCTCCCAGATAAAACTGCAATGGTTATGATATGGTAGTACCCCAATATTTTAGATGTCCGCGGACTATGCGCAGACTTCTAAAAAATACACAAAGTCCTGCTTCATTTATTTCACTTCTATTTTTTAACTGTAAAAGGAGGCTCTGACAAGAGCCTTTTTTTATTTTTGTAGTTTCCATTTTTTTTTTGTTTTTTATAAAGGACACACTAGGAGAGGAGGGTAAGGGGGGGACAACAACCACAGGGATAAGAAAGGGCGAGCTGAGAGAGGAAGATGTAGAGTGCATTTCACTTGGGTAGTGAGCAGACTTTTTTGTGCTCTGAAACGATAGCCTCAAAAGCACTACAAAGTCTCTCCCCCTGCACAGTACTGCATCCCAGTACATACACACAACTGTGACCCTCAAAAGGTAAGGGTCATCAGCATTGCGTATGGCCTGTGAGGCAGCTTGAGGAATACGCTGTTCCACAGGAGTGTTCCTTGTGGTGACAGGATCGAAAACAGAGGATGAAGTAGAGGAAGTCAACCTGCTACGCTCCTCGCAAGGTACAACTTTGCGAACGGCCCCCGCGTGGAATGACCTTAGGTGTCGCTTCATGGTAGTTGTCCCAAAGCTGTATGAACCATGCCTCCCGCGACTGAGTACCATTTTGCACTCATTGCAGGTGACTTGGTTCGCACGCGCCTTAGGACCATTACCACAAATGGTAAATAACCGCCACACCCAAGACTCATGCCGAGTGCTGGTAGTAGGGACTTCCTCTACCTCATTCTCACGCTCCTCTTCTTCCTCCTGTGCATCCTCACTCCTGTTCCCCTCTTCAGGCCCTTGGGGAGGTGGTGGTGGTGGAGGGGGTGGGGGTGGTGCTGAGGCAGATGCAGCACCAGGTGGCAGTAGTGGAGCCACGGAAGCCATCAGCTTGGCGTTGAAAATCTGAAAATTGGCAGGATAATTTGCTGTGCTCTGTAGGATAGCCAGAAACACAATGAGAATGAGCTCTAGGGTGTGGTCTTTTATAGGGGTGCTTGTGCGTGGTTCACAGACATGCGCACTGTCCGCGGACAGCTCGAACAGAAAAAAGGTTTTAAAAAGTCACAAAACGTATGTAGAAACTCAGGATTACTATGTGGGACTTGTTCTATGGTGAGTTTTTGTTGGAAAATATTATAGATTACTTGAAAATGTAGTTTTAAATTGTTCGGGGACACGAACAGTGTTCGCAATCAGAACATACGCTGATCGTGGGCACGGTCACATGATAGCTTCACGAACATGTCCGCGAAGGGAGCGGGTGTCCGCAGGACACCAAATGCATTGAAACTATTTTGCGCATGCGCGTTGGTGTTCTACGGACACTGTTCGGGTCCTGGATTGATTAAAAATGCGTCACAAGTGAAACTAACAGTTACGGACAGGCCTTTGTTCTTAGAACAGTTTCAACTTGTCTGCGAACAATACAGACAGGCAGAGCATCCTTAGGACACCCCCATTTTATTTATTTATGAACATTCCCAAACACTTGATATGTTCTGAGAACAGTTTCAATCTGCCTACGAACAGTACGGACAAGCATAGCGTCCTCAGGACACCCCCATTTTCTTTATTTACGAACACCCCAGGACACA
This sequence comes from Ambystoma mexicanum, assembly GCF_040938575.1. Classification (NCBI taxonomy): domain Eukaryota; kingdom Metazoa; phylum Chordata; class Amphibia; order Caudata; family Ambystomatidae; genus Ambystoma; species Ambystoma mexicanum. The sequence goes on from NC_090928.1 coordinate 160,096,761, forward strand.
TAACATGTTCTAAGAACACTTTCATCTTGCCAGCGAACAATACGGACTGCGTCCTCAGGACACCCACATTTCGTCCATTGACGAACATTTCAGGACACCGCGTGTGTTCTTAGAAGAGGTTCAACTTGCCTGCGAACAATACGGACAGGCAGAGCGTCCTCAGGACACTCCCATTTTGTTTCTTTACGAACATTTTAGGACACAGCCTGTGTTCTTAGAACAATTTCAACTTGCCTGCGAACAATACGGACAGGCATAGTGTCCTCAGGACACCCCCATTTTGTTTATTTACGAACATCCCAGGACACATAATATGTTCTAAGAACACTTTCATCTTGCCAGCGAACAATACGGACAGCGTCGTCAGGACACCCACATTTCATCCATTGACGAACATTTCAGGGCACTGCGTGTGTTCTATGAACAGTTTCAACTTGCCTGCGAACATTATGGACAGACATAGCGTCCTAAGGACACTTCCATTTTGTTTCTTTACAAACGTTTTAGGACACAGTCTGTGTTCTTAGAACAGTTTCAACTTGCCTGCAAATAATACGGACAGGCATAGCGTCCTCAGGACACTTCCATTTTGTTTCTTTACGAACATTTTAGGACACAGCCTGTGTTCTTAGAACAGTTTCAACTTGCCTGCGAACAATACAGACAGGCATTGCGTCCTCAGGACACTCCCATTTTGTTTCTTTACGAACGTTTTAGAACACAGTCTGTGTTCTTAGAACAGTTTCAACTTGTCTGCGAACAATACGGACAGGCATTGCGTCCTCAGGACATTCCCATTTTGTTTCTTTACGAACATTTTAGGACAAAGCCTGTGTTCTTAGAACAGTTTCAACTTGCCTGCGAACAATACAGACAGGCATTGCGTCCTCAGGACACTCCCATTTTGTTTCTTTACGAACATTTTAGGACACAGCCTGTGTTCTTAGAACAGTTTCAACTTGTCTGCGAACAATACGGACAGGCATTGCGTCCTCAGGACACTCCCATTTTGTTTCTTTACGAACATTTTAGGACACAGTCTGTGTTCTTAGAACAGTTTCAACTTGTCTGCGAACAATACGGACAGGCATTGCGTCCTCAGGACATTCCCATTTTGTTTCTTTACGAACATTTTAGGACAAAGCCTGTGTTCTTAGAACAGTTTCAACTTGCCTGCGAACAATACAGACAGGCATTGCGTCCTCAGGACACTCCCATTTTGTTTCTTTACGAACATTTTAGGACACAGCCTGTGTTCTTAGAACAGTTTCAACTTGTCTGCGAACAATACGGACAGGCATTGCGTCCTCAGGACATTCCCATTTTGTTTCTTTACGAACATTTTAGGACAAAGCCTGTGTTCTTAGAACAGTTTCAACTTGCCTGCGAACAATACAGACAGGCATTGCGTCCTCAGGACACTCCCATTTTGTTTCTTTACGAACATTTTAGGACACAGCCTGTGTTCTTAGAACAGTTTCAACTTGTCTGCGAACAATACGGACAGGCATAGCGTCCTCAGGATACACCCATTTTGTTTATTTACGAACATCCCAGGACACATAATATGTTCTAATAACACTTTTGTATTGCCAGCGAACAATACGGACAGCGTCCTCAGGACACCCACATTTCGTCCATTGACGAACATTTCAGGACATCGGGTGTGTTCTTAGAACAATTTCAACTTGCCTGCGAACAATACGGACAGGCATAGTGTCCTCAGGACACCCCCATTTTGTTTATTTACGAACATCCCAGGACACATAATATGTTCTAAGAACACTTTCATCTTGCCAGCGAACAATACGGACAGCGTCGTCAGGACACCCACATTTCGTCCATTGACGAACATTTCAGGGCACTGCGTGTGTTCTATGAACAGTTTCAACTTGCCTGCGAACAATACAGACAGGCATTGCGTCCTCAGGACACTCCCATTTTGTTTCTTTACGAACGTTTTAGGACACAGTCTGTGTTCTTAGAACAGTTTCAACTTGTCTGCGAACAATACGGACAGGCATTGCGTCCTCAGGACATTCCCATTTTGTTTCTTTACGAACATTTTAGGACAAAGCCTGTGTTCTTAGAACAGTTTCAACTTGCCTGCGAACAATACAGACAGGCATTGCGTCCTCAGGACACTCCCATTTTGTTTCTTTACGAACATTTTAGGACACAGCCTGTGTTCTTAGAACAGTTTCAACTTGTCTGCGAACAATACGGACAGGCATAGCGTCCTCAGGATACACCCATTTTGTTTATTTACGAACATCCCAGGACACATAATATGTTCTAATAACACTTTTGTATTGCCAGCGAACAATACGGACAGCGTCCTCAGGACACCCACATTTCGTCCATTGACGAACATTTCAGGACATCGGGTGTGTTCTTAGAACAGTTTCAACTTGCCAGCGAACAATACAGACAAGCAGAGCGCCCTAAGGACACTCCCATTTTGTTTCTTTACGAACATTTTAGGACACAGCCTGTGTTCTTAGAACAATTTCAACTTGCCCGCGAACAATACGGACAGGCATAGCGTCCTCAGGACAGCCCCATTTTGTTCATTTACGAACATCCTAGGACACATAATATGTTCTAAGAACACTTTCATCTTGACAGCGAACAATACGGACAGCGTCGTCAGGACACCCACATTTTGTCCATTGACGAACATTTCAGGACACTGCTTGTGTTCTTAGAACAGTTTTAAATTGCTAGCGAACAGTACGGATAGATATAGTATTCTTAGGACACCTCCATTTTCATTTCTTTACGGACATTCCGGACACCCGCGCTGTCCGCGGACACCTGAATTGCTTTCTAAAAAAAAAAACAAGAAATGAATTAGGACACAATATAATAATTTTACTTTATTTTACATATATGTTAAATTTATGACAGAGAAGGTGAGGCAGAAACTGAAACAAAAACAGGACATTTAGGGGTTTCAATAGGATTTATATGAGGTGAAGAAGGGATGGAAGTCTCATCAAAACGTTTTGGTTCATGGAGAGGGTTTGGGGATAATTGACTGGGATATGGTGAGGGGGGACAGGTACATGTGGGACAATGGTATGTAGTTGTTTGTTTGAAGTGATCCTCCACAAAGTTTTTCAAATTATTAAAATATGCCAAGAGTAGGTTCATTTTTCTTCTATGTGCTGAAGGGTCTTATCCAATACAGCTTTTTCATTAGTATTTTCAATTTGTGTATGGTCTGTACAAAAAAAAAATATATATGTTAAATGTATATAAAATAAAATGTATTTGAATATGGAGGATGTTAGCAGGACTGTCAGCAGGTTTTCAGTTGTGTCTCCCATGTGCAAAAGTGGATGTGACACAACTATATGATGATGTCCACAGTCTGACCCATGGTGTGTTGAGGGTTGATCATGGGTGCCACGTGCCATCAAGGTGCCCTGATAGGGGGCCTGGGAGTGGCATGGAGGGGATATCTGGGTCGCCTGCACAGCATCATTGTCATGGGCTCACCAAATGTGTTGAACTCCACACAATACCTCTTTAAGGACCTGTGTTAGGAATTTTCCCTCCCTGGCGATGGCCTGACCAGGTGAAATGTTGGTTTCCTTAAAGCTATCCCCTGTCTATGTGATGATTGAGCTTAGAATGGGAATAGAACATGTGTGGGGCTCACTGTGGCATTGCCGGGTGAAGGCAGGCAGGGACATCCTGGACAAATGCACTTTCTTGTCCACACAGCGCTGCTCTCGCTTCCATATGTATGTGCCAAGCACAAACAAAATCCAAGAAGCTCAATGGAGTTTGTCGGCAGTTGGAGAGAGGAGAAGCTGTCAGAGGAAGAAAGAGAAGAGGATGTGACGGTGAGAGGAAGAACTGAGGAGCAGTGGTTTTGGGGAAGGCTGAGAAGGAGGGAGTGAAACACGGATGTGAAGAGGAGTGGGTAAAACAATCAGTGGAAGAGAAGGTGGGAAGCTGATGAGGGCATCAGGGGAAGAGGTGAGAAGGCAGTGAGATGGAGCTCTGATAAGGAGGGAGTGTCAATAGGGGGTGGTGACAACGATCTGATTAGGAAGAGTTGGTAACTGGAGCAACTGAGGAGAATGTGGTGATAGGAGGAGTAAATCCAACACTATGAGTTGAGGAGAAGGTGGGAAAAGAATATCTAGGGAGGGTTTGAAAGGAAGAGCTTAGAAGGAAAAGTTGGAGGATCAAGCGAGGGAAGGGGAAGAGAAAAGAGAGGAGATATCGGTGCATGCACCCCACCTTGAAGCGGTGTGTGAGTGAGATGGGAGGAGGAAAGGCATGTGAAGAAGCTGCAAGGAGGCCAGATAGGTATTATCCAGGGAAGGGACAGGGCAAAGAACTGGAGAGAGGTCCCTTAAGTATGAACCCAGGTTTGAGCGATGATGAGTGAAGGCAGTGGGGCCTGCAGAGCCATATTACTGGGACCCTTGGGCCTGAACGCGGGTCGGGTACTCTTCTCCCAATGCAGACAACTACCATTAGGATGAAGTTTTTTTTAAACTAGTCACCGATGCTGTCTAAAATTGACTTTTCATTGAAATTGGATTTTATAATTTTGTAATGCTGACTTGAAAAACTTGGCATGATCACAAATAAACAAAAAGATGGACTGATACAAATGACAACGTTTCCACTTGAGCTGTTTTCCTTGGTCACACCGCACCACATTCACACAAACGATGTGAAAAGAATTGGCGGTCTTGAAACACATTCAGGTTGGTCTGTCTACCATTATGTGAGCAGCCATCATTGAATGGCATCCATTTTCTCCATTTTTCACCTGGGCGGAACTTCATACCATACCTGTTTCAAAACTGTGTGTGTGACAGCACAGGCTCCCAGGAACACAGAATCTTTGTGATGCCACATTGCAAGGTAACAGACGTACAGAATGTCATTTTGCTACACAATGGAAGTGTCCTCCTCAAATAGACAAGAGTCCAATTAGTGGATATGCTGCCCTCCAATTCCAGGCAAATTATATTTTTATTTGCCCCTTATTTTGGTCACCTGAGTTTGAGGTCGCTGAAACCTTGAGACGAACAGGGTTGACATTTGGAAGGCCTGCTTAGATAGCAATGCCTGTAACGGGTGGTTAAGTTCTCGGCCATGCAGTAGCCCCATTTCTGTGGAGAGCCTGGGGCCAGAGAGCAACAGGGGTGGGTTGTTCTGTCTCTGGACTTTCTGGGTTGTTTATTAAAACCATGCAGCTTTGTGGGCGTGCCAATTTTCTGTGTACCTAAAGGTTGTATTCATGTATTATCTCCACCGATTTAAGTATTATTGTGATGACTATATCTGCAAAGAAGCTTCTGAAGGCGCTGGAGTCAGCTCTCCGACGATAAATTCCTCTTTCCCACACGTGTGTCGCAAAGACGTGACCTTCTTCACGATATCAAGCGAAGACACACTTTGAGCACACTGACATTCAAGTCATGTGATAGTGACGAATATGCTTAAACCCAATTCCAACTGAAGTCAGTCACGGTTTTCAGTTCTGTATGTACACACATCAAGCATGTAAGGCAATGCCAGAGCTCTCATGTTTCTCCTGAACATGCCTGAGGAGACAACCCAGGCCAGACTTGTTCTCATCATTCTTTGACTAATATTTTTCCTAAATTTGAAATGGAAAAGAAAAAACAACAAGTCCCAGAATTCACAAGGAGGAAAACAGAAATGCATGTGCTTCTCAATCATGAGAAGGGGATACTGGGCAGCTCTGGCAATGTTCCTTGGGAAGCAGGCTCGAACTGGTCCATAGGACAATAGGGCAATGCCCAAAGGGCAGGCTCGACATTCTAATTTAGGCCAAATGTTGTTGGCCAGTGGGCCAGTTTGAGTTACTGCACTAGTGTTAGAAAATGCTACTAGAAAAATATACTTTAAAATTCACTATTTACATTGCATTTTACCAAAAATTCCTTCTTGAGTAGTCATGAAACCAGCTTCACGAAAAATAGTTCATTCCAATGTGTTACCGAGGGCCACTTTTTCATTGGTGCCAAGGACAAATGTACGTCCCGGTCCAACCCTGTTGGGAAGTGGGTCGCCTCCCCGGTTGGGGATGCACTGGAGTGCATATAATATATATCTTGAGTGCAATTAGTGCTTAGTTTGCAAAAGGTCAAGACATTCACCTGCGCAAACATAACAGCTGCAAGACTTCTTAGCATTGAGACATTTTTTGCAATGCAAGTTCTGCTGAAGAACTGCACTGCACCAATGCAAAGTGTATGTAGTACAGGCTCGGATACTACCACAGACTGACTGGCCTGTAGAGTAAGGAATGCCAAGGTGAGATACTGCACGCATCCTTCTCCCTTCCCATCTTTCTGGTTTGTTTTGTTAATACTTAATGCGTTGCGAGTTTTTGCTGTTTTGTGTGTCTCCATTTCCACCCTCCAACTTGTGACAAAATGTAACTCTTATCGCCCTTTTTCCATGCAGAGTCGTGTGACAAGATTGGATAAGGCCTGAACTCTGTCCTCCTCTGTCCAGAGGCCACCTATGCCGGCTCAAAGGGTTTGAATAGGCCAGGTGCAGGACTGCACGGTCAAGCCACTCTCACTGCGGAGGTGCGTCACTCTGTCGCGTTTGTGCCCTTAAAGGGGCAGGCACCACATCACTGAAAGCGTGGTTAGGACAGCACTGCAATCGCTGCATTCACCTCCTTAGATCATGCAGCAGTGGTGTCACAGCCCCACCCTTTTTTTCATACTGTCACTGCAGTGTTGCAAGCGATTGTCCAGCATTTGATAATCCTGCTTTCTCCTTTGTTTACATGACCCTTTTCAATGCAACAACTGGGCTAAACGCCACTTACCTGGAGATGGTCGCTACACAGAGGACACACGTTGGGAACCTGCAGAGGGAATGCATGCCAACAAATCCATATCATGATTCCACACCGATCAGGTGTTCTGGAAATGAGGCACATCTTTTAGGCAGTGCTCTGGAAGCGCCACCTTCCTACCATAAATGTGGGATGCCATCCGTGCCTATAACACAGGCACGGCTGCTGCTGCACCTGTGATTTTACCGGCACCCGCGAATGGGCAATTACCGGGTCATGCCGAGTTTGGCGTACCCAGTAATTGCCCATTCGCAGGTGCCGGTAATAAGGGACTCCCCATCCCTATTCGCCCCATATGGCTGAATGGGAATGGGGAAGGTGGTAGCACCGGTACTGTTAATAACGGTACCGGTGCTACAGTCCTGTTCAGCTCGCGGGTGCCGGTACGGCCACCAGGTCAGACCTGGTGGCTGCAAAGTCACCCGCGAGCAGAACTCGTAGTATGGCGGTACGGTAGCAACGGTGCCGGTAGCGATAGCGGCGCCATTGTTGCCTTACCGCCATACTTGTAATGAGGCCCCATGTCTTCTACAGCATGCTATGACGAGCCGGTATTCAACCACGGATCAATTTCCACCACGACTGCTAATCTGCAGCCTGACTCTCAGGCGCTAAAACGGGGGCCCCTAAAGACCTCAAGATGAATAGCAGTACTTTGTACCGGAATAGTTTTGGCATACTCGCACCCGGTGAAGTCAAGCGCGTGTGTGTATGTGTGCATGTGAATTCATGTGGGATTACTCACTGCCACGAGCCTTCTGCAGTGCAAGAAGTGGAGCACTGCTTCGAAACCCGGATTCCGGCAATTAGATCATTGCTAATCATAAAATGGTTGCAAAAAACTCGCCAGCCTCCGTTTGCACTTCATTGACAAACTCATGTGGTCACTGCAAAGCCTGCTAATAGCTCTGCAGTTATTACTTCTTCGTGAGGGATATGATTATAATTATCAAGCACATGATTAGCAGGGAAACAAGATTGCTGCATTAGCATGATAATATCTAAAGGTCAATGAAAACATTGCACCCGGTCCCCACTCCCCAAACCCCGCTGTCATCAGCATATACTTTGAGCGCCAGAACTAATTTGCGGGGCACTCCAGCTATTGGAGAAGGCACGTGGTGATGTATGTATTTGCATGAACAACTCGCTAATGATGGTTAAAGCTTTGTGGTGGCGCAACTCCCACTCCTGCTTCTGACATCATTAGCGCGCCATTTTCACAGCCCGAGGCTGCATTCAAAGATGGCGCCTCTGACAGGATCATAAGCACTTCAAAATTGCCAGCCACGAATCACAGGCAGCCGGCGATGGCTGAAGTGGCTCCTTACGGCATTGCTGTTGGAGCCCATTTGCTTTGTCCATAATTCACGAAAATATGAAGCAATTTTCTTGAAATGTGGATTTTCAAATGGGGCTGCCCAGCTCTTTATCCCAGGCAAATGGAAACAAGAACTCCATCAGCAATTTGACTAATAGAAATGCAGCTAAATAGATGCACGCGGGCGTCAGAGAAAGGAAGCAGACGCAAGAGTGCTCGTGAGCTATGGAGCACTGGTAAACAAAGCACGAAGAACAGAATCAGAGCAGGGTTTTGAAGAAATACGTTTCCCCAAAGCCGTGAGGTACCATACAGGGGTCAAGTCTTAAGGAGAAAAAAAGTGGGAGAACTCATTAACATACGCAGTGGGATGTGATGTCACCAGAAATTAGCATATCAAGGTGAAATATGCAAATGTCATTCAAATGGCTTTGCATAACCATACATTTTGCACAGGCCAAATGGCATTTGCCTTTCATAAAATCCACACACACAAAAACCAAGAGATGATATTTTCTTCGATTAGGGTTTGAAAATGTGAAAAGGTGTTCATGTTTTAAACTCCAAGTGGTGAAGTGCCCGACCTGCCATCCTGGCGACCACTGTTCAAATCCCCAGGTCCTTATAAATACAAAAAAGACAGTCAAACTTTCTCCTTTTACAAACGGACTCTAAAAAACCCGGCGGATGGTGTCCGCCCTCTGAAAAAGGTGGGCAGACGGCGTCCACCCACGTGTACCCTCAACTTGAGGCCTGGTACCATCTCAGTTAAAGAGATTCATTTTGAAACAGTAATAATGCAAAGGTACCCTCAGACTGCATATGCCAAATATACTTTCTTTCAAATATTAACTTGGTGCAGCACTCCTCTCTGGGAAGTCTAACAAAGAGACTAAAGTGATGTGTACTAGGATACTGCTTTTTTTGACAGCGCGTTGGGCATTATTTATGTTTTTTTATAAACCTTCTTGCGCATCAAACACCTTGGAGGAGATTTGCAATGGATTAGCAGCTGCACAGATCATAGTTTTGTAGTTCCCAGACATTGACATGAACAAACACCCCCCCCCCAACCCCCTGCGCCCCACCTACCCCCGCTATCCTAAACGTGTTGAGGAAGACAGTGGTCAGCAAACTGAACATTTGTGAATAAATTGGGCCAGATTGTGGTGGGAGTATGGGTAATGAGAGTGCCAAATCATACATACTACACATACAACCCGCACTACCTCGTCGTGGGTATTTCATGCAAAGTGTACACAGGGGTCATTTGTGTGCATTTCATTTTCATGACCCTGTAAAGGCATAGGTGTGTTGCAAATCAACCAGAGCAAGTGTCTGCAACCTTTGGCTTTCCATATCTTTTTTCAATACACATCCCATCAGTCCTCTTGAACCTAGGTGTGAGCAAAGGAATCACTGGAGTTGCCCAAAACACCAATGCAGCCGCAGAATACAGGTTTTCATTGAGTAGCTGGACCTGAAACAACTTTGAAGAGGTGCAGAGACTGCCATTATGTTCTTTAGAAGCCACCCTCATCATTTTGGGGAATGTGGCTGGTGGGGTGTAGCCTTGGACCTTGCATCAGGTTATTCGATATGCACTAGAGCCTGGTAGCAGAGTGTTGGGTTGTGATGGGGGCTCACCACCCGACAAAAGACAGAAGTCCTTTTTTGCAAATCCAGAACTTGAACATTTTGGACTGTGTTTTCTTTATTAGCACCATGGAAGTTACCCATTGCCAACTCCATGAGCCAATCATTTGATAAGGGAGATCACCACATCTTTAGCCTGTCTTAAGTGTACATTTCCCGGCAAAGTTCTTGGAGAGGGCCGTCACATCACAAATTCAGTATGGTCTTGAGCAAGACAGTGGTTCTGAACCAGTGATTGTTACGTTTTGATGATCCACATCAAACAACAGACCTCATCAGCATAGGGATTCTTTTAAATTTGATTAGCCTTGTTCAACAAGGTCAATTCTGTGCCATGTTGGTCAGACTTGCGGCATCATCGATAAGAAGCATAGTCCTATGTAGGATTTGCGGTTTCTTATCCAGGCATAATCCGTTTATTTCACTTCAAGCTTATTTTTCTTCTCCTTCTACACCGACAAGCGGTATTCTGCCGGGATTGACCTTAAACCCATCTTATTTAAGTTATCTTTCCACTTTCCAATGTGACTTCTTTTTTCAGGGTTTCTGGTGATCGTCGACCTTCAGCAGCAAACCCCCTTCCTATCCCCACCTGGAGAGGGTAGGGCAGTGGATATACAAGAGCTGATTGAGGGTAAATGCACCAAATACTTAGGTCATGCTGGCAGCAGAACATTTTACTGTCACTATCTTAGATTCTTTCGGTGTACTCTTTGGCTTCAGCTTGACTTCAAAATCTCAAATTGCAGATGAGTGTCTTAAATACCACAGAATAATATAATTCGAGTAGTTCAGCTCTTATTTAATGTTTGGGGTAGGCCAATAGTACTTACCTCGACTTACCATGATACAGACTTTCCAGGCTACAACACTCTCTCAACTGCAGCAATCAGCATATGTAGTGCACCTGAGCCTGCTGAGTGATTTGTGGGGAAATCGTGTTTCCTATTTACATGCAGTAACCTCAAACTGCATGCCCAATGTTCTATTCAAGTTAACTTTGCATGGCCCACTGGTTACGTTCCTGGGGTAGTAGGTGCCAAAATATATAAAGGGGACACTCCTTATCATCCCTCTAGATGAGGCTTGTCCCTGGTGCTGATTCATGCACAGGGAGTAGGGCTTCTCCACTTGCTTAATGCCTGCTTGCAGATATCCCGCTGATGCCTGTGCAGCTGAGCTGGCGGTGTAGATTCAGAAGGTGGGTGGCTGCCTTTTGCAAACAGGTAACTAAAAAACAAAATAGTTGTGCATCCGTGTTTGCACATGCAAGTTGTTACCAAATAGCTGTGTGTGTGCACATGTATTGTTGTGAGTGGAGAAACAGGGCGGAGCCAGCGTTAATTTTTAAGCGGAATCCTTCTATCCTTTGTAAACTAACATCAAGATCAAGCGTTGTGGGCCAATATGCTGTCATATATTAGGACAGTGTTACCTAAGTCAGGTAAATTCCCAAGCTTTTTTTCTCGGGGGATCAGCACTCAAAGGGAATTCACTCAAAACGAAAAATAGAAGGTGAGTCTGATTACCCCTCTTTCCGTTGCCCTGATGTGTTGGCGTGACGCTCAATTACAAACTAGACAGGTTCATTCTGGCTACTCAGGGACATCATAAACCCAATACGAGCACAAACAAATACATTCACTTTTTAATATTGTGGATAAAAACAAGAGCGACAAATGCCCTACAGATAACATTACACATTTACACAATACAAAATTTGTTAAAAACCTTATTTTCATATAACAACCAGAGTACAAATGCACTCATGGAGCAAGGGGGTACAAACAACACAGAATGCTTGGTTTGTATATAAATCCCACAGTAAAATCATTAGGGTATTTTAGATAGATGTCGACATGTTTCGGCCATTATTTTATTTCGGACCCTATCTCTAGTGTCTTAAATCTCTCTTTTTTTAGGCCATCTTTAGGGCATGATTCCTTCAAAGGGTCAACAAAGACTTTATACCCCAGAGTTGATCAGCATGACCACTTTCTACAAGAAATATATAAAAACACATACCACATATAAGTAACAGGCCTCATTCATTACAAGGGTTCAAAAAATCAACATCAGTAAACATAGAATGTGTGCATCAATGCACTCACAATACAAATCTTAAAACCATATCACACAGAACATGAGTATACAAGCGTCACTAAAACAAATACTGTAACATCAAGGCAGCGTAAGCAAGCTATTCTCAATGTAGCTCTTTCATTTAATTCAGGGCTCAATAGTAGCTCCAGACTCTACGAGTACTTATCCGATAAAATGTATTCCAAAACAAAGCCAGGTTCATTTCTGTACTTATCATACCGAGCTCTTGTAAACTCACATATGCCACATTTTTACTTGCGACAAGGGCTAGGTGAGGTAAAACCCTAGCCCTAGGAACCCAAAATATATAGGTTGAAGGGAAAGAACAAGGGAAAGGGGACGGGGGAGGGGAAGGAACAAAGGGAGAAAACATAAAAGGGTTACATTTCCTCAAGCATCTCATTATTTCTGCATGTCATGTCATTAACTTGATACATTCACAGTTTATCTGGCATGCAAGGTGTCACAAAACAGGGTGGATCTCCATATTTTCCTAATGAAACACCTGTCTATCGTCAAACCAAAGGGCCAGTGCTTCAAAATTTCTGCATTATCACTACCCTATCCCCATCATGTGGCAACGTGTTTTTAACACTTACTTTTATAATATGGAGCCAAGTTATGTATTAATCCCAACACTGAGGTGTGTCAACTATTTCTCAAGGCCTCGCATCTTTTTGCGTTTATTAACGCTCATTTCAAAACAAAAAAGGGAGGCGTTAGCCTGTCACGGGTGTACAAGGCTCCTATAGGGAAGAGATACAATATGTTTCACACAAAGACATGCTCCTAGTCCACATTGGTCCAAAAGAAACTTCTATTAGAAGGGATGTACTCTACAAGCCAAGAGTAAAATAGATTAAAAAAAAAAAAATTAAAAAAATTAAAAAAATGAAACACAGGGAGGGAGCACAAAAAGATTATGCTTACCCACTCAGATGTAAGGAGAGGCAAACCAGTGCAAGGCATGGGATAAGTGCCTTAATTCAAAACGATAGTATTCACGCTATCTCCCATGTGCAATATCAGGAGGTTACAGATCTATTAAAGGTCCTAGCGAGATCACAAAAGCACAACAAGTAACCGTTAGAACACTGCAAAGGTGAACAAAACACCTAACTATTAGGTGCTCCCGTAATTATCTAGAGGCTGGGACACAGACTTACCAGAGACATGTAAAATCTTGTCACACAGCCTCAATGACTCTGCTCAAATGCCGAGTTGCTTCAGTGCAAAAGGAGGGATGCAACTAGCCCCAGTGACGATCAAAGGCTTAGTCATACCACATTAAATGTCATTATATTAGAACAGCCAGTTATCCATCAGTTGAAAATCACAATAGACAGGAACTGTTGAGGACAAAAGCAAAACATGAGAACACCAGGAGGATAAATACACTGAGATACCCAGCAAAGTCATCAAGTGGCAAGGATGATAAAAAAAAAAACAGGAATTTTATCAAGTTGGATCTGTTCCTCAATAAACTATTTCCTGAGCCACCAATGATGGCCTACAAAAGGGGCAGAAATCTTAGGGATACATTGATCAAGGCAGAACGGAAGAAAATACCACCAGAGAGCGTACTGCACAGACCCAAACCGAGTACATTCCCCTGCATCAACTGCCAACATCGTTCTAATGTTATCAATAGCGATCATATTCATCACCCCAATACAAGCTGTAAGATGGGCAAAGGACCACTGGACTGAACACAAATCCAGCATAAGGACAGCCAACACCAAATCACCTGTCTATATGGACATTTCAAGGAAGAAAGACACACAGTGGCACAGATGACGTGTGTGGTACTGGAGGTGATCCATCCCTTACCAAGGGGAGGAGACTTATAGAAGATCATGACACAAAGGGAGCTCTACTGGATATACCACTTGAACGCTATCAGTCTCCTTGGCATGAACGAAGAGTTAAAACCAGGACCCTACCTCTAGATTTTAAGGGATCACTATACCTGTTACACGGGATGCACATATGACTAAAGGTTGGGTTAGCTGACTAGTGACAACAACTCGACTGCCAATTACACATTTGGCGTCCAGATGCACTAACTCTTTAACATTTAAGATCTGTTGAAGACACCTTTAAAATATATTGGTGCAATATAGATACTATAACATCACACACATGTTATCCATACACTCAGATGTATATGTCTAGGAGATTTACTCATAACTAGCCGAAGAAGTGGGACGTAATGTACCCTGCTAATTGAATGTAAACCTGTAGCAACTTAATCTTGTCTGAAACATTGTAACATCTTAAACTTGCTCAATCTGCTTTGGGCCCCTCGGGATCGATTCACATGTACTTACATATTTCATTACATATCTATAATATTTCCTATCATCACATTTTTATTTACTATTGGGTGATCAGTGACCAGGATGGTTGCAATTATATGAGAGGTTTCCCATATAGGTTTATATGCTATCACTTCTTAATGCGCAAGCATTGCCTTACCAGACTAACATGAATTCAACAGATCTCTCTACCATATGAGACCTCTCAGACGTGCCACCAATCATGGATTGATTTGAATTACCAAAACAAAAACACTTCCACTTGTTTTCATACCTGTACCCGCAAGCATCACACTGGCATTATCTATATATATATTCTTCTTTCACAATAGATTACTAAGGTGTGTCACAAGTCAAGGCCCGCTATTCGGGGCTAAGACATCAAACGAGCGCAATGATGTCATCACGTCTTAATCACGCTTTGTTTTCGCTTAGCGGTCACAAATTTTGGGGGAACAGAACTCTATCAACTCCATCCACATAGTGAGTGAAGAGAGGGTATGATATGATATGATATTTTATTTATATCGCCCTCGTACACAGGTGTTTCAGAGCGTGACCAGGCAAAGGGAAGGGGAACAGGGGAAGAAACAAAAAACAATGATCTTACTAGGCCCAGTGACATTGTGAACGTGCAAGTGCACGGGGAAGGGAAAAAGGGATAGTGCATGGGTGGGGGGAGAAATTGGAAAGTGCAGAGCATAGGAGAGAACAAGATAAACAGTAAGTAAGTAAGTAAGTAAGTAAATAAATAAATACATAAATAAATAAATAAATAAATAGGGTGATCAAGAACAGTGGTAGTGCAGCCTGTGAGTGAAAAAGTGCAAGGTTAGTCAGATAGGGTGTATCTGATAAGTACAGAAGAAGAATTGGGGGGCTCTATGGGTACAGATACAAGCCCCAGTGCAAGGAGTCGCAAGGGGGCAGTGCAAGAGGGTGGCAGGGTGAGCAGGTACCTGGGCCCGAAGGACAGGGGGTGGCCAGGTGCAACCGTGCCAAGAGAGAAAGCAGGTCAATAGGGGAGAAGAGGGGCAAAGGCAGAGGCGAAGAGGAAGGTCTTGAGGAGATTTCAGAACCGTGGATGGTTCTCCCCAATTTCAAGGTGGCAGGGAGGCTGTTCCAAAGGGAGGCCCCAGCCGAAGACAGAGATCGACCCCCAGCTCGTTTCTTCAAAAAACGACTGACCCTGAGGGAGTTAGAGGTAGAGGAGCGAAGGGCTCGAGAGGGGAGGTATTTACGGAAGGATAGTTGAAGGTATTTTGGACCCAGGCACTAGAAAGCATTGTGGACAATGCAAAGGTTTTTTAATTTAATCCTTGCATCCACTGAGAGCCAATGAAGGGATTTCAGAGATGGAGAGATACGATCCCAGGGCTTGAAGCCAAGGACAAGTCTCGCAGTCCTGTTCTGGATTAGTTGTAAAGGGTGGGGCGTGGTGGCATGTATATTTAGAAAGAAGCTGTTACAGTAGTCCAACCTAGAGAGAATCAGAGCTTGGGAGACAGTGAGCTTCTGAGGGAAGCTCACTGTCTCCTTTGAATGCCCCTCTTGATCCCTACAAGCATGACAGACCAAAGAGTCAGAGATGCAAGACGCCAGTCGCTGTTTGGACAGCCCCCAGGAGGACCAGTGACAAATACATATGCAAACAGATATTCTCTCAGACAGCTATTCAAACCTTATCCAGCTAATTTCATCATAGATACAGGTGCCCCAACACTGAGTATAGATCCCAGGCATCTCAATGGACATGATGGACTAATGACAAATATCCTGCGATGCTGACATCATTAGAGACACAACAACATAGTAACGTTAGCCATGAAGCACACATGCATCCACACACAAAGTTACATCGACACACACATGCACATATGAAGAACATGCTTATACAGTTCTGTAGGTAGGGGATAGATATTTATACATACTGTTGAAAGCCTTTATCATTTTCTCTCATTAGCCAAACGCAGAAACACAAGACAACAAGAGTTGCAGAGCAAGCTTGCAGACACTTATTGCAAATAAACATATGGAACTACAGGACTGTATAAGGAACCTGGAAGAACCAACATGCTCCAACCTATAAGAAGAATAGCACAATATAGACATATATCAATTATAGAATAACTATAGTAGAGTTAAATGAAGCCACAGACCTCAGAACAAAAGGCGAAGAAAAGCAGGATTAGGCTGCACGAAGCACCAGGCCAGGGCTCACAGCCAAGGTAAGAGACAAGAAGCACATTCCTACTCTCAGAGACAAGGAGCAACCTGCACAAGAGCGGAATAAATCCTCACTAATTGCAGATCAGAAGGCTCAATTCTGCAGTCTTCACCCATGTGGTGCAGCCGAACCGAACAATGGACATTTACCCGTGGTGAGAAGAGGAGCAGTTCCCGGGGAAGCAGACATGAAATGATACATGTATTCTTTTACAATGTTGCAAACCCTGTAGGCACTCTCAAAGGCAAAGTGGTAATACTGACGGCAACACTGGGAACACATAGTCTTTCTCATCACCTTGAGAAGGTGCACTGAGCGCTGAGAACAGAGCGGGGTCCCAGTCCTGGGGAGATCAGCTCCAGCCAATCAGGGAACACAAATGCAGGGGGGGATGCAGAGGGCAAGGACCAATGGTAATCCTGCAACCCTGCAGCAATCTAATAAGTAGTTTTTTTGGGGAAGGGTCAGGCTAACTGACATGCAAGGGCCAGTAGAATAACATCTATACGAGCCAGCTATGTGTGATACCACCCCAATCACCCAATCAGGCAAGATCTTTGGTTTTTGGGCAAGAGCCCTGATTTGTGATGTCAGAATGAAACAAAAGTTCCTAACACAGGCTCAGAAGCTGTGATTGATGGAGAATACTTTACTGTAAGATCCCTGTCTGGTATGGAAAATAAAGGACAGTTCTAACTTGCCTTTGGCTGAGTCTTCCATTTGTATCCTGTGGGAGGGTTGGCTGTGCCCTGGGTGCTCTGAATGGTGATTGCGTAGTGTGAACCCTGGTTCACTACACCCGTTCGGCATAGAGCAGCCTCCTCTGTAACAGTGCCTGGAGGACTGTGAGGCACCATAGGAAGTGCACCCGTGCAGGGGCCATCAGGAGCCATCTTGGAAATATCCTGCCTACGGTCCAGAAAGACCAAAACGGGGCTTACTACAACGAAATGGAAATACGCCAGTCACAAGGTCAAAGACAACGTTTATAAAAATCACGTGAAGGGGTCTCAGCACCCCACCATGCAAGCACACAAACACTGTGGAGGGAGAGAGCCCAGAGTCACAGAAACGTCAGACATATATACATATTGGAATAACATACAATACGCTTTTCCAGCCCCTTCATGTGATAGGGACCATAGGGTTCATGACCTATCCACGTAGATGGTATTACCATGACAACATACTTGCAAATTTCCCAGTCTTCCCGCAGACAATTTACTGTCTGGGAGCAGGGCAAAGCGGTGCATGGGGGCATATTGTGTTCTCTAGTACAAGGTAACATTCTCTGTGCAACTTATCTATGTTGCTCCTAGAGCCTAAGGTCAGTCTGCTCCAAAGCTTGGAAATAGGGTTTCTTGAAAGGAGCACGTTTCAGATGCACATTATTATAATTAACAGTTCAGAGGGGAAAATATGGCTGAGACAGGAGGGCACCTAACTTGCAGATTAGCTCTGCTTCTTAGAGGACTTCAAGGTTCTTCAGTGTAAGACAAACAACACGCTCGGCAGAATGTGCATTCCTGCCTGTAAGTGTCAGAATGTTCATGCAGCAGTCTCCTACCGCGTTCAGAGCGAAAATGCAGAATGAGCAAGGAACTGAATAGTGCAGCCAAGATGGTGGATGAAACAAAATGGCAATGTAGCCATTGCTATTGCGGCAATTGTGATGTGATGTGAATGTGCTTAGGTCAACATGCATTGCATACATTATGAGGCACCAAACTGAATATATGTTCACAGTCTGTGAGGAGCCCAGCAGACCAGAAGGGTGGTGTGGTGACCTTGGGGAGAGCCGGGGCTGAGCAGCATCAGAGTATCACAGAGTACAAGTATTGACTCACCCACACAGCAATTGAGGGGGGTGGTAAAGAAATGTTGGGTGTGAGGTGGTGAGGAGTATTGTTGAGTATTGGTGTAGTATTGTTGAGTAGCGTGAAGTATTGTGAAGTATAGTAGGGAAAGGAGCAGAGGTAGATGTAATTTCTATGGTTAGGGAACATGAGGAAAACGTTTTGGGCGAATAGCCTAGACTATTGACTTAAGGGTACGGATGACAGAAGTTATGAAAATATTGGATTCCCTGTGCATTGGGCATTTTAGCTCAGGTCATGGATGATGGTATCCCTGTTTATAGGGCTGAGCAAATGTAGCTATCTTAAATTGCCGAAGGTGTTTTTCTGGTTAAGTCTCGCACAGGCGTTTTATCTACAAAGCAATGCTGTAGGTACAGATTGACCACGTGAAATATTGGTATTCCCTTTTAGGAGTCAGGGCAACAGCCGTGGGTATATGTTGGGGTTTTTGAAAATATCTGTGTATTGAGACAATATCGATGTGAGCTCTGTTAATGATTCCTGTCTTCCATTACTTAGCAAGAGGTGATGTCACCAGGGAGGTCTGTGTATAGGACTAGGAGAGCACGAGGTGGTGCAGAATTTGGTGGAAGGCGCATGTGCAATATTGGTGGGTGTCCCTGAGGAGGCAGAGAGTTGCAGAGAGGCGGTGCGTGGAGCACGCCTGGAAAGTTGGTTGTGAACCAGAGAGGATTGTAACAGTGTAAAAACAATAGTTATTTCGAAATTTCATAGTGAGTATGAATCCTTTATCTTGACACCTAGCCTCGGTGGCCAGTTGATACGTTCTAGAGACATTATGGCCTAATTTCAGTTTCTGAACACTTTGTAGGTTGATTGGCATCTCCTGTTAGTCGCCCACTTATCATCCAGCGAAACACAGCGACATTTCCGCTCACCATATGACAGTCTCCCAGACCTCAGTAAGTGAATGTTGTTATGGCACATTCCAGTATAACTAGATTGTGATTGGTGACATTACCTTACTTTGGACTCTTTATCGTGAAAATCATTATTTTCTATAGGCATCGTGGTGAGGACTCGTAGAGACGAATCAGCAATATTATATTTTCTGATGGCTTGTCCATGGTTTCTACACAACAGTATTACCACCTTTAGATAAGGTCACTCCTCCAATAGAATTAGTATGATGAATTGATGGCTATTTCAAGAGTTCTCCGTTAACACTAAGAACATGATATTTACCAACAAAACCATGCATAACAAGAAGGATGACTCTGAGCATTACAAAATCTTTTAGACCGGTGATCACTATTTGGGACTTTTTCCACACAGTGGTAACACATGGTCATTTCATTTACCTTTTAGTTCTAACAGATTGGTTTCGACTTCCTTTGGAACGTAAAGACCATATACAGATAGAGGTCTAACTAGATCTCATCTTTGTTTCCTTATTTTTAGATTATTGGTTATCACAGGTTAAAATATTTGGCCTTAGATCCACACATTATATAATACAAGACCAGAGAACATCTGGAACTGTTTTTGATTTTCTTAAAGGTGATCTATCAAGCTTAAGGTGGTGCTGGACTTATGGCTAAAGTTTGGTACCGTAAGGATTGTAAACACAAGTACTTATAATTATATTTTCTCTTTTCTGTTAAATTACAGTAATCTTCACAAACACAATATCCCCTGAAGAAGAGCATTGAAGCTCGAAATGAGTTGGGGTTTCTATTAAAGTAATGACTTTGAAGAAAGAAAGGAACTCATTGGAATATTTTCACAAGGAACATTTGTTTGCCCAAATGCATAAAAATTAAATATTTATCCTTTTTTTTTAAATCTTTGAAATTGTATTTTGGAACATATCTACAACTATGGTAGATAATTGTTTGGCTGAGTTTCTGCCATTGAGGGTGTGATGGTAGTTCACACACATTGGGAACTTAGTTGGGGTCTTTTATATTAACAGTACAGCATTATTGGGTGTACCAAATATTAGTGTATCTTATGTTGGAAAGGAAACAATCCTTGCCCTCCCCCGTTTGTGTCACTCCAGGTGAATAACATACATAGTAGCAAAGATGGGAGGCGCAGCCATCCCCCACATGTTTATGTTGTACACAAACCATAGCGAACAACACATACAATATAACCCTAGACTTGTAGTAAGACACCATTTTGAATTAGACCCAACGCCATTTTTTGCTAGGCTGTAAAATCCATCTCTTTCTGTAGAAATACAGCTCTCCCATCCCCAGTTGCTCGCACAGCCAGCCCACACCATTGCTCCCCCTGCCAGCTCCACGCGAGCCCTGTTCTCATAGAAACCCAGCCATGCTTTGTTACAATCCCACAGTATCATTTCTGAAAGAATGTGCTCTGCAGAGAGCGTCAGACAGTGACAAGTCATAAGCTCAAGTGCCCATTCATCTCCACGAAACTTCCTGTGTCCTCTCAACCCCCACCCAGCCAGGTCCCCAGGCCAGAGCCCACCAGCTCCGACCCCCCAGTTCCTTTCATGCTGATACCCATCTAACCCTCCCGCACCTCAATAACTCCAGGACCCCCGCCATAGCCCTAATCTCATGTAGCAGTATATTTTCCCAAAAGCAACACACGTCCACCTATATCACTAGGACCCAAAAGGACAGATGGCAGATCAAAACCTTTGGGGTGGGCACCTGGGTGCGGGGATTGCGATATCAAAGAGAACCCAAAGTATAGAGGTTGTTATGCCAATATATTAGCTCATTTGTCCTAAGTACCCCAATTCATGCAAGATTGTATGTGTGACATTATTTCTGCCTTATCAGTTCCTGTTGTTTAGTTTAGTTAGATAGATATGTTGCTCCGTCGCCCGACCTTCACACTGCGGAGATGAGCCCAGCTGACCCACGTGTGCCAAGGACGACTGCATGACAGCGGCCAATTAGCATATTGCATCCCATATGGTATCAGACGCTCTATATGCCACTCTCCAATCCAAAGCAAGAATGTGTACCCTATGCATGTCATCATCAGTGATGCTGTGTGTCCTTTTAATGTGCTGCCCCTGTAATGTTTCGTCAGAGCACTCTTGGGCCACAGAGTTCTTTGCTGGTCATTTTTATGATTATATAAACTTTGTTATCTTTGCAATTCAGCTCCTGGTCTCAATCCCCTCGCAGGCAGGGAGTCTACCTTATTTTTCCATATTATCGGGACACGTAATTTGTGGGTGCCTTAACTTACAATGACAATAATGCAATTTTTCACCGTAGCTGATTGGGGTGTTTTCTTACAGTGTTAATACTAATATATATTAAAAATCAAAACAAAGGCGGTAATGGCTGATAACACCCAATAAGGCCGTAATATGGCTGGGGTTGCTTGTGGTCCCATGCAAAGGGTAGTTGACCAAGCAGTTCAGGCTGGAACCTTTGGGGTGGGACCAAGCCTGATTTGCATATGGTCTTTCCCCTTTAGGTCATGGTTTAGTAAGCAAAGAATAATGGTCTGTAGGGTTGCCCAGAGCAATGCAGGAGGTTAAGATTCATTCAAAGCCTTCCAGCCATCACCTTTTTTGCTTTGCTTTAGTCACCCCGAGTGGCACAGGTATGCCCAGACGTGGGTTTCCTGCCTGCCAGGCCTAGCATCACAAGCAATCCTTTACTGAGGACATCCAGTAAGGTCGTAACATGTCTGGTTTGCTTGTGGTCCTTCCCACAAGGGTCGTGACCAAGCAGTTCAGGCTGGACTGGCCTTTTGGTTGGGACCACGCCTGATCTTCTTATGGTCTTTCACCTTTCTGTAATGACTTGGTAGGCGAAGAACAATGGTTTGGAGGGGTGCCCAGAGCAATGGCAGAGTTTAAGATTAATTGTGCACCTTCCAGCCATCAACGTGTGGGCATTGGCAATACTGGCAGCATTATTGGGTGTAGGCAATCCGAGTTTGTTCTTTCAGTGGCAGTCCTGGCATACATTGTAATAGCCTGCATGTAAATGTCTTCTTACACTGGCAGAATACTAGCATATATTGGCTCACTGGCATCGGCATCATGAAGTGTGTCTTAGAGTGGCAATGGTGGCAAATACTGTAGGCAACGGCATCATGAAACTGTGACCTGCAGCCGGTTGAATTTGTTTATGTTTTTATCTTACAGAACTGATTTTAAATTGCATGGCTTATTACTACATTTTTCATACAGTCTACTGAAAATACCTTGTGGCTCCCTTGCTATGCTTGGTCACCTAATGTATGCCCTTCCAGCAAAAAAATAAATAAATAATCAGCAGCCACTACTGCTCCTTGGAGGAGTAGAATGAAGAGCACATACATATTCAGTTAATAAGGCACTGCATGGGCACCAGGTGGCAGACTGAGTTATATTTCAATGAGCCGACACACAAGGTTTTGCACTGGAACAAATCAAGCAATGCCCTGCACGTGTCTGATTTGCTTCTGTTACCTCATGCCTGACTCATAAACCTAAAAGTACAGCAAATACAAAGCTGCCTGCAGCATCTAGGACATGGGCTTGAGTAAGTCTTTGTGAATCGCTTTTGCACATCAGCATCACAATGATGTACCGGATTTGCTCAAGTTGTAGGCTTTGTGAATAAGGAAACTTGATACACTTAGCCCAACCAATAGATATGATTTTAAAGGTGTGCAGTCTCAAAACTAAAACAACAGCAATCCCAGTAGGAGCTGTGGTAGCAAATAGAGGTAGGGTAAAGCATATAACTGTCATTGTGCATCGGAAAAGAGAGTTGGCAACCGACCCCTGCAGTGGGTAGCTACTCTGACTCAATGTCACATATATGTTATTGATGGTCCACTTCTCAAACCTTCTACCAACCCCCTTCTTATCAAAATATGCACCATACACAGCATGTCAATATAAAGTACTTTAAACAGATGCCTCACACTTCATATATGTGCTCCAATGTTTCTTACTCACAGTAATGAACACTGAAGGAATGCTCTTACATTCTCCTATACAGTGTACTTCATTTTACTATGAGATATAAATAATAAAGAAACATTGCTACTAATATTGTAACTACACATAACACACATAATATGAAAAACATTGTCAATGAATATCAATGCAAAAACATTGCCAATCAATATGCAGATATCATTGTCATTGCCTCTTTGTCTACTAAAGACCAAACAACCATTTCATAAGCGTAAAAGCCACTTCAAAAGCAACCGACTACCTCATTGTTTCTCACTAGACCTCTCATCTTTCCTAATGTGATATTAGAGTTGGGTACAACAGACTACATACTCGCTACTGTCCTCAGAGGGTATGGAGAGAAGAGCTGGAGGCTGAATGTTGGGTTTGGAGCCTGGAGGCTTTTGGTCTGCTCAAAACAAGAATAATTAAAAGAATATATCAAATCCAATGGGAAAAGCCACCTATCAAAATTACCCTGGTCTCTTAACAAAAAGAAGCCAAAATAGGTAAAAGTGCCTTTAAAAGATTAGTGTCCGTTGGAATTGACCATGGCGCAAACAAAAGCCAATTGTGAATATAATATGTCCATAGGTGGTGAGTTGATTGCCATAGGTATTCTTCTCTATGCAGCTAGGTCCAAAATAGAAGTTCTGCTCAAAAAGCAAAAAGCACAGTCTCTAATACTGAGAAGCCCAAAAACGCAATTTCAGAGGCTTCAAAATCCAGGCACAAAAAGGGAAGCATTTTCGCCCCTTCTCGCTGCATAGGCTTGCACAGAGAGAGTGGTTCCAGTCTGCTTCTGGGTTCCAATCTGCTCCTGGGTGGTCCTCCAGCTTCCATTTGCCCCCCCACCAGAAAGCTTTTTAGAAATGTGGAGTGTTTTTAATTGAGCAGTTGCCTCCCTCTTTAGCAAGTTGCTGAATTATCATTTCTTAGCAACTTGTGTTTTATTAGTCCGTAGCAAGTTGCTAAATTATTTCTTCATAGCAAACTACTAAATTATCACTAAACCTCATGAGGTTATTCTATTCTACTTTTATTCTACACCTCTAGTCCATTGTAGTCTTTAGGCCATTGTTATCGTTTACGGGAACATTTACAAACATTTACTAAAACAAACGGGACAATTGGAACGCATCCCAGAAGTACTGTTATTGCAATGTACCTGTGTGTTCCAAAACAATAGAAAAGTTTGGTGCCCAAGCCAGACATGCAAACTGTATAAGAAACTCTGTTCATAATTGTTAATATATGCTCACTGACTGAATATATTTCAATGCATTTCACTATGTACTTGCCTAAAGGCTTAAACAGCTTGAGATATCACTCAATCATCATGCCTAAGCCTGGCTATTAATAAAATGACATGTCAAATGACTTAATCAAAAGAGTTTTGGGACTACCGAGATGATCTGAAAATCATGTCCCTCATACAGCATTTGGACTAGGCTATTTGGAGGATGTGTTATCCCTTGATCCAGGGTACTATGGGATAAGCATTTGGTCTAACCCAACTTTTTATTGGCAGTATTTTAATTAAGACAGGATGAAATATGATTCCTTGGTTCAAACATATCAGGCGATTGTTTGCAAATATTAACTCACAAAATCACTTTAACAAACCCTACGTATTAGACCATACAACACAACTTTGTATTAGAGAACATTTGTGTTTTAAGATGCGATAACACAGAGAAAGTATTGATATTATCACATTTCAAACACAAATATTTGGTGTTCACTTTTTCTAAAAGACGGGAATATCTTACATGGAGTAATTATGCATATGATAGAAAAGTAATCAGAAGGGCAAGATTAAACTGCATCCCGCTTAATGCTCACTGCAAAACGGAAAGTGTTACCTGTGGAAACTATTTGTTCATTCTGTTCTGACAGTTGTGAAGATTTATTGCATGTTAAGTTCTTTTGCCCAGTTCACTAGCATTGAGAGCAAGAACACTGAATTTGATTTCATGTGAGGCTGGTTTTTTATCAATGTCGCCCTGCACTGTGTTACATTTTGAGAGCAGTAACCCAATTGGTGGGATGGACTCTATTGACTTATCGTAGGAAGGCCTTAAACATCAGAACATATCTTTCATTTTTAAATGGATATTAGGATACTGAGTGAATATTTTAAATTTCTATCCTATATTATGTATGTATTATATTGTGTGATTTATGGATTCATCAACTCTGAAATAAACTTGAAATGTGATTGTGAATAAGGAAACTGGTAGCAGGTGCAAATGTGAGATGCTGAGGGCATCTCCTGAGTTGCTCCATTTCATCTCTTTGTGAATCCGGTTTGTTCATCAGATGTAAACTTTACTGCAATGCTTTTAACCTTTTGTGTGCCTGTGATAACCTCTTCATGCTGGGATTGGAGTGTGGGAATTATTTGCAGTTGTAGTTGCTCTGTCAATATTGCCCCCCCCCCCTTTCAGGGACAGCAATGGATGATTGTTTGTCTTTTAGAAACTGATGAAACCATGTCTCAGCATGCAATATTTTCCAGTTAAATAAGCCAAAGTATTGTGCTTGCTTACTTTAGGTTTTGCACCATGATACCATGAGTGGCAACAGTGGACTGAATAAATCCATAACTTGATGAAATCTGATTATATAGTCTAGAGACCATTGCGCAACTGGAGCAAAAACCGGTAGAATGTTCCTATGCGAATACAGTAGGATGCGGTGGGGCTGCAGTTCTGCAGCACATGCTGTGGATATTGTGTTTGCTATGCATAACAAACATATATGTCAGTGCCCCCGAAAATGACTTGCCGGAAGCTCACCCCAGGAAATGCTGAAAGAGAACCACAGGTGTGTACCAGGAAGGAGTTTTACGCACTGAAACTAGCTGCCAGGGCACAAAAATATAGCTCTGTGGCAACGTGCTCGTCTTGGAAGCAGGACCAGCAGAGGAACACAGGTACGAATCCTGGGGCCGCGGAAAACAGTTTTCCGGTATTAAAAAAATATATATTATTATAAAACAAGCTGCAAGTGAGACAATTTGAGCTTGAATAACCTAGTTGAGTCTATGTTGTGTCTTACGCTCTTGAAGACTGGGAGAACATGCATCATGCATGAACTGCAGCAACAATCTGGCTTCAGCAGAAAAAGAGAAGTCCTTTGTGTGCTAGTTGGTCAAAATCTGTGGTTTTGGTAGGAAGAACTACAAAGCTTACACCTTGATAGAAGGAAACCTTTTTGCAGTTTCTGCAATGAGGAAGGGCGATAGGAAATGAAAGGAAAAAGGGGACTGAGGCCTTTGAGAGGAATATATTTCCCCCGATTGCACCTCGTAATGTAGCTTTGTTTAGAGGTGCTAAAATGCACGCATTTATTTATAGTCTGTTTATGATTTCATTTATAGTATGTTTAACCAAAGAACTGAAATAAGGCGGCAACAAAGTTTTCAGAGTCATGAGTAACAAGCGAAGGAAGGAAGGAATGATGAAAATAAGGTAAACAGTAGAGTTCTGAAGGATTTTGAGTACAATACCGTTAGCAGGAATTCCAAGGAGAGAAACAGTAAACGCCTAAAGGGTTTTCCAGATTTCAAAGAAAGGAATGTCAGAGTGGTTCAGTAACTTGAACATGCAAGTGCGATAAAACAGGGCATTGAGGTTAAAAGTGGTTTGTCAAAATCAAACCAAGAATGCGGGCACAAGGGGAAAAAGGTGAAAAAAAGGGGAGAAATAGCAATAGTACAAGGCATAGAGGGAAGAGAACAAAAGGAAAGAATTGAAGAATGTGTGGGGACAATGCGAACATTGGCCTAATAGTAAATATCAGTTAGGTAAGCTAAAATGTAAATGAAGAGAGTTTTGGAGAAAGAAGGAAAACAACATCTGCCAAATGTCTGCGAAAATTACGTCGTTGGAAGCCAAAAGAAGTGATGACGAAACCAAGCAAAGAGGCACAGAACTTGAAGAGGAGGTGGCCATGGACGGATCCAGCATCGTGTTAGTGTACAGAGAATTACTGAGTGGATAACGGAGAGACGGAGATTGGAAACAGGCTGAAACCAAGAAAGAACAGATGCCAGGATGTCAAGGGAGAAAAGATGGTTCAGGAGAGGGCAGGCATCAGATGTGTTAAAAGCCATAAAAGGAACAAGGATAAGGAGAAAGGGAGGATAGCACAAGGCAAAGCAGAGCAACAGAGGTTCGAATCCCGGTTATAAAAAAACAATTACATTAAATAAAGAATGGCCTTGCAGGTAAAGCAACGATATGCAAAACTGCAATCCCAGCGCAATGCCGAATAGCAGAAGAAAAGGGACTAGAATAGTCATGGAAATGAGAATGAGCAAGAAATTCCGGAATCTTGGCAGAAGAATACAAAAAGGCAGATAGGGCGACAGGTGCAACACGAGAAGGGTCACAAGAACGCAATGCAGCCAATCAAGAGACACAGGAAGCAGACAATGGAAGGCGTATACAGGGGGAAAAAGGGTGGTGGAGACAGTGAGAAATGTAATCAAATGGAAGGTCAGTGAAATGAATCAAAGACAAGACTTCAAAAAGAAGACTGTTGGCTCGCCTGTTCAATGGATCCCTCTTCTGCGTCCAATCTTTAATGGAACAGGACTGGGCTCAACTCTATGAGTGATCTCCTCCAGTACATATGTTTATTTGAAGATTTCTCACATTTCATCCTGGCTCTGCACCGTCACATTTTACCAGCGATCAAGATTATGCAGGCATTTTCCTTTGTGGAAAAACAAAATGTCTGCCACAGGAATATATTTCAGCATCCATGATTGAGGCCTTTTATGTGCATGTTAAACATCCATGGATAGGAGACCAGCCAATGGAATGGACTGCCCTGCAACTAAGACTGGGGGCTGGCTGACCTCAGTTCCGGAGAGGTCTACCTTACTAGACACAGTTTGGCATCGCCCATACCCTCCAAGTAAACCACAAGCACTGCTTTTTAATATTTTGTCATCACCATTACGGTGCACACAGCATTTCAGTCAAGGCAATAGGGTGATCAGACACTCTTGGGCCAGTCTCCCTGCACCGTGTTCAACCCCTCAATCAAGGAATTTGGATTCTTTTTAAGTGGCCTCCCTACACCCACTTATACGGAATCAGAGTAAGAACTCTTCCGTGGGAGACTACAACTCAATATTTTAATGAGATTTCACCAATAACGCAGAACCAAGGAGTGCATCTTTGCTAACCCAACCTCCTATGTCCTCCTCGCAGTGTTTTCTCGCACCACCATCTCTTACCCAAAGACGTTTTTATGGGAGGGCAAAAGGGACACTTGCACCGGGCCCCCACCTTGGAGGAGGCTCCACATGGCCAGCTGATCTGAAGAAGTACGATTCCATTGTTCATCGGTATTAAATAGCACACGTCAGGATATTTCGTGGGGTGCTGCTAAGGGTCTAAACCCATTCCTTTCTGCTTTGACAAGTGCATTCTGCCTTGATCATCGTGTATTGCTTTCTGTGTTCACTGTGGTATACATAGTTTGTGTGTTCCTTATCGCACAACTCTGTAGCCTTTTTTCCATCCTGTGGGAATTATGTTGATCATGTGCAATAGGCAATGGTGAAATGCATATTGATAAATTGAGTGCCAGAATGGTTCAGAGGTTAGCTCATTGTGTGAAGCACCAATTGCAGAGATGTGTGTTCATATGCACAATTAGAATATCACATTCCAGCAAGGCTGGCTGAGCCTTTCCTATGTCTGAAGTTTATAAACCTGCCTGCATATGTACTTGCTTTTGCAGAACAACATCTGCTTTTGTCAGCAATGTACCTGTACCAGATAGGGATTACTATAAAAACTAACATATCATCCGTATGGTGAAGGTCTAGAAATTGGTTTGTTCAGATGGGGTGTTGTAAAACCTAGGCAATCGCCTCCAACGATGGCATAAACAGTTAGTCCAAGAGGTGAATACGTTTCCAAATTCAAGACTATGGAACAACTGCGTTCATGTTTGTATCCTGGATTTGCCAGCAGACGATACAGTGATCCTGGTCAAATCATGTCATATAGCTTACATTACTGTGCTGTCTTCTGTGAGGTTTGCCTTCTTGCCTGCTGCTGGTATCGTTTAGCCCATTACTTGATCTTTCTTCTCATGTAGGCCATTTGGGTGGAAGGGTTGGTAGAGAGAAGAGAGCGGACCATATGTTGCAAGCCTCATGCAAGCATATTTTAAGGTCTGCTTGTTTGACACAAAAACGGTTTGCTTTTTGGTAACAGTCAAAGGTGTTTATGCCTGTTTATAAATGAAAATGCCACAAGCCATTGTTTTGGAAGTATTTAAAGCTTTAAAATACAAAAGACAAACCCAGATTAAATGTGTTAAATCGCATCTATTGGTATGCTGGTTCTAAGATACTTCCCTTGATGATGTAGAGAATGAAGCTAGAATCATTCCCATTTTGCATAACACCCTACTATAATATTTTGTTTAAAAATGGTCATGTTTGGTAATGTGATTTGTGTACTTTCCAAGTCCGTTTAAAAAAAAAATATATATATTAGCTTGTTTTAGTTCATGGTAAGAACTGGAAAAGAAAGTGTTCAAATGCAGAAATTGCATTGTTGGCACAAATCCCAGCTTCACCCCTTCACCCCTTAACCAATGTGTGATCCTGTGCATCTCATTTAATCTTGCATTACCGATCCTCTCAATATTGCCAGTCCCTAAACCTTTCAAAATGTTCAGCCCTTCCGAGTGATTTCCTTCTCATGGTTTGATCTTCATAAAGGCCTTATTCATGGTCTCACTGTGTTAATAGTGAGCATATTCATATCGCACACCACAGGCATTTGTTCCTTTGATATCTAATGGCAACACTATTTGAAAACCATATCCCACTTCTAATCTCAGTCTGTCTGGATAGAGACACCTTCCTGGTAGTTTCTAATCTGCCTCCACTATCCATGCTATGGTATGTGTAGCGTTCTCCTTCCTTCCAATTGGTGGTCTCTATCCATGCATGAGTCCTTTTGCATTCTGTGAGGCAGCTAATGTGAGTTCTCTGTCTATTATGGGTTACCTGTACCTTTTACATACAGTCCTGCATTAATACTACATCTACCTTCCTGGATGTTATTGATAAAAAGTATCATGTATGTATTAGAACAGTAACCCCTTTGTAGACTGCTAATGTTGGTCTTCAAATGCTACTTGTTTATCATTCTGATTAGAGCAAGAATGAAGAGGGCAAGGGGACTTAAAGGGAGTACACATGCATCAATTATAGGTTGTGAATGCGACGGGTGGGGGCATGACCAGTATTCTTGATCCCTTAATTCCTTTGGTTTGGTGGAGGGGGCCCCAAAGATGTCTGTGCCCAGGGCCCCAAAAGTGCTTAAGATAGCCCTGCTCTTACCTCCTTACACTACTCACACAATCTATCCCCCACCCCCACAAACATACCACATTAACAGCGCAACACCACTGCTCACTTCCCTAGTCTTATCACACTTCCCCCACACCAGCAGCTATCCCAGTGTCATGGTGCTGACTTCCAATTGGTCGATCTTGAACCCACCTCCCTGGATGAAACCCATGCCCAAGTGCTTCAGCCACTAACCATGTAGTACATGGGTACTTCCAGCCTTGCACGCATCAATACTTCAAGAATCACACCTGCCTTTCCCTCTTTGATGCAAGCAATCAGACGAGTCCATCCCCCTTTCCTTGAAAGGCCATGTACAAGTCTCAGAGGTGCGCTATACCAGAGACATTGGGCCTCATTACGAGGTTGGAGGTAGCCATGCGTTTTATACTGGCATGGTTACCCTCAAACTTGGGTCCGGCTCCGGGTCCTGCGAAAGGGGAATTACCGGACCATTCCGACCTCGGCGAGCCCAGTAATTCCCCTTGTGCGGGACCCAGAGCCGGTACGTCCCCATTCCCATTTGAGCCCCTATGGGGCTCAAATGGGAATGGGGAGGATGGTAGCAGCGGTACCGTTCATAACGGTACCGTTGCTACCATCCAGTTCTGCTTGCGGGTGCCGCTCTGCACGCCTGGTCTGACCAGGCATGCAGAGCAGCACCCGTGAGCAGAACTCGTAATGTGGCGGTATGGTAACAACGGCGCCGGTAGCACTACCGGCGCCGTTGTTGCCTTACCATCACTATCGTAATGAGGCCCATTGACTCTTGTTTTACCTAGTGGCGCGGGCAAAAAAAAGAGTCCCATTGCAACAAACAGGGACTTGCACACAATTGGCCTTTCCTGTGGGGGGGGGGGCTCGGTCCCCGGAGCACCCACATATGATGGGATATGATAGGTCATTTATAAACGTGCTTAATACCGAGGGGTTTCTAAGCGCGGACCGGATTGAACCTGTGTTGAACCTCATTTTGCTTCTAAGGCGAGCCCGTTGCCTCTGAGCTATCTTCCCGAGACCTTGGTGCCCCTCCACTATACAAGGACACTTTAGATTACATTGCATAACATTCTGATCTGGCATAGGGGCAGGCCATACAATAGTTTGATTATTATATGGAAATCCTAAAGGGGCACACTGAGCCTGAAATTTTAATAGTTGGCAAATGAACTGTCAAGAATTACCTGTGCCCTAAAAGCGTTCCACAGACAGGCACACTAGGCTGGAGAGGTGAGAAGTAGCTTTCAAGGTGGGAGCAAGGCTTTTATTGTGAACAGCTAGGCTCTAAGCAGTCACAAATGATGTGCATTCCGAGAGCTGTTTTAAGCGATCTATGAATCTATTTTGATTAAAATACACGGGCAAATCACATTGCAAAGGTCTTTAAAGAAGGCACCTGGTGCACCGTACATGCCAGAGCTAATATTCACTCGCCTATCTTCTTCTGGCTTAGTTTTATTTTTGTCTCGTTGCCTGATGCCTTGTCAAAGCAAACCAAGAATAAATGGCTTGTTTACATAATGCCCAGCCGCCTAAGCCCCCATAGTCAGTCAAAACAGGAGGTCACCACATGTCGCGCGACTAGGAGGAGAAAACAATTACGTGAAGCAATGATGAGAAGGGACGCAGTTTGAGATAGTAGAATTTCACAGCTGATTGCAATCGAACGGGGACAGTAATTTATTAGCAACTGGCAGAAACGAGCTGTGAAATAATGGAAGGTAGCTGTGATAATCACGAATTGTAGTCACGTGGCACTGGAAAAAGTGACTGTGCAAGACCACGTGACTGTGACAATAAAAAGGAGTCGGAAAGCCTGCCAAGGGCACTGCAGCTCCAGAACTGCACCAAGTGTGTGTTTCCCTCCTTTCAGGTGTTGCACACCGGGCCCCCTTGCCTGAGGGTGCCCCCCCCCTGCACGCAACATTTCATTGGCGACTAGGCTACAAAATGACCCAACGCAACAGGTCGTGCGACGCTGCGTTGGCCTGCAGATCAGCGCTGGTCATTGAGCCGGCTCTTGCCGGATACGAGATCAGGCAACAGATGTGTAGCTGGATCTCGGATTCCGGCCAGAATCTGCTGCCCCAAACCCCTGCTCTGCGCTGAGGAGAAGGGGGTGGGGGGGAAGCGCCTGCGAGCAAGCTGTAACTTCCTCCAGTGACCCCATCCAAGAGGTGACAAGAAGAAGTTACAGTCCTCAGCCACGACCCAGTTTATTTATTTATTTATGCAATGGTTTGTCAGATACATGGACCCAGATTATTTATTTATATATGCAATGTTTGTCAGATACCTGTATCTGACAAAAATTGCATAATTAAATATAACGGTATCCGACAAACATTGCATAAATAAATACCCCTATTAACATCACACACGATGCCGCCACCCAACTGCTTTCAGAGAGGAGCTGCAGGAGCTGTGCCGGGTGTGCTTCAAGTAAAAGAAAATGTTGCTTATGGCGAACAGAAATCACCCTGTTTGAATAGTATCCAAGGGGACTTTTTTTCAAAAATAAAATGGGATGCAAATTGTCCATTTTAAAGAATATTTACTCAGCAACACTGGTCAAAACTATTATCCACATAGTGAAGTAACTCATCACCAGTGCCATGAAAGTGGTTTACAGCGGAATTGATATATAGTTTATAAAAGAAGCAGCATGAACAAAATAGCGCTATTTGAAACTATTATTTTGGACATTTCCTTTTATCAGAGTTCCCCTGCCAGCTCTGCCCCCCTTAACACCGACTCCTCGGCACAGCCCCCCCAAACTCTGCGCCCCACCCGGCTGTTGTGGGATCCCCCACCATTTTCTTTTCCATTTCTACCACTGCTGCAGATTACGTCACAAACAAATACAGGCCCGTAGAGTCACACCTGCCACACGCCCTCTCTGAGTGGCAGACAGTGCAGCTGGATGCACCGGGGTCAACTGTAAGTAATATTTGAGCACCTGCGCTGCCCTGAGCACACCACGTGAAGCGCCCCAGAGCCGGCTGCACCCTGCTGAGCCTGCCACATACAAAGTGCCAATACAAGATCCAGAGCCCAAACAAGGTGCTCGCAGGGAACACGAGAGCGCACAAGTGAGGGAGAGAGACAAGAAAGTGCTGCGCCTTCCCTGCGCATAACCAGATCCAGCCAGGCACGCACAAGCGCCCACTAAGGATCAATCCCCCAGCCATGTGGAGCACATGCGCAGGGCCCCTATAGTACCCCTTTGGCCCATCCAACAGAACAGGCACCTTTGTAAACCTCCATCTTGGTGACTGATCCCACTGCATCACCAGGCAGGGCACAAAGACAGAACCCAGACTCGTGGCTAGACATGACGCAGGGCACCTTTATGAAACCTTTTGAGCCGTTCAGCCCCAGAGCTGCGCTCTGCTGGGAAGTGTGGGTCAAACTGTTCACACTGAGTTTGAAGTCAACAAAAGTCACAGATGAAGAGAAAAGGATGCTGCTCATGCTCAACCTCGGCACAATGGCTTTGAGATTCTTCAATGCGCCCCTCAACAGGGGCACTGAGGATGACTATGACACGGCAAAAGCCGTATTGACAAATAAGTTTAAACCCTGTTTGAGCCCAGATTTTGAACTTTTCAAAATGAGAGAAAGCATGACAACGCCCGCAAGAAAACATTGATGATTTCCATGGCGCCTACGCGAAATGGCAATTGGATGTGATTTCCCCGATGAATTCGCTGTCAGACAACAAATCACATATGGCCTCTCCTCTGAGAAACCTCGCAGAATGTTACTGTATGAAACCAATCTCCGTCTGGAAACTATCCTCACCATGGGGTGACATCGTAAGAGGACAGATGAGCACATGGCAGAAATGGAACAGATGATCAGCCGCCTGCTGCTCGACACTGAAACCCCAAATAATAGCCTGATACCATCAATGCACTGCGACAAAACATGGCCAACGCGTGCCCACAAAGGCAGACCCAAGGACTGCCTAAGGTGTGTCGGTTGACAACACAAAGAGGAACCCAACAAATGTGGGAAGATAAACCACTACACGTCGGTATGCCTCAACTCCAGGACAGCGAGAGAACAACCGCTGCAAGAAAGGGCCCGAGAATGGAGAAGTGACCCAATGTCCAAGAACAAACAACCATTCAACTGAAGGCAGCCAGATTAACACCCATGAAAACAATACACGTAGACCTGTGACAGGCCCTGAGGGTAGGCTCGCGCAGTTGAATGAGACAATGCGGACAGTAGCAGAGATAACGATGACCAATCGAGCAGAGTGTCATCCCCGAACAGCACAACCACTTCCAAAGGTTGAGAAGGGAAAAGGCACACATGATCTCGGGAGTCAATCCAGGAAACAGCAGCCAACCACATAAAACTAGATCACACTGCACCTGCATGGTAGCAGTCAGAGACATCCCGGTGAAGATGACTATTGACACCAGTGTCACTGTAAACGTGATGCCAACCACCAAATTTGACAAGCTTCACCCCAAACCAACCATACAGAAAAAGCCTGTCCAGCTGTTCACCTATGGGTGTAAGAAACCCCTACCAGTTATAGGGTACTTCAAGACAATCCTTACCTATAGCAAAAGGAGCTGCAAAACACACATGTATGTAGTGGACGCAGGGATCGAGATGCTGCTCAGCTGCCCAACTTCCAAAAACTACGACTAATCTTGTTCACCTTTGCAATCCACTCCAAGGAAATTGATCACATACTGACCAAACACAAGAAGCTGTTCCAAGGCATTGGATGCCTGAAGGGGAGAACTGTGAAACTCCACATTAAATGCCCAGTCGAACCCAGAGCCCTCTGACACCGACTGGTTCCATTCCACATAAGAACGGCGATACACGCTGGTCTCAACAAGCAGTCCAGCACCCTGCTGCGGTGTGTGAGATCCCTGGTAACTATTCCCAGCACTCCCTCAACATGGGTACCACCTATCGTAAAAGTCAACATTAGCAGTAAATATGCGTGTGAATCCTCGCAAACCGCTCCTGTATCCCGATACGGTGCATATGTGCACTCCCAAGTCCGATCAGAACACCAACTGCGTGCATGCACTCCATAATCCGACTTGTGATCTTACCATAGCAGAGCGATTCCATGCGCAAGTGCCTGTACGCCTGCCTTTGGGTGGTGGATAGTATGAAGGATTTGCATGGCCAATTCCCTGACGAGAGGTTGCACGCTCACATCCATAAATATGTCTTGTGTCGTGCAATTGTGGGTGTGCAATGGACTGCCTGTGGACCGTCCCTCGTAACGGCCTCTTTTTCACATGTTCTTCATTTTCCGTGTTCCGCATCCTACTCCGCCCTGTGCGCAGGCCTCACCCACGCTCTGTGTGGTGTCTTGCGCAAGGCAATCGACGCCTCGCACAGTCGTGCCGAGCCTGCGCAAACTCCACACAAGTCCTGGAAAAGTACTGCGCATTCGATTCCATAAATCAACAAACGTGAATTTGCACACAGTTTGGCGCGCAAGTACCCTGTTTTTCACGCCAATAATTCCATGATTCGGGCCCTAAGCACATAAATAGTGTCAGACCAATTATAGAAGCCCGCCTGCAGGAGTCTTGTGTGGCATGGTAGCCTAATATTTGGGCCTTCTTGGGGTCGAATTTTTTGCCAGCATCCCTTAATGGTTGATGTAGTCAGCAACTCTTTCAGATACACAATCAAATCACATCATTGCTGCTTCCAACACCAATGTCTTGGGTGTACAGTGCCCTAATCCCTCCCCTCCCCGCACGTCCGACCTCTTAGTAACATCTATTTCACCTTTTCTTTAACCTTAAGTTCTGGGCTATCACACCTTTCCATGTGAATTGGACGAAAATGCACATTTACTAACACCAGTAAAAAAACGATTTCCAAATACGGAATAGGATTACTGGCATCAAGATATTGCACTTAAGTGATGGTAAATCCCTATTCCTGTATGATTGCCCCAGAAGCAATTTACACTCCCTAAACTGCAACGCCACTTGAAGCTTGCAACTTTTAAGCTTTTATATTTAATAGATGAGATAATAAAGTATTTGGTCTGCAACAACCAGCGTTTAGCTCAGTTCCGTAGTCTGACAGGAACTGCCGACATACCCAGCCAACCGGAAAGGGATCGCCAGCGCTGCCATTGCACGCCTGAATGCGCGGACTAGTGAGGCCCAGGTCTGACGCATTCAAAAAAGGGATAACTTATTTCAGAAGACCAGAATGTACAAATTGTGAAAAATGTAAACAGGTTCTAAAAGTAGTAGTTCTCACGCACTTCTTTTGAAATGCTAGAGAAAACGGTGCGGCGCACAAAATATGATCCCAGTTATTTAAACAGGCCTCTTCAAATTCGGAAAAATGCTAGCTAGCCATAGAGTACTAAAACCTTCATGTCGCAACTGCATGGGAAACGGCTGATGCAACAGACGGGTTAGACATTGCTGTTAAAAAGATGTTTTATCTTTAAATAGTCAAAAGGGAACTGAGTGCACCTGCCCATCTGACAGTGTTAGACATTAACATGCCTGGGCACGAGTGTTTCTAGGTGCGACAAGGCGAGGGGGCCAGGGGGCAGAGGGAGGACAACACCAACAATCTTACTAGGCCTTGTGTCATTCAGATTGTGCAAGTGCAGGGGCATGGGGGTGTGCCAGGGAGAGACAAAGGGGAAGTGTAATCAGGGCAGCATTGCTCTGAGTGAGTGCAGCCAGGGAAGCATGGCTCTGGGTAAGTGCAAGGAGGCAGGGGGCTGTAGAGGTTACAGTTACAGCCCCTAAATGTGCAGTAGGCCCGGGGGCAGTGCAGGGGAGGCTGATCATGGAGGAGCATGGTACCCAATGAGACTCAGGGGGTAGCCAAGCAGCCAGTGTCGGTGGAGCAAACAGGTAGGTCAACGGGGGAGAGTTAGAGAGAAAGCATAAGAGAAAAGGAAGGTCTTGAACAGGTTCCGGAACTCCAGCTGTTCTGGCTCAAGATTGGGAGGGGCAGGGAGGCCTTTCAAGAGGGGGGCACCTGCAGGGGAGAGAGATCTACCCTCCAGTCTCTGCCTGTTTTTGTTTGTAAGCAGGTTATTTCTGGGGTTTGCCTAAATAAACCCAAATATTATGGTCCTCATTATGGGTCTGGCGGTAATATGTTACCGGCGCCTGACTTTTCCGGTGCCACCGGCTCATTACGAGTCCGGCTGCCCTGGAAGTCAGGTGCTGGCAAATTGTAAGTCCCCATTCCCTTAGAGTCTTAGTAGACTCTATGGGAGTGGGGACACGGAAGCAACTGCACAGTTAGCAACGGTGCTGGTGCT
The DNA here is from genome assembly GCF_040938575.1 of Ambystoma mexicanum. Classification (NCBI taxonomy): domain Eukaryota; kingdom Metazoa; phylum Chordata; class Amphibia; order Caudata; family Ambystomatidae; genus Ambystoma; species Ambystoma mexicanum. The sequence continues at coordinate 160,134,724 of NC_090928.1, forward strand.
TCCGTGAACAGTCTGCCTAGTGTGGCCGCAGCCCACGGCAGGGTCAGGTGAGCTTGCCGGCACCCTTGTTTCCAGACCAGCAAACACGTAAATGAAACCTTATGTGCCTGTGTCAAGGGATCGGTCACAAGAGACTAATACAATCTGTGAAGTCTTATGAATGAAAAGGCAACATAGGAGTAGATTATACAGTATGTTCTGTGATGTCTCCGGTGTTGCATCAAGAGCAGAACACATGACTATAGAAGCATGCATGTATGGCATCTATTTACCATACACGTAGCTGGGATGCAGCGACACACTGTACAGAGTGTAATGAATTATATAGCGAGATAATGGTTGTTGTTGTGGCATCCAAGGGAAACACAATAACATACTTTGTTGGGTGATCTATGGTCCAATATGCTCGGCAAGGATTTCTTGACCAGCAGTGTCTTCAGTTCTTTCCTGAACCGAAGAAGCATTTGATCAGGGGCAATGCCAAGTTGGATGTAGTTCCATAGTGATGGCGCATAACAGGAGAAGACCAGTATCCATGTTTCCTCTTTCTGTAATGTATTTCCTGTCTCACAATGTTGCGGATTGTAGAATTATATTGCCACCTGTACAATTTAGTCTTCTGGCTAGGTATATCAGCATTTGAGTATATTTATATATACTTTATATGTATATCTATATAAATAAAAATGTAAATGTTTGTTTGTTCAAAACCTTAAATTTCCGAACGTTCGTCACCGATTGCTTTGAAATTCTGACACAACGTTTCATTCGAATAGGCGTGTGTTTTTATATACCTACTATACATTGATGTCACACCTGTGACAGGTAAAAACATCTTCTGAAAAACAGCGCCATCTGTTGGACGTAAAAGCAACACACGCTATACTAAACATTTTACTGCAAACCAGCACCATCTGTTCGACGTAAAAGCAACACGCTGGCTCAAATACATGCTGAGGAAGCAGCAGAACGACGTGCAGCCAGACTTAGGAGCAACACGCGCTATACTAAACATTTAACTGCAAACCAGTGCCATCTGTTGGATGTAAAAGCAACACACGCTGGCTCAAATATGTACCGAGAAAGAAGGAGAGCGACATGCAGCCAGACTTTAGGATGCACGGTTGCGAGCACGGCAATCGCGTTCTGCAGCGTCAGATCTGCTTCGAACGCGACAGGCTGAGAGTGGCTGAGCAGATCAACGTCAAACACGACTCCGTGCTCAGCAATCACTCGATTACAATCGCCTTGCATTCTGGTACAACCCAGCTGATGATTTCAGTTTGAGCCAGCATGTTCTCATCGGCACCATTATTGAAGTGTGTCCTTATTGGAAGGCTTTGAAATTTGATGGAGGAACGAAAGGAATGTGTTGCGCCGCTGGGAAAATTAAACAGCCTCAACTTGGAGAACAGCCAGAGCCATTAAAATCTATCCACAAGCATTGTGAAATTAAACATATTACAAACGTGCACTTTCTCTGTTCATTTTTTTCCATTTAACCAGACTGAGCCACAGCAACGCGTGGCCGGGGACAGCTATATATATATATATATATGTATATATATATATATATATATATATATTTTTTTTTTAAAGATTTCCTTCACTCCTGAACAGAGATGGTGTTTTGACATTCATCCTGACGTCTTGTGTCAACAGTCTGTAGGTGCTTTTTCCATCATGTGGGAGCATTCCCTATTAGGCACCTAATCTGTACAATTTAAGAACATTTGTGTGGTGAAAACAGAAACATATGTCTTCAAACATTCAGAAATAGGAGAGAGTTTCACACATTAAAGTATTTAGCCTGGTTTGAGAGTTATGCCAAAACATAGGAGAGAGTTTCACATATTAAAGTATTTACCCTGGTTTGAGAGTTATGCCAAAACATGGCTATCTTTTTCTAGGCTTCCATAGCTCTGCCCAGTTATAGGCGGAGCAGCTCCAGAATACAGCCATAACTTTATAAGTAATGACAGAAAAACAATTACAAAGATTAGTAAGACATTAAAATACAAAGTTCTGCCACCTAATAACCTATTGAGTGTATCTTGCAATTTAAGTAAGCAATGTTCTTCTCTTTGCCTTACCGAGGAGTTGCCTATGGTTGTTTTAATGCCCTGCCCAAAGTATTGGTGGCAGTTCACCCAATAATTCAACGGCCTCCCCACTCACAAAGTGGACCTCACTCCACTGTCTTACTTCTGTGAGGGGTTTACTAAGTCCAGTTCTGCATGACTTGTTTGCAGGCCATATTAATAAGCTAAAATATTCTCTTTTCTTTAGTGTGGCTTAAATTGTCTGGATACCTAGTCCCACAAAGTTATTGGTATAACTAATCGGTTCTATGTGATAATTTCACATATTGAAGGCCAAACACAAAACGGACTGATTTTTTCCAGACAGTTTTTTACGGCCTTCAATTGCAGAAAAATGATATATCTCGGTGATGTGGGGAGTTCACCCCCAAGCCCCACACGAAAGCTGTCTCTTGCCCCCCACCCTGTCCTGCACTTGAAGGATATTTTACAGCCTACGAAGCCCTGTTTCTTTTCCACCCCACCTTTTTTGTCCAAAACATTTCCCGCATTCCCACGAAAGACACACAAAGACACACACATTTACTCAATCCTCCGGCCCTCGCTTCCTCACCATAAACATTTTCCCTCCTTCCTCCACACAAACATGCATACATACGCCGACAACCACACACCACTTATCTCAGGCACCCGCAACTTCGTTCTTCCACTCTGCCATTCCTGTGAGCCCCTACGCGTATGTCCAGGGGCATGACAGTTTCATTGTGTGTACTTCCTGAGGAAAACTGGTCCCGGATCTGTTAAGAAATATTAGGGTATTTCTGGACAGACCGCTGAGTTGTTTTCAACAGCCATGCACCCATCTCCAAGACAGTGAGGTTTACTGAAGTCTCCAATCCATTGATACACGTGTGCAGGGCTGGCATACAATGTAAGTGTAAGTACTATAGAGAAAGAAGTAGTCATCCTACTGTTTTCAGCAATCTTCTAAAAATCCTCTGAGTCCTCTAGATCAAGGCCAGGGCAAGGCTAAAGCATGGCTGGTTGTATGCCTTAGAGGACACAGGAAGTAAACACAAGAAGAGGTGGACTATCTCCTATTAAGAAGACCTACATCGGTAGGTTTCCTTTTGACTGAAAAGGCAGATCAGGGTCAGACTGGGACAAGAAATAGGCCCGGTCACCCAAAATAAAGTGGCCCACCCCTCACCTCAAAAAAGTGGCCCACCCTCACCTCACGACCCTTGACTCTGATGACATCACCAGAAGTGATATCATTTGACCCCACCCCAAAGTGACATCCCGGGAAGCAATGAAACATGGCCTTTCACCCCTTGACAAAACAGGAAGTGGCATCAAATAGCATTGTCCCTAAGTACACTAAATTACTGTGATTCCAAGCAGACGTCCAAGGCCAAATGATAATATGTTATTGTATAGCACTTACGCTTAAGCTCTTTTTTATAGAACAAATATGCATACAATATCACCCAACCTGTGTTGGTACTCATTTATCGACCTAAGAAGGTCTATATATTTTTTCAATTTTATTTTCTTCCAAACCGGCCCAGGCATGGCCAGAAACCGGCCCCCACTCCCCAGGAATGATTTCGAAAGGCCGAGGGGCCAATCCGACCCTGAGGGAGATCTTTTTCTTTTTACATCCTGGTATTTCACATTAAGTGGATATTTTCATAGTACTCTAAGGCAGAAAGAGGAAATGCAAGCCCTGGTAACCCCCAGTAAACAAGCCTGTTAGCTAGGTACATTGACCCACCGGAGGTAAAAGGATAGAGAACCAGAGAGAACGAAGACATGGGGAGGGGCAGAATGTGGGTTTGACTAGAATTAAGAATAGGTTCAAAGAACCTTTGCCTCCCTCCCTCCCTTCACCTCTGGTATAAATCTGATTAGCATGATAATGAGATGTGACCAGTACTATTAAATTCTGCGTTGCAACAGGTTCCGATCATCTCACTATTCCTTGGGATGTCCCAGTAGCATGGAGGAAAGGGGCAGCATGTAAGGGTATATAATATGAAGGGCCCTATCTCCATTGCCTCACATCTGAATAATGATGATGGGAAACAGAAAACTGGCTGAAGGAAATATCCATACATAAAGTAACAGGAAATCAGGAGTAGGAGGGGATGAACCTAGCAGAGGGGAGTTACACACCTTCAACCCATAGGTAGGGCTCTAGGAAGTAGGAGGGAGTCTTAGTGCAGGTGTTCATAAATTATGGAATTTAATAAATGTGCTACGGAGATGGCTATAGGGGTAAAGAAGGAGTACAAAAAATGATGTATCCCCGGTCATTGATGTACAGCCGAGCATCCAGGAGTCTGGCTCTGTGGTATGGTCGAGCAACAACACATGTGATGCCAGATAGATGCGCTTCAACAAATTGGTTTATTTGGTATCAAGTAAGGGAAGGGGTTCACCAAAGGCCTACAGGAACCAGGGCCTACTCTATAAATGATAAAGAAGTGCATAACAAAACAGTATCAGGAATGGAATAACACAAAGTGGGTTATCTTTGAGTGTCCAACAACTCCAGTGAGTTTTCATCAAATCAAACATTAGAACATAGTCTTAAAGGTAGTTGTCCCATCAGGGACAAGCCAAGCTATTCTACCAATATATGTGCAAAGAGATGACCAAAAGAAATATTCACAACCTAATCCTAACAAGTCCTAAAATTCCTGGTTAACCCTGATCTAAACTCAACATTTTCCAATTCTTGGCCAGCAGATGAGTTCACAGAACCCATTCTGAAATGTATAGCCCTAGTCTGAACAAAATAAAAGGTAACATTCTCATTGGAAGGATTTGATGGGTGTTATACACAATCCTAACCCTTCCTCAATCTCCCTGATTGTATCTGACACCTTTAGACCTCTTCCAATCCTCTGGGTTTTCAGATTTCTCTTCTAGGCTTCTCCCCATCCCCTTTATCTTCCTGGGTGTGCTGCGTGTACATGCAGCACTCACAGATGTCCTTAAGGAGTTCTCCCCCCAACCTCTGGTATATCACAGACCAGGTAGTTTTCCTCCAAACCCCCCCACCCTGTTTTTTACACACACTGGGTCGAGGAAGAAGGTGACTGAGAGTAACCAGACTAACTCTCTCACATCGTACTGGATATGTCCTGTTAATCGGGTCAGGCAAAGTTAGGCACTTTACACTAAGTGCATACACGTGACACCAGATAGCTCTCCTCACACGAATAAAAGGCAGCACCTAAAGACACACTCAGAGCAAGACGGAACACAAGTATGAGCAGAACTTCCGGGATGAAGGCACATCTACTGGAGCAGAGGAATGGACCAATGGACGAGAGCAGTGAGCCAAAAACCCCAAGGCTTCCCTACTGGAGGTTGTTGCCTCCGATAGACCACGAAAGACATGTGGAGAAGGCCAGATCCCACAAGTGAAGATTGCATTGTGTTTCAAGGATGCCAGTGACCCTGGTGAACAGCAGAGTTGGGAAGGCGAGGCCAAGCCTGTGGTAGTAACCTTGACTTGTAAATTGGAAATCGCAAAACAAGAAAGAAGCACACACAGCCGGTGAGTTGGTAAGCGACCTAGGAGACCGGTGTGTGTTTTAAAATGAATGAAGTAGCAACATCATATCACAAGTGAAGGATGCACGCAAATTGATGAGACGCAAAGAATGAACTTTAATGTAAAATGCAGCTGTGCGATCAGCCATACTAAGCAGATGGAGTGGTCCGGTGAAAGGAAGTAGCCCATTCGACAGTCTCTGTGAAAAGTACATTGTTTGGAGCTAAAAGGTGAACAAACAGTAAGAGTGAAAGTAAAATAGTGAATGTTGATTCAAAGTGGTCCTGCTGTGATCTTCAAGAAAACCATGCACATTCGAAAGTGGTCCGAGCCCGACTGAGGGAGGCCCAAAGTATAATGAGCTTGGGAAAGGGAGCCCCCTTACAACTTTGTGTTGAACTTTATCATGAGATGTCTGTGCCCGACAAAGGGGGGCCTTAGAGAACTGTGTAGTGAAAGGTCTGAGCACAGCCGAGAGGGATCTTTGTGAACGTTTTGGTTAAAACATTATTTTCGAAGTCAGAGAATGAGACTTTTACGTGGAAGGCCAGGCAGGCCTCATTCCACGGTTTTGAACTGTGTATTGTGTTGGAAACCGAGCCAGAGTGTGTCATCCTGCCTACGAGGATCATCTTACTTCGTGAGGCCTAACGTGGGGAGGAGAGCTGGTTCAGCCACATTATAATTTGAACACTGATTTTTCCTTTTGCATACATTTCTCCTTTTCACACTTTTTGTACAAGAGATAGGGCAGGCATTAGGGTTTTGCTAGCATAGGCCATTTTGATTTGATGGACTCCACTAGGACTGTTTTGTTTCCGGTTTGATGGTCGAGACTACTCCCATCTTAGTTATGGGGCAAAATAGGAGTTTCTCCAGCGCCAACATTTTCAATAAAGGTTTTACAAATGATATCCATTGCATCAGTGTGAATACATGTGATACCATGTCTTCCCTACAGGGAGCAGCTAACTTACACCAAAGTTACACCACACAACATTACCCAAAGGTCACCCATCCTCAGGGGAGCTGAGAACAGTGTTAACAGAAAGGAAGCAATCAATTGGGAGCAGCTAGTGTACCACACCCCAAAGGCAATAGATTCATCCAGCAGCGACAAAAAAGCAATTATGCCCCAAAACTAATCAGGCTTGACTGGTACAGCCCTTGCTTAGAGTGGTACTCGGGTGTAACAAGGGTAATACACCATTTTGGTGCATAGGCTGTGGTGTGGAGTAGCCTGTGGGATGGGTGCCTAGTGGGCCAGGCCTCCAGGTGTCGAATCCAACTGCAGTGACCCGAATGATCAAAGCACTGTTCATGTGGTGGGCTATTTGCTCGGAAGTCAGCGGCACACAGTGAAGTGTGCCGTAAAAATGTAGGTAAGGGGGCAGGGGGAGCAGGTAGTCAGAAATGTCAGGGGGAGAAAAAAACAAAAGTAATTTGCATTCAAATAACTTTCGTTTTTTTCTCCCTCTGACATTTCGCGTTTGATTTTTTCATGGACAACCACTCAAAGCACACACTGGCAGGTGTGCATGGGACACATGGAGAAACCTCCCAATAGTAAGTAAAGGCAGGCAAGTTGCGGAGAGGGTCTAGGCTCCTGCAGCATTCCCTGACCCAGTGCGTTCTGCGAGATGCATCAGGGAGCAAAGCGGCTGGGAGCTCTATCATCCCTATCAACTTTAAGCAACTGATGACATCCTCTAGAACGTCAGCCGCATTGCCAATGCACTCTCAGACTTTGATTCAGCACTGCATGCTGCAGCAGTTATTAGTTCCCTGTAGCAAGGGAAACAATCACAAGAGTGTTGCTAAGAATGCAAAGCCTGGGAGGATAATGATGGAAGAATTTGGAAGAAAGATATGGCATTTATAACACGCCTGTACATGTGTTTCTAGGCGCGACAAGACAAGGAGGGGGAAACACAGGGAGGACAAAACCACGATCTTACTAGGTCGTGTGGCATTCAGATCACGCAAGTGCAGGGAAGGGGAAGGGGAGAAGTGAAAGGGTGGTGATGGAGAAGTGGAGGTAAACAAAAGTGCAGCCAGCCGGTGGCTCAGTGCAGGTAATCAGAAAGTGCAGCCAACGGTTGGCTCATAAGTGCAGAGAGAGGAGACTGTAGAGTTACAGATACAGACCACAAGTGCTGGGGGAGCCAAGAGGCAGTTTGGGGTGCAAATGGACAGGCAGGGACCAGGGCTCCGTACAAGTTCAGAGGGTGGCCAGGTGACCAGTGCGTGGAACAGACGGGTCATCAGCAGGGAAGAGGAAGACAGAAAGCAGAAGCAAAGAGGAAGGTCTTCAGTTCCTTCCGGAACCGGTGATGGTTCTGCTCAAGTTTGACAGAGGCATGGAGGCTATTCTGGAAGGAGGCCCCAGCTGAAGAAAGAGATCTGCCCCCAAATCTCTTCTTGGAAAAGCAGCTGACGCTCAGAGAGTTGAAGGTGGATGAGTGGAGAGCTCGAGATGGGAGATACTTAGGAAGAGAGAGTTGGAGGTAGTGCAGTCCCGGGCCTCAGAAAGCCTTGCGGACAATGCAGAGGGTCTTGAACTTGATACTTGCTGCCATTGGGAGCCAGTGAAGAGATTTCAGTGCTCGGCAGCTATGATCCCTGGGCTTGAGGCCAACGAAAAGTCTCGCCGCCCTGTTCTGGATAGGTTGTAGAGGACGGAGAGTAGAGGCAGGAAGATTTAGAAAGAGGCTGTTGCAATAGTCCAGCTTTGAGAGGACCAGAGCTCTGAAGATAGTGAGCTTCTGGGGAAATTGAGGAAAGGAGGAATACCTCTGAGGAGGTCCAGCTGATAGTTAGACTTCTTAGAGACATCAGAAATGTGAGGGGAGAAGGAGCGGATGGAGTTAAAGATGACCCCAAGGTTTTTACCCTCGCAGGTAGGAGTAGGAAGAGGACCCATTGTGGGCAGCAAGAGAGTGACAGGAAAGGAGGGAGGTGGTGTTCCAATGAGAAGGATCTCTGTCTTAGTGGCATTAAGGGAGATATCATTGGCGGCACACCACTCCTGAATTGCAGACAGGCAATCAGGATTTGAGAGAAGGAGTAGAGGCGGCCGAGGGGAACCTGAAAGAGAGCTGGGTGTCTTCCACATAACACTGAAAGTTGGAGCAAAGCGCAGCGATGCGGTGGGCAAGAGGTGCCAGGTATTGGTTGAAAAGCCATGGAGAGAGGTTAGATGCCTGGAGAACACCAAAGGTAGAGAGATAGAAGAGAGGAAGGACTCTAGTTGGACTTTAGAGGGTCGGTCAGTGAGAAAGGAGGTCAGCCAGGCCAGGACCTGATCAGTGATACCCATGTTATTATGGAGGCGGTTGAGCAGGATGGCATTGTTGACCGTGTCGAAAGCTGAAGAAAGATCAAGCACAATGAGGAGAGAGGGAAGGTTAGAATCAAGGTTGAAGAGCAGGTCTTCACAGATGTTTAGGAAAGCAGTTTTTATGCTTCTGGCCTCTCTGAAACGAGACTGATGGTTATCGAGACAGCAAACAGGTTCAGTATGAGGTTTAAGATGGGAGATGGCCAACATTTCCAAGAGATTGCCCAGAAAAGGAGTGATAGAGATCAGCGATATTTAGCCGGAGAGGAAGGATCGGCAGAGGGCTTCTTGAGGAGTGGGTGCACAAGGGAGTGCTTGGGGGGGGGGTTCAAGTAGCAAAAGAGTGATTGCAGAAATCGCCCAGGGCTGGAGCAAGGGTGTTGATGTGGTTTGCATAGATCAGACTTGTCTAGAATCATCATCAGGGGTGAACAGTGTAAAGGAAGAGAAGGGAGGAGGAGAGGATGCCACAGGCAGGAGGTGGACGAGGAAGAGAGGGTGGATAGGATTCCCTGATGTTTTTAGATGAAATGAGAAGCCAAGGCTGTGCAGAGGGCCTGGGAGGGGACAGGAGAGGTAGAGACTGCAGCAGGGTTGGCCAGCTCCTTGCAGATTTTGAAGAGTTCGGCTGACTTCGCTTGGATGTGTGCTCTCTTCTTGGCGAAGACAGAGAGTCTGTACTGCCTTTGGAGCAGCTGGCAGACCAGTTTTTCAGAGGGTGCACCTGTAGCTCTCGACTTCCTCTCAGCCACATTGCACTTGCATTTGAGGGTGACGAGGTCGGAGTCGTACCAAGAGTTGCACTTGGATTTGGGCTTCAAGCGGATCCTCATGACAGGGGCAAGGACATCAAGAGTGTCAGAGATAGAAAGGGCTGTGTCAGGATGTGAGTCAGCCAAAGGTGCAGTAGAGGCAAAAGCCTCCACTGACACACACTTCATGGATCGGATGACTGGGAAGGTAGGTGGCGATGCTGGCGTCGGCTTGGCCTGCGGGGTAGAGAGAACGAGATGGGAGGAAAGGAGAAAGTGATCACTCCAGGAGAGAGAAGTACTGAGAGGGTTGGAGAGGAGGACTGCTGAGGAGATCAGAACATCCAGTGTGTGCCCTGCAGAGTGAGTCGGGCCAGAGGGAAGAGTAGAGAGGCAGAGAGAATCGCAGAGGTTGCAAAAGAAGGACAAGAAGCATCCATGTGGATGTTAAGGTCTAAAAGGAGGAGAAGGTGAGATGTAGAGGTGAGGAGGGAGGAGGAGAGATACTGGCTGGGGAACTGCATGTCTGTATGTGCAAGGGAATGTTCCTGTGCTTCCTCGCACATACAGACAAAGTAGGATGAAGTGGGGAATCTGTTCGCTCAGGTCCCTGCACACATGTGCAGGAACCAGGAAGCTTCCTGATTCCTCTTCATGCTAGCAGCGGCTGGAACTCTGGGGAGGAAACTTCAGGACCCACAACCGAAGGAACGTTTATGTTCAGTATTTTGTATTTAGTTAGTACCCGGAGAGGCATCACGTGCTTTCTAAATGCATACGCCATTGGATGCAGTGTGGGCGTTACCCGACCAGGAATCCCTTACCTGTGTGGCACTGTTCCCAATGTTCCTTGCCCTTCCATACCTGGGGGAGTGTGGCAGACACTCAGAAAATGAGGAGGCTCGGAATATGGAATTGCCAGCGGTAATCCCCCTGCTCCGAGCCGTCTTGCGGCTGGAGGCCACCATCTTCCCCACCGGTGAATGAGGTGTTGTCCCCTTCTCCCTCCCCCCTCCCCCCTCCTCCTATCCACAGAATTCCCTCCCCGCCTCCACCCAACTTACCTTTTTTTTAGTCCATTTCTAGAGCGGACCAGTGGAAACACTTCTGTAAACAGGATGTGTCCAGGATGTGTCCGCTCCTGATCTGCGACAGGCCATCATGGAAAGGAAGAAGGGACTACATGTAATCCCTTCTTTCCATGGTGGCCATTTTTTTGTTTACTTTTTTCAATGGCCACCATGGAAAGGGAAAATTGACTTTTTTTTTAATTCTGTTCCGAAATGCCAGAGCGATTTGGAACAGAAACAAAAACACTTTAGTACCCCAGTCTTACTGGCAAGGGTACTAATAGCAATAAGCCCCTCGCAGGGAGGGGGGCATTACCACTTCAGGTAATGCCCCAGAGCCTTCGCTCGGGCCTGTAACTATGGGCCCCAGGCATTACCTGAAGTGGTAACGCCACCCCCTGCTCGGGGCTTATTGCTTAAATAATGTGTATAGATGCCTGTATACTTGTGTTGTTAGGTGAATGTATAATGATGGATGCTGGTGTAAATGAGAGAGTTCTTTCTGTGTGTATGTCTTGTATATATGTGTGTGTTTGTATGTTCATTTATTTATTATTTAAATATGTGTATGGGCACATGCATGCTTGTGTGAATGAGAGAATGCTTGCTGTGTGAATGTGTGCTAATGTATGTGTGTATTTGCTGGTTCGAGGGGCTGATTTTGGTGAGTTGAGTGGGGGGAGGAGTTTTGTACAACAAAGGCATTTAAAAATGCATTTGTTGCAAAATCCCCCTCCCAACCAGTCAAAATCAGCTCTCCCTCCGAGGTGCTGTGGGGCCCAGGGGACAGGAATAGTATTTTTCTACTGTGCATCTATGATAGATGTCTAGTAAAAAATGCAATACTTGTCCCCTTGGGCCCTACAGCGCCTTACATTCACACAATCACTTTGATTATGTGCATGTGTTAGGCACTGTGGAGCACAGATAGGCATGGCATTATTTTACTGGCCATATATGATAGATGTCTAGTAAAAAATACAATGCCGTCCCCTGGACCTCCAGTGCCTGGCATACACACAATCACATTCATTGTGTGCGTGTGAGGCACTCGGACCCAGGGGGGCAGTCATGGCATTTTTCACTGGGTATGCCCAGTAAAGAATGTCAGCCCAGTCCACTGGTATTCCTAGCGTCTCACATGCAATGTCATGCCTGACCCATAAGTCCCCAGACCCTTGCATGTACACATAATAGATTATCTATGTATGTGAGCCAATGGAGGGCAATGGGGGAAGGAATGCCATTTATTAATGGGCATCTGATAGATGCACAGTACAAAATACCATGACTGGGTCCCCTAGCAGCTTGCATGCAGTCAATTAATGTATGTCTGTGAGGCACACTGGGCCTCAAGGGGCAGGTATGGCAGTTTCAACTGGGCATCTATGCCAAGTAAAAAATGCAATGGCTGTACCCTGGGACCCCAGCTCCTGACACACATCTGGCCCCTGGCATCCTGCAGCACCTCGCAATCACACATAATGAATACGATAATGTCTGAGTGCACACCATGGAGCAGACATGGCATTTTTCACTGGAAATGGTTGATAGAGCCAGCATGATAAGTGTTAATATATAGCTAGCCTGGCATTTCAATGTAGCCAGTTTGGACATGTTTTCATACTTTGGCATGCAATTGTAATGGTAAAGCCAACTGCAGTATGTTCTTACGTGGGGCTACTGCCATATATTGGCAGAACAAGCATGGGGAGGTTTTCTTATAGTATACTTGCATTTTGCGTAAAGCAAACATGAGTATGTTCTAATATGGGAATACTATGGTATAATGGTGTATTCAGCATGGAAATGTATGGGCACAGCCAGTGTGAATATGTTTTATACTGGCACATATTGTGGGAAAAGGCATCATGAAAATGTGTTGGAGAAATGCTCCTGTGCACTGTTGGTGACTTGCATCTATCGGAATTTTTCACGAGTTAGCCTACAAAACCAATTGCAAACTGTTTGGATTTTTACCCAGTTTTTCTAAAAAAAGTGTGCTCTATAATGAACAATTATAACCCGTTACTTTAAAAAAGTCTCTGGGCGGGGAGAACCCCCGGAACCCACCCTGATTTCCATTGGCTCCTTCGCTACGCTTGGTCACTGTGGCATATCTCGAACAAATATTTACGCCCTTCCAGTTAAAGAATTCACCAGTGGCCGCTAGATGAGCTGCACATATGTAAAATAAAGCTACCTAGACCATTCAATTAAGAGGCTCACGACTGGTCTGTGTCTGGGGACACCCTTACATCTCTTTATTATGCTCACACAGCCTCTTTTATAATAGTTTCATGGTCCATTTCTGAGTAACCTGCACTGATTTGCTGCAGCCAATAAGGTGTTCTCTCGTGCTTTGAGATTGGGTTTTTCTCTAGGTTCTCTTTCATTGATCCTCTCAACATTGGTTAATGATGATATCAGCCTTACCTTGCGATTTTTTGTTTTAAAGGTACGGACATGCAGGGAGAGCTCAAATAGTCGTTGAACCCTTGGGAGAAATACCTGAGAGTGTGAAGAGGACCATGGAGCGGGAAAACAGGAGACCCCCTTTAGGTGTCCTTATACGAACTAAATGCAAAAGTTATATTTTGTGGGAGAGCACAAGGGAAGATGCATATCCCTTTGGTGCACCTGCAAACAAATGTCCTGGCCGAAAAGTGAGTCAGGCACTGTACGAATTGGAGACCCGCACCCAACCATTGAGCAAACAAGAAAGTAATTGCCCACTTTCTGTTTGATTGTAAAGTGAAGAACATTAAAAAGCGCTCTGGCAGGAGAGTATACCAACCAAAGTCAATTTTGCAAGATTTTTAAGTGAAGCATATGAAAAAAAATCCCTGGCAGGAGAGTATACCAGGCAAAGCCAGTGTTGCAAGTGTGTAAAGTGATTCACATGAGAAAGTTCTAATAGGAGAACACACCAGGCAAAGCCAAGACTGTGAGCAAAGCTTTACATTAAAGTGGAGAAGAAACCTGGCATGGGAGTTCACCAGTTATCCTACAAACTGGAGGCTAACGGCCAAGTTGTTTTATATACATATATATATATAGTACGAGTGTAATATATGGAAGGTACGGGTGAAATATGTGGATGGTACGGGTGAAATATGTGGATGTGGTGCATAAAACAGCTTAGAATTCAAGGAAATGATCGGGGTACATGGAACAGATCCGAGTGCATGGCATAGTTTGGAGTGCATGAAACGGACTGGAGTGCATGGAACGGACTGGAGTGCATGGAACGGTTCAGAATGTGTGGAACGGTTCGGAATGCGTGGAATGGATTGCAGTGCGTGGAACGGACTGGAGTGCATGGAGCGGACTGAAGTGCATGGAGCGGACTGGAGCGCATAGAAGTACGCGACATACATGGGATGGTTTGGAGTGCATGTAACGTTTGAAAGAGCATGTAAACCATCATATCCCATCATCATGCTTACTCTCTTCTTTACACCACCATTCAACTAGAACACAGAGATACTATGACACCATCCGGTATAGCTGTTCTCATACCAACATCGGCCTCATACTCCACATCACTCTAACTAAACACTGCTGGTTTCACACCCTCCAGCCAGGCGTTCTCCTCAGGCCTAACGCAGCCAGAACCGGTCTGGATAAAACCTGCCAGAACGAACACATACTCTTGATCTCTCAACCACAGTGGTTGAAGTGGGCGGGAGCAGTCGGGAGCGGTGCTCCTCTACTTCTTTTTACTAAGTTTTACCGTTCCTATACTTTTATTTTAAAAAGAAACCGTTCCGGAATGGTTTCGTTTTAAAATAAAAGTGCAGGAAGAAGTTTAAACTTACACTTTTGGTGAACTGCACTGGGCGTTCCCCTAAGCAGCAGGCATGTTTGTTTTGTAGTTTGTATTGTGCATGGGAGGGGTGTGGTGATGGGATTTCTGGGGAGTGGTGCAGACCAGTAGGGAACATAGTTCCACAACTTCTTTTCGTACACTTCGACCACTGCTCAACCACTACACCTACCGCTATGAAGCAGCTATTACACGAATGCCACACCAGCTGCACACATATCCGGTGCTCACACGCACCTTTTACTCCCTCTACTCTCTCTACTGACTTGAACTTCGGTTCCCGAGGGCGTTTAACCTACCAGCGTCTTGAGACCATACCAATGGTACACAAGGCGCTATATAAATGCAAAGTAACTGAACATAACATAACAAGTTGTTTTGTTGTTGATAAGAGAATTCCAAGGAAGACTCATAGGGCCTCATCACGGGTTTGGCGGTAACCCTTAAATCCAGCAGTAGCGTTGTTACCGCCGGATTTAAGGGTTTCCGCCAAATCAGGGCTGCGGCGGATTTCTCCCCAGCTCTGAGCTGGGTGGAAATCTGCCGAAAATGTGCACTCATACCGCCAGCGGGAAATCCGCCGGCGGTATGAGTGCAAAATGTCCACATTGAGCCCAATGGGGAATGGGGCATTCCCGAATGGGCTCAATGGGGAATGGTGATTTCCAAATCCGCCAAACCTGTGATCCGGCGCTAATAGCACCGGTGGGTTTGGCGGTAGGGCAGATAGTGCCAGCGTTACCGGCCACTTGTGATGAGGCCCATACTCTTAGGAGTTTAAAGTATCTTGCAGAGTAAACCTGGGGAAGGGAGCAATTCCCTGGAATTGTGAAGTTTATCCATTGGGAACGTTTGTGTTATAATTACGCCTTTCCTTTTTGAACATGTGTGCACTTTCAAGGCCAAAGACATTACCCTGTTCACCTTAGAGCAGTGGTCTTCAGACTGTGGGACTGAGGGGCAGGGGGTGAAAAACTCTTCAAAAAGGGAGTACTGTGACTGCTTTCATTAGGAAATATAAGCAGACATGGCATCTGGGGGGGTAAGTAACACTATGTTTACTCAAGGGGGGGGCACAACAACTATATTTTGAATCAAGGGGGCCCAGCATCACAAAGTTTGAAACCTACTGCCTTAGAGCTAATTTTAGTATGTGAGAGCCAGAGTAGTATTTCAGACACTGGACATTTTGCTTTGGACATCTTGACATCTAAAAGACCCTTCGTTTTGGTTGAAATTGGAAAATAGACCCTTAGTTTTGGTTGAAATTGGAAAATACCTCTTAGAGCAGGGACAGGAAGTCATTTTCCAGCACCTTTTATTTTAAATAGTAGTCTATAGCCACAAACAGGAGTGTCCGCATGTCATTCCTGGCTTGTTACAATGTCCACAAACGCATCACCTCCAAGTCTAGAGAAAACATGCCTGAGTGGATAAGTGATATCCTTTTACTGAAAAGTTTAAGAGACGGTGTCCTAAAGAAGCACAGAAAGCATGCAAATAAAGCAAAACCTCGTGCCTGGGAACCTCAGTGAGGCTCTTCCTACTTGGCATCCATCCATCTTTAAAACCATATGGAAGGTACTGTGAGTGAACTCCACCAAATTCTCCATTTTGTTTTTTTATATCAGAAATAGCTCCCCCACCACATCAAACTCTTCCCCTTTATTTTGTTTAAATTTTTTTTTACAAATAGTATGGTGTAGAAATCATGTCAGGCAGCCTGAGATTTTATGAAGGTGGGCCATAACAAGTAATTCTAGAAAATTATCCATTTGGTTTTTTTTTATATCAGAAATAGCTCCCCCACCACATCAGTCTTCCCCGTGTTTTTTAAACAAATAATATGGTGTAGAAATCATTTCAGGCAGCCTGAGATTTTATGAAGGTGGGTCATGACAAGTAATTCTAGAAAATTGAAATTATCCGGCTAAAGATCAAACACATTTGGAGGACTGACTTATTAACATAATCTTTATTTTCCATTATGCCTATGAAGTCCGTTGCTTGTGCTCGCACACCATCTCCAGCGATAAATGTGGTGAACATTTCTTGGAAGGAGCCAAGATAAAGCTGGCAATGGCTGCAATGGTTAGTTGCAATGGTTGGTTGAATTCAGACGTTAGGGCATCTGTCTTTATTGAATATGAAGTAGGAAGTGGACTTTAAAGATTAATAGCCTCCAGTGAGCAAGTCTTAGATGCAGAAAGTAGTATCCCTTGAATTATTAAGGAGATGGATCCAGTGTGAAGAAGGGGGAAAGCAGTCAAGAAGGGTAACAGGAGGCAGCATGCATTTCCAACGTGTTCATATGAAAACTACAGGAAAGTCATGAGCAGGACAAAGTGAGCTGTGCTCAGAGTTGCGAAGTCGAGAGTATTGAAGGTATCTGCCTCTTATGAGCCAGGCCCCATCACTTCTGGGTAGGCTTTAATACTTCACCCCATCACTACTGCAAGATAAGAGGATAGGAAATAGAGTCTACAAAGAAAGGTAGGGGATCCGCAGGGGTAGGACGTTTTGCTTATATATGAAGCCCACAGGGATTAAGGGCACAGGGTTTGCAGCCCGCTCACAGCAACACTGAACGCCGACGATGGCCACTGTTATCCCTGGAGGCCACGCCCCTTCCCCGTCATCTGCTGCTGCTCCTTCCTGCAGGGCATGATTCCCGCGGGGATTAAAGGTGCAGGGTTTGCTGCCCGCTCACGCCAACACTGAACACCTAGGAGGGCAAACTACTACGGTCACTTTCTTTTCACTAAACAATGTTTAGTTGAAAGATGTTTCATCGAAAAAGTTTAATTGAAAACTTTTTCACCTAATGTAGTTTAATCACATGTTTCACCGAAAATGTGTATACCGAATTTACCTATTTTTTTATTTTTTATTGGGGGGCATTATTTTAGATGAGAAAAGAATTCAATGAAAGATTATTTTGATGAAAAAAGATTTCAATGAAACATTTTCGATGAAACATCTTTCAATGAAACATTTTTCAATGAAAAGACTGTATACCCTGTACTCCCTGGAGGCCACGCCCCCTCCCCTTCATCTGCTGCTGCTCCTTCCAGCAGGGCTTGAAGCCCGCAGGTGTTTGCTCCCGCCTGGATGTTCACGTTCAGCCGGGGGAGCGCTAAAGAAAAAATACAGCGGATCCTAGACCCCAGAGTGCCCATCGGGCCAGGTCTGTGGTAAGGTGAGATAAGCACTTCAGAATCATTTGTCTTCCCTTGTATTGCATTGGAGATTTGGTTTGGTCCGAGCTCTGTTGGGGGGATGGTGGGAGCTGCAGAAGTGGAGGAACTTTCCCCTCCCCCCCCCCTTTTCTCTCCAAATCTGCCCTTCTGTCCACCCTGCAAGCTCCCTCTGACTCTAAAACGAACCACAAGTACAAAATGGGCAGAAGAAAAGAGGGCGTTAGCAAGTAAAGTAACTGGGAAGTGCCAGGGGAGCATAGTTTACTCTATGTGTACCAGTGCGGACAGTGCACCTGCCCCTGTGACTGTTGATCCCATAAATGACACAGGAGGGGGGGCAGTGAGGGAGTCAGCATCTGAGCATTCTGGCACACACACCTCCAATGACTCCCATGACTTGGGTCTACCCAAGGCCCCGCTCTGAAGAATTTGCTTGACCTTACCCTAACTGAACATGTGCCCAAAGCTAACCTGTTAACCCGCGGTGGAAGTCTCGACCGTGTGGCCAGGGCTGACCTTCTTGATATCCTGGGCAATGACTGCGAGAGGATCACACTGGGCATAGCCAAGCTCATTGAGGACAGCGAGCCATCGGCCTTGTATCTGGCGCTGGTTGCACCTCCCAAATCTCCTGGTTTGCCACTCAGGCCCATTTCTGGTATGACTTGTTTGATCCCTGATCCATGGACGGCATTGGCCATTGAGGTTCCTCACCCTCCGTTTTCTTCTACCCACCCGGCAGTGGACCTGGGCTCGGAAGGACTTTGTGAGGGAAAGCATTGTTTGATCCCACCTTGCAGCTCTTGGAGTGCATCCACTTCAGCTGCACTCTCTGGGGCTACCTCCTTCCTATGCCTAACCCCACTTAGGAAACCCAAGCCCCCTACCCAAGGGAATCAGTCCCTTCCAGCCTCATCACCCAGAGAACCGAACACTACCCCATGCTGCTCCTTTGACCGTGTGCTTTTTGAACTGGCTGATATCAAAAATCTACTATCGGCTTTGCTTAGAAGTATGATAGAGGACAGGGGGGAGGGAGGGGAGTGGAGGGCTGGAGAGGGTCTATTGGGGGATGGGAACAGGGGCTTGGGCCCAACTACTGTTGCAGGATCATATCCTCTGTGCCCTCAACCTTCCTCTGCTTCTGTGCTTCGAAAATTCACACCCCTAAGAGGCCACCAGAGGCTGCCCAATCTCCATTTCCAAATGCACCGAGAGAGTCCCCTACGTGACCTACCCTGGGGTTTGAGCCCTTGCCTTTGGAAAACCATGCCCCGAGGAACCTGGGCATCAATCATCCTGCTGGGAGGGGAAACACTTCACACAACCTCGGCCCTGGGAGGCCTCTGCTGAGACACAACACCCATGAAGGGCGCAGAAGAGCCACTCTGTTTCTCCATGGGGTACCAAAATTGCCTCTTGATAGAAGAGAACCAAGGGATGCCCTTCGGAACAAATGCCTAAACTGGTTACACTATGTAGGGGATTGTGCTTTCGTGACCAAGGACGCAATGGTGGAGGGCACTATATTGTCTAATGAAATGTTTCCCGATTCTGTCAAACTGGTTTTTGGGGATGATCACATGGCAAGTGATGGTCTGAGACAATGCAATGGGCATGGGCGGACCTGAAGAAACAGGATTGTAGCCAGCCCCTCACCCATTTTTGGTCCTGCAGACTCTTCTGGTGATTTCACTGGAAAGAGACCTCTCTCTGGGGCGAACCTTACCCTTCTGGGCCCACTGCGTTTTGGGAGTTAAACGGGCCATGGGGTTGGGAGTACTGAACCACAGTCAGAGATTTGTTTTGTGGCTTTCATTGTAGGTGTTGTCTTTGCCTATGTTGTTTCCTTTCTTTTTTCCTTTAATTGCTGTGTAATTCTTAAGAAATTCATTTTCAGGATGCACTTTGATGGCCGATGGCCAAATAAAGTTAAAGTACGTATGCATGGGTGCATTTCAGTCCTGTTAGGTGGAGCATAGTTCTTCAAAGGAGAGGCGGGTGATGAGTTTTTAAGTGCTGTGCTGTGTTTCCAAGGCAGATTTGGAGAATGTGAGTTAGTGTACAATTTAATATTGGATGCAGGAACGGCTCGAAATTGTTCTGTGGCAATTCTGGGGCTTTGGCGGCTGATTTGACCAGGCATCTGTGTATGTTGCCCCCAGGGCCAACTCCAGAATGTTACTTCTTGTGCTGCCCAAACTTAGATAAAAGTGGGGTAGTCCACAACTGACGGTGTATCAAGGTGAATTTTGTTGATAACAGAAAGTTAGTGAATTAAGTACCCAAACTAAACACAGTTAAATTGAAAAAAGCTTGGAACCCTGAGCGCAAAATTATTAAGAGTTTTTCCTGTGTCCTGTCGTTCTAGACTTTATTTTAGTTCACAGTGAGATGGTATCTTACTTGAGAGTGGGTTATAAAAGTATAGTAATATGTACTCACCTGCCTACAGTGAGAAAATGTACAGCTAGCACCACATGGAGGCTGTGCTCATTTGATTGTGTGAAAAGTGGATTTATGACAAAAAGGGCAGGTAGAGAGAAAAGGGCCAGTTGTCTGTCCTCCTGTATGCAGTGACAGTTTGGCACAATTGTGTGTGATATAATGGGAGTGTGTCTTTGACTCTGGTCTGCCAGTCCTCAATGCCTTCCACAAATGCCAGGTATCATCATGAGTCTGAGTGTGTTGAAACCATGTGTAAGGGATCAAGTGAGCACAGGCCATTCTACAAGCTCCCTAGACTTCAGAACAGCCGTACATGGCCACATTCTGTGAAGAGGCAAGCTTTGAGGAACTACATGAACTCCTAAATTAGGGTCGGGCTTGAACTACGGCATCTGTGTGCACAAAGCCCTTTGTGGGGGTTTCCTGATCATTCTTGAGGTCTGCTAGGAATTACATTTGGATGTTTCTAGTTGAAGGCAGGAATTTGCTTGAGGTGAGCCTGGGATCTACTGAAAGTTCATCTTCATGGCCCAGCCTTGTCTACCCTTCTTAACCTAAGCTGCTGCTACATTGTCTTGTTAATAGAGGGCAGAATGGGGCTCTGAGGTCCAACACGGGTGGTTTATGCAACCAATACAGGACTGGACATGTTCAGTTTGAGTTTGGCTCTGGCGGCTGCTTCCCTGCACATGCACACAGAAGAGAGGCAGACACCAACTCTGTATGGTTGCCACTATTACTCCCTGGTATCTGTCTTGATCCCATAATTGCCTGTGTGTAGGTCCTACTGGAGGACATGAATGGCACGAAGACTTCATCAAGGGCGAGTATGCTTGACAGCAAGTGGGTGGAACAGTTGCAGGGCTAAAGGTCAGGAGTAGCTTAGTGCAGACTGACAGACCCTTGTGTGCCAGATCGAAGGAGGTAGAGCATGAACGATGCCTATCAGGGCTCTAGTTTGGGGCGACAGTATTATCCCATTCTCCTTTCAATTTCTCTCAGCTCAATTTAACTTGAGCTATTTTCTGCTTCTTATTTTACCAACGAAACTAGAGTGGAACACTTTTGCGGTTGCAGACAAAGCTAGCCACAGCAGACGACAGAGTAGATTCTAACAGAAACAAAGGCTTGGCAAGTGCAGTCATTCTAATATAGTTTATGGGGTCAATCAGGGTTCATATCAAAAGATAATTCTCTCCAGATCATTTTCAACATCTTTAACTTTGCCTCATTATTAAGTTCATAAACCTTACCTAAATTAGCATCAATGGTGTGCCTAAGTACTTACATTTGGAATGTGTTTGCCTCGGAAATCCTATGATGTCACAATTAGTTGACAATGTTTCTTAACAGGATTGCTTAAATATATTGAGTATTGCGCATTTACTCTAGCTACTGCTTGCACCTTTCCAAATGCCTAAGCCTGATCCTACATATACAGCAACGTTTAGGGTTAATTCCAGAAAATTAACTTGGATCTTCTATATCTCCATTGTAAGTTTCTAAGCCTGAGATTGAGCATATATAGCAAAGAGCAGAGACTAAGCGGGCACCCTTCTCTGGTTCCCTGGCTAATCCTCAATCTACTTGTAAACTGGCCATTCCATTAATAACAAGTTTGGATTCCACATTTCTTTCCGGGCCTAGATCAGTTTCGCACATCTGCTTGGAATGCCGACCATGACAGCCAGCAAATACTAACAGTCAATATGGTTAAAAGACTTCTCTACATCAACAGTAGGTTGCCAACATGATCTTGAGCATTACATCTAGGAACAAACCCTTAATGGCCTTGGGACACTATTGTTAGAATACATCGTGCCTAGCGTTTGACCGTTATTACATAGATCGTCTTTGTATAGGTCTTCATCATTGCTGATCAGGCCTAAAAGTGATCTTTTACTTTTTTAAGATATATAGTGATACTGGCTATGGGACAGTGCTGTGGGATTTTTTGTTTCACCTGCTCTTCTACAAAAAGTCAATTCAACAATTACTGTGTATCCCATGACTATGAACACCCCCTTAGGGGAAGCTGTCAGAGCATGTTGCGTCCCTTATATCCCAAATCACATTTTTGACTTCTTCCAGAGTGGCCTTTTGTATACTTTCTGGCTGTACTAGCACAATTTCAATAACTTTCAGGTGTCAGATTCTAAATCATCAGTATATAGTCCTTTATAGCTTTCCACGAAACTATCACCAATCTCATTATTTCTTTTTGAACTATTTTTTAAAATCTGTTTATTGGTAGATCTTTTGGTTTTACCATCACAAGTTAATTGAATCAACTTCTGTGTCTTTTTGTCTAAACAGAATAGTCAAAATCATGCCGATGCTATTGTTTTTCTTTTTTATATTTCTATTCATTCAAGCCTTTATTTCATCTTGAAAATAACCTTCTCTAATTTGATGCTGTGAAACTGGCATTGCCTTCATTATAAATGGTCCAAATCAGTGTACAAACTAAAGGACATTTATAGGTATTTTAATTTATATTTGAAGGGGCTTTCCTCCTGATATTGTACGTGAGTCTGATAATGGCTTATTAATATTATTTGTCCTCTCATGCATGACTCATGTGCATCTCTGATCAGTTATTAGCTATTTCAATGAGCATTAACCTAAGAAAATTGTTCAGTGTTCTTTTTGTTTGTCACAGACTCATCCTGGCCCAGATTTCTCTCATATCCCCCAACCTTCTAACTAGCATCTGTCCATCAGAACAGGTCACACTAACATGTATTTATGCAAGTTGTGATGGGAAGAGTGTTGCGATGGTTGAAGATATAGATGATTTGTTCATTACTGTGCTAATTAAGAAATAATAATTGGTTCTGGTATTATTCCAACAGCAAATTCATTTGTTTGACAAAACGTGGGACCTCCAGATATAAAGTGGTACAATGATCATATCAAATCTTAGTCTGTTGATGTTAAGCAAATAATTATATTTTGAGAAGGATCATAGATTATATAACGTCCTATCGCTGCAAGCTCCTACATGACCACTCTCCATAATATCCTGCTAAGGTTAGTTTTTCAACTTTGTAGTTAGCCTTCATTACCCAACAGCCTGCAGGATCTATTACACTTGCTTCAATTTGGGCTTCAGGATGAGTCTGAAAAGTAACTGTAAACCCGCCCCTTAAGATTTGTGGAAACATTGATGGCTGTTATGGTAGAGAGGCAGTCCCGATTACACCACTGCAGTCCACCAATGGACATCAATTGTCAACTAAAATCATTATGTTATACTATGTCATTCTTCATTTCTTTCACAACTTCCATTGCAGGAAATCTCTTTCTCATTCAATTTAAATAGTCTATATTCCAAGGTGAAATGGCTTAGCACAATGCATTATTGTTCTGTGTATTTCCCTGCTCATTTCTTAAACGGTGCTCACCAATTAGATATTATTCTAAGACCATCTTCCATTGCCTGGGCCCTGTTCTCGATTTCCCAGAGGAGCCCCATGCCCCTAATGATGCTGTACATAATCGGCACCAGGTGAGCCTTTCTCTAGATCAGAAACAAGAAAAAACAATATTGAATTCATATTTTTATTTTTGACTAAGGCGAAATGCCTCGAGGTGGTGGGCCCACCCTGTAGGTTACAGCCCACCAACCAAGTTAAGGGCTCGAGCGCAGCGAGTCCAGAGACAGAGTCCAGGCAGTAAAATCTGCGGAGTGTATGAAGGGACGACCAAGTTGCTGCTCTGCAGATGTCCTGCACTGGCATCCCTCTTTCCAAAGCCAAAGAAGCAGCAACTCCTCTAGTGGAGTGTGCCCTCAAACACTCAGGCGAGTCTTTACATGTTAGTGAGTAGCATAAGTTGGTCATCGTGATGAACATTTGCTGTCCATGAAATGTAATAACTTAACACCCTTCTAGGGTCTAGCCGATGAAGCCTCTCCTCTTCTTTTGATGGATGAGGCGGTCAGTAAAAGTCAGTAAGATTATCTGTTGCGTTAGGTGAAATTCCGACACCACTTTTGGAAGAAAAGATTAACAGATTCTTAGCACTACCTTGTCCTTGAAGAAGGACGTACAATGTGGTTTTGGAGACAGGGCCAGTAGTTCACTTACCCTGCAGGCAGACGTGATGGCTAACAAAAAGTCAGCAAAAACAAAGAGGTGATGGCTGGAAGGTTTAGACTGAATCTTAACCACTGGCATTGCTCGGGGCAACCCTCCAGACCATCGTTGTTCGCCTGCCAAGCCATTACAGAAGGGGAAAGACCATATGCAAATCAGGCTTAGCTCCACCCCAAAAGGGGAAGTCCAGCCCGAACTGCTAGGTCACATCCCTTCTGCACGAGACCACAAGCATCCCCAAACATGTTTCACCCTTGTTGGGGCTCATCAGTGAGGAGTAGCTTGGGTCTCTAGGCCCAGCAGGCACGGGACCCACATCTGGGCATACCCGTCCCACTCGGGATGACAAAGCAAAAACAAAGAGGTGATGGCTGGAAGGTTTAGACTGAATCTTAACCACTGGCATTGCTCGGGGCAACCCTCCAGACCATCGTTCTTCGCCTGCCAAGCCATTACAGAAGGGGAAAACCATATGCAAATCAGGCTTGGCCCCACCCCAAAAGGGGAAGTCCAGCCCGAACTGCTAGGTCACATCCCTTCTGCACGAGACCACAAGCATCCCCAAACATGTTTCACCCTTGTTGGGGCTCATCAGTGAGTAGTAGCTTGGGTCTCTAGGCCCAGCAGGCACGGGACCCACGTCTGGGCATACCCGTCCCACTCGGGGTGACAAAGCAAAAACAAAGAGGTGATGGCTGGAAGGTTTAGACTGAATCTTAACCACTGGCATTGCTCGGGGCTACCCTCCAGACCATCGTTCTTCGCCTGCCAAGCCATTACAGAAGGGGAAAGACTATATGCAAATCAGGCTTGGCCCCACCCCAAAAGGGGAAGTCCAGCCCGAACTGCTAGGTCACATCCCTTCTGCACGAGACCACAAGCATCCCCAAACATGTTTCACCCTTGTTGGGGCTCATCAGTGAGGAGTAGCTTGGGTCTCTAGGCCCAGCAGGCACGGGACCCACGTCTGGGCATACCCGTCCCACTCGGGGTGACAAAGCAAAAACAAAGAGGTGATGGCTGGAAGGTTTAGACTGAATCTTAACCACTGGCATTGCTCGGGGCTACCCTCCAGACCATCGTTCTTCGCCTGCCAAGCCATTACAGAAGGGGAAAGACTATATGCAAATCAGGCTTGGCCCCACCCCAAAAGGGGAAGTCCAGCCCGAACTGCTAGGTCACATCCCTTCTGCACGAGACCACAAGCATCCCCAAACATGTTTCACCCTTGTTGGGGCTCATCAGTGAGGAGTAGCTTGGGTCTCTTGGCCCAGCAGGCACGGGACCCACGTCTGGGCATACCCGTCCCACTTGGGGTGACAAAGCAAAAACAAAGAGGTGATGGCTGGAAGGTTTAGACTGAATCTTAACCACTGGCATTGCTCGGGGCAACCCTCCAGACCATTGTTGTTCGCCTGCCAAGCCATTACAGAAGGGGAAAGACCATCTGCAAATCAGGCTTAGCCCCACCCCAAAAGGGGAAGTCCAGCCCGAACTGCTAGGTCACATCCCTTCTGCACGAGACCACAAGCATCCCCAAACATGTTTCACCCTTGTTGGGGCTCATCAGTGAGGAGTAGCTTGGGTCTCTAGGCCCAGCAGGCACGGGACCCACATCTGGGCATACCCGTCCCACTCGGGGTGACAAAGCAAAAACAAAGAGGTGATGGGTGGAAGGTTTAGACTGAATATTAACCACTGGCATTGCCCGGGGCAACCCTCGAGACCATCGTTCTTCACCTGCCAAGCCATTACAGAAGGGGAAAGACCATATGCAAATCAGGCTTGGCCGCACCCCAAAAGGGGAAGTCCAGCCCGAACTGCTAGGTCACATCCCTTCTGCACGAGACCACAAGCATCCCCAAACATGTTTCACCCTTGTTGGGGCTCATCAGTGAGGAGTAGCTTGGGTCTCTAGGCCCAGCAAGCACAGGACCCACGTCTGGGCATACCCGTCCCACTCGGGGTGACAAAGCAAAAACAAAGAGGTGATGGCTGGAAGGTTTAGACTGAATCTTAACCACTGGCATTGCTCGAGGCAACCCTCCAGACCATCGCTCTTCGCCTGCCAAGCCATTACAGAAGGGGAAAGACTATATGCAAATCAGGCTTGGCCCCACCCCAAAAGGGGAAGTCCAGCCCGAACTGCTAGGTCACATCCCTTCTGCACGAGACCACAAGCATCCCCAAACATGTTTCACCCTTGTTGGGACTCATCAGTGAGGAGTAGCTTGGGTCTCTAGGCCCAGCAGGCACGGGACCCACGTCTGGGCATACCCGTCCCATTCGGGGTGACAAAGCAAAAACAAAGAGGTGATGGCTGGAAGGTTTAGACTGAATCTTAACCACTGGCATTGCTCGGGGCAACCCTCCAGACCATCGTTCTTCGCCTGCCAAGCCATTACAGAAGGGGAAAGACCATATGCAAATCAGGCTTGGCCCCACCCCAAAAGGGGAAGTCCAGCCCGAACTGCCAGGTCACATCCCTTCTGCACGAGACCACAAGCATCCCCAAACATGTTTCACCCTTGTTGGGGCTCATCAGTGAGGAGTAGCTTGGGTCTCTAGGCCCAGCAGGCAGGGGACCCACGTCTGGGCATACCCGTCCCACTCGGGGTGACAAAGCAAAAACAAAGAGGTGATGGCTGGAAGGTTTAGACTGAATCTTAACCACTGGCATCGCTCGGGGCAACCCTCCAGACCATCGTTCTTCGCCTACCAAGCCATTACAGAAGGGGAAAGACCATATGCAAATCAGGCTTGGCCCCACCCCAAAAGGGGAAGTCCAGCCCGAACTGCTAGGTCACATCCCTTCTGCACGAGACCACAAGCATCCCCAAACATGTTTCACCCTTGTTGGGGCTCAACAGTGAGAAGTAGCTTGGGTCTCTAGGCCCAGCAGGCACGGGACCCACATCTGGGCATACCCGTCCCACTCGGGGTGACAAAGCAAAAACAAAGAGGTGATGGCTGGAAGGTTTAGACTGAATCTTAACCACTGACATTGCTCGGGGCAACCCTCCAGACCATCGTTCTTCGCCTGCCAAGCCATTACAGAAGGGGAAAGACCATATGCAAATCAGGCTTGGCCCCACCCCAAAAGGGGAAGTCCAGCCCGAACTGCTAGGTCACATCCCTTCTGCACGAGACCACAAGCATCCCCAAACATGTTTCACCCTTGTTGGGGCTCATCAGTGAGGAGTAGCTTGGGTCTCTAGGCCCAGCAGGCACGGGACCCACGTCTGGGCATACCCGTCCCATTCGGGGTAACAAAGCAAAAACAAAGAGGTGATGGCTGGAAGGTTTAGACTGAATCTTAACCACTGGCATTGCTCGGGGCAACCCTCCAGACCATCATTCTTCACCTACCAAGCCATTACAGAAGGGGAAAGACCATATGCAAATCAGGCTTGGCCCCAACCCAAAAGGGGAAGTCCAGCCCGAACTGCTAG
The DNA here is from genome assembly GCF_040938575.1 of Ambystoma mexicanum. Classification (NCBI taxonomy): domain Eukaryota; kingdom Metazoa; phylum Chordata; class Amphibia; order Caudata; family Ambystomatidae; genus Ambystoma; species Ambystoma mexicanum. Next base: position 160,162,525 of record NC_090928.1, read on the forward strand.
GTCACATCCCTTCTGCACGAGACCACAAGCATCCCCAAACATGTTTCACCCTTGTTGGGGCTCATCAGTGAGGAGTAGCTTGGGTCTCTAGGCCCAGCAGGCACGGGACCCACGTCTGGGCATACCCGTCCCACTCGGGGTGACAAAGCAAAAACAAAGAGGTGATGGTTGGAAGGTTTAGACTGAATCTTAACCACTGGCATTGCTCGGGACAACCCTCCAGACCATCGTTCTTCGCCTGCCAAGCCATTACAGAAGGGGAAAGACCATATGCAAATCAGGCTTGGCCCCACCCCAAAAGGGGAAGTCCAGCCCGAACTGCTAGGTCACATCCCTTCTGCACGAGACCACAAGCATCCCCAAACATGTTTCACCCTTGTTGGGGCTCATCAGTGAGGAGTAGCTTGGGTCTCTAGGCCCAGCAGGCACGGGACCCACGTCTGGGCATACCCGTCCCACTCGGGGTGACAAAGCAAAAACAAAGAGGTGATGGCTGGAAGGTTTAGACTGAATCTTAACCACTGGCATTGCTCGGGGCAACCCTCCAGACCATCGTTCTTCGCCTGCCAAGCCATTACAGAAGGGGAAAGACCATATGCAAATCAGGCTTGGCCCCACCCCAAAAGGGGAAGTCCAGCCCGAACTGCTAGGTCACATCCCTTCTGCACGAGACCACAAGCATCCCCAAACATGTTTCACCCTTGTTGGGGCTCATCAGTGAGGAGTAGCTTGGGTCTCTAGGCCCAGTAGGCACGGGACCCACGTCTGGGCATACCCGTCCCACTCGGGGTGACAAAGCAAAAACAAAGAGGTGATGGCTGGAAGGTTTAGACTGAATCTTAACCACTGGCATTGCTCGGGGCAACCCTCCAGACCATCGTTATTCGCCTGCCAGCCGGTCAAGTGGCACAGCGAGTAGAGCGCTCGCTTTGACATCCGTGCAGAGCTTGCTAACGTAGGTTCGAATCCCGGCGGGGCCAAACTCAGCCTTTCATCCTTCTGAGGTCGATAAATGAGCACCACACACCGTGGGTAATAATAAGTAGCGCTCAGATACCTAAGGGTTCGTAGAGCTATCTAAATGCCAAATAATAATTACAGAAGGGGAAAGACCATATGCAAATCAGGCTTGGCCCCACCCGAAAAGGGGAAGTCCAGCCTGAACTGCTAGGTCACATCCCTTCTTTTTTGGAAAGGACACTGTCGGGAGAAGAGGAAGAAGTCGACAAAGACCTATGGTGTCGCTTCTTGCTTTATTTGTGAGAGGATGACGACTAGTGTCTTTACCTCTATCTCGACCGCTTCTGATGCCTTGAGCACTTCTTTTCAGGGGACAAGTCCCTAGAGTCTGAGGGAGATTTTCTTTTAGACGGGATAATGGAGGGGAGTTTGGGAGAGGGGTTATACTTCGAGTCTCCCCTTTCTTTCCTGCAAGGCCTTGACCATCATGGACTGGCACAAGCCACAGTCATTGACCTTGTGGCCTACCCCAGGCACCACAGACAGGCTTGGTGCGGGTCTGTAATGGAAATCCTTGCCCCACAATCAGCATTCTGCTTAAAATTGGTCTTCGGTGTCGAAAACATGTCGAGTACAGGATGAACCGACTGTTGAAGTAATCATATATTTTAAAATTCCATATGTCGCTCCAAAGCATGCTAGCATGCAGAAAAAACAGAACTGAGGTAACGGTCACCGCGTGCGCTTCAAATATCAATGTCGACGTCATGCCGAGGACAGTACAGAGGCCATCGAAGGCCATGATTCAATGCCGGTAAGACGCTCGACTCTATATGAAAAATAAACTTCCTAAGCAAGCTGCAAGCAGACCTGGATATCTCAAAGATGGGGAATACATGGGAGGACACAGTCCATTCAAATGGACGTGTACATGGGACATAGTGTAGTGTCCTAAAGGTCTATGGACTAGTCCTAAATGCATCTCATATCAGCATGGAAATTATAGATTGGAACCCAATGAGAAGAGCTGTGTTACTGAAAGTATACAACTGTCAAAGGGACTCTGGGAAGTTCATTAGTGGGGTGCGATTGAGATGGCCCTTTCCTTGTAAAGAAAATGCTAGCGTTCCACTGCAGAGATGGTATAGATTTAATGAGCTGGAGGAGTTTTGAAAGATAGAAGAGTTAGTAGGACAAGCCATTACTAATGAATGAAGTATCAAGCTCAGTCAAAAGACAGTCTGAATTTTTAGGCAGCACTTAAAACTTTGCACATGCAAATGAACATAAGAATTCCAGTAGTGTAACACGAGATAAGCCTATTTTACATTGTGTGCCGCGCTCTTCACTTGTCACCAATTCTTCCATTTCAGACATCAGCAAGCATGCTTTGCTTCTTAAAGAAGCAACTAATATTTATTTTCACTATGCATTCTTCGTTAAAGCATAGTCCATCTTAATCTATGTTTTTTATTTCTGATCACCTATAAATTGAATGGGTGCTTTAGTGCATCTTTGGATAATGCGACAAAAGTAAGCAATGACAAACACGGGACAAGGACAAACAAAAATGTAAAAACACAGTGTAACCATTAGATTGGCATCCCCTTCCCCCTTCTTACACTCGATGAAAACCTTGTCTACATTTACAAATGCAGGACACTTGGAAGCGGCAGCCCCAACTAACAAACATACACTCAACAAATATTGTGGGCAATGCTGCAGTGCTGCCGAAAGCGAGGCAGGGTAACTGCTGTTACCATCAGCAGGCCAGGAGAGGGGCAGCCCAGCTTCGCCCCCCGTCTGCTCCTCTACTCCCCCCAGCTCGAGAGACACGCAGTCTATGCAACACAAAGCTGAGGAAGGGCGAGGTGTGAACAATCACCTCACCCTTTCCTCCAGGCACCAAGGTGCTAAGCACCTAAGGAAACCAACAGTCAGGCAGGGCCCAGGTTCAAAGACCTACCCCCCCAGGGGGCCAGACAGTCAGCTATCTGGCCGGGGGCTGGAACACAGCAGCCCCCCCTACTATACATATCAAAGACCCAGGTCTTCCCTGGGTCTTATAAATGAGAGCAGCATGCTCTGAGAAAACACAATCAGTTTGTGGCCCTGAACGGGGACCCAAACAAACAGGAGGTGCACTGTTTACTCAGTGCCTTCCAACCTTTGCTTCTTTAGCAAACTTTGAAGTTGGTTGCATTCGCAGCGTCTTTGTTTCCCTTTGAACATTGCACTGTTCATGAACCTCTGCACGGCAGTGAGCGGCGAACACTGAACAAACAAAGAAAGTCTCCCGGGACGTACCGAAGGGAAGCAGGACTCCACTTACAAGCACGAACGAAGGAAGGAGGAACCTGCAGAGTAGCCCGGCGTAGGCGGTTTCTTCAGTCATGCGTCAATTTCAGGTAAGCCGCTACGCCGGGCTGCGAGCATGAAATAGAACACTGTTTTTCTAACCGCGTGCAACAAAGATAAACATCCGCTGGCAGCCTCTCGCCGGCGGACCCGGAACACGCGCTGCACGTCAATTTCAATAGAAATATTGCAAGTTTAAACACTGAGGCTGCGGGGAAACCCCGTTCCGGGAAACCTTATCGCAAAAGTACAACGAACATTGTAATTGAGGCAGTAGGCAGACAACTTTTGGTTCATACAGCATTTGGGGCATTTTTTAGGGCCCAGGCCAACAGGGCACATGCAATTAATTGCAGTGAAAAACAAAGGCATACTTTATACGCATAACTCGAACCTGGGCACAAGAAATAATTTCAGCTCACCAAAGACCACTGCTGCAGTTTGTCTGAACATAAACCAAAATAATTTTTGGGGCAACACTCTACAGTTACCCAGCACGGGAAACAGCAATTTTTGCAAGCCCACAAGAATCCACAAATAATACAATAAGCATTATAATGTGCATGATGGACAGTGCTATTGCACAACGAGTAGAGAGCTCATTTTGACATCTGAGCAGTGACTGCTGACACAGGTTCAGATCCCTGCAGGGCCAAACACAGCCTTTTTCAAATTTCATTCTTTTTATAAAACAGTCTGAAAGGAAACATGGGTCCCAAACGAAAAATCACAGGAACCCACAACACCGGCACAGAAACCCAAATCACCCCACCTTATGCCAGCCATCAAGGCAGCAGAGCACTACGGTTGGGCATGGGTCAGGGAGAATATGTACAGCCTACCAAGGGAAGGGACACCCATACCACCCAATGAAGATGACGCCACAACACCACCAAAGAGACAGAAAGTGACAGATGGCCCTAAAAAAGGTAACAAAAAACTGGCGAAATTGTGCGAGAACATGTCGGAAATGCAACAATTACTGCGCGAAATGAGGGGGAAACAATTACCTCAAACACGGGAGCAGGGACCCACAAACCCCAATATACCACTAGAATCTACCATAACGGTGACCCCCCCACCAGCAACGATCCCAACAATAGCAGCCCCAGCCACACCACTGCCACAGGTGCCAGCAATGCCAACAGCTGCAAGCACAATTGTGCCAAATGCAGCCACAGCAGACCCAACAGGTGTTTTAAAAGCATGGGCAAACCCCAGTACAGAACCACTGGGACAGACAGGGCAAAGCAACAGCAACCCAACAGACATAGCAATGATCTGCAATGCCCAATTAGAAATAAAATTTAAATCCTTCCAGACTGAAATGCTGAATAGATATAAAAGATGCCTAGCATGTAATATTGAAACCACAATCAAAGAGGCCATATGGGCCAAAGAGTTCATAGAAATATTTTCACTTATAGAAGCCCAACGCAAAGGGAAAGATGCTTTTAGGGATCCCAAAAAGATAGAAGAGAAAGCCATAGACAGAAATGCCCAGGTAGAACAGAATTGGGACAACTGGCTACAGGCTTTCGCCATCTTGGCAACAATATACGAAGAGAAATTCCCCAATGATAGCAGAAAACTATGCGCTTACATGGATAAAATAAGAGAAGTAAAAATCACTCAAAAAGGGAAGACCTGGCTAGCATATGATATCAGATTTAGGAGAAGCATGTCAGGGAGGCCAGCCATAGAATGGGACGAGGTCCAAAATGACTTATACACGTTAAACGCCGAGCCCCCATCGGAGGAAGAGGCCTGACAGAACATCTCCAAAAATAGCAAAAATGCACAGGGTCCCAGAAATAACGATAACGAGAAACATAAAAAGGGGGAACAGCCCTTTCGGAAGAACCAGCCATGGGCGGCTAAGTCTAATACCCACAGGCAGAACAAAAACCACTCTTCAAAAGCCAACATTCCATGCAGGAATTTTAGAAAAAACGTTTGCACTTAGGGTAAGGAATGCTGGTACAAACACACTTGCACAAACTGCTATGGTGATCACGCAGCAATCAACTGCACCAGAATGCCAGCCAAAAATTCAAAAGACTAGCACCAACCACCCCCCACCAACCCCAGGCTTAGCACCAGGCAGAACCCCCATCAACCAAAACAATTTTACAAAAGCACTCATGAATTACCCGGACAAGGAAACCAGCGAAGCAAACAGGCAAGGTTTCACCAAGGGTTTCATCATCCCTTTCAAGAGCACAGGGTCACAGATCATCCCAATGAACCTGAAGTCAGCCAGGGACAACCCCCAAGTGGCGGAGAGCAAAATCAAGAAGGAATTACTATTAGGTAGGATTGCAGGACCCGGGGACCACATGCCCCTGAAAGATTACATAATATCACCATTAGGACTGGTCCCCAAAAAAGAACCTGGGAAAATGAGGTTAATTCATCACATATCCCATCCCAAAGGCCAATTTCTAAACAACGGCATTCCACACACAGAATCCGCGGTATCCTACACACACTTCCAGGAGGCGGTAAGACTCATATAGGAATGTGCAGGAACGCCCTGATGGCCAAACTAGACATCAAATCCACTTTCGGACTACTGCCAGTCCACCCAGATTCCCAACAATGGCTAGGTTTTTACTTTTAACAACAAATTCCATGTAGACAGATGCCTCCCCAAGGGGTACACAGTATCCTGCGCCATATTCAAGCAATTTAGCTCCTTTTTTCAATGGGCTTACCAAAAACAGAGACCAGGTAACAAAATAGTACACTACCTCGATGACTTCATGGTAATGGGTACAACAAATTCTGAAGAATGAAACAGGGTCCTGGCAAAACTAGAAGGAATGGCCGCCCAGTGAGGCATACCTCTGGCAAGGGAAAAAACGACCAAACCAGCCACCAACATTATTTTCCTGGGCATTGAAATTGACTCGGCACAGGGCTTATGCAAGATCCCGAAAACAAAAATAGCAGAACTCCTGGAGAAAATACAAAGCCTAACAACAAAAGACAAAGGCACAGTAAAAGAAATTCAGTCATTAGCGGGAAGTCTCAACTTCGCAGTCAGAACGATCCCTCAGGGGAGGGTATTCTCCAGAAGTCTGGAACTAATAGTCAAATCTTACACAAACCCGACCTGCACATCCGACTAGGCACAGAGGTGAAACAAGACCTGGATATTTTGGGGGAATTTCCTTAAAGATTTTAACGGGTAATTAGTTTGGCGTTCGCCATTGAACACTTCAAAAAACAGGGTTCTTTTCACTGATGCAGCCGGGAGCAGGGGGTTTGGAGCCATACTAGACTCAGAATGGGCGGCAGGACACTGGCCCATAACATGGCAAGCTGCAGGGTGGGCAAAAAATATCACCCTCCTAGAAAGATTTCCCATCTGGCTTACTTTACACATCTGGGGCAGGCAGCTAGCGAACACGGAACTCTTGGTCTGGTGCGACAACATGGCCGTGTTAAGGCTCCATAAACAGAAGATCCTCTAAATACCCTTTAGTACTGAAAGTCCTACGAGCCTTTACAGCGGTCACACGACAAGAAAACATTGTGATCAAAGCAAAGCACATTGCTGGTGTAGACAATAATTTTGCAGATGCTTTATCTCGCTTTCAGTGGTCAAGATTCCAGGTGCTAGCGCTGCACGCCCGCGAACAGATGACGCCAATACCAGCAGAATGTTGGACAATAATGGGAATACAAAAATAACGGCATCAATGCCAGCGCCAGAGAGCTCAGGCCGGGATGCCCAACAAGAACCAGGCACCTCAAAAACGGGTACTAACAAAACAATGGCATCAACGCCTGCACCAGAGAGCCCGGGCCGAGATAACCAACAAGAACCAGGCACCTCAAAAACGGGTGCCAACAAAATACCGACATCAACGCCAGTGCCAGAGAGCCTAGGCCGGGATGTCCAACATGATACAGACACCTTTAAAACAGGTGCTAACAACTCGCTGCCCATAGAAAATACGAACCCTGGCTCAGGTTTCTTAATAGAGATGGCAGAGAAAGCCCTGGCAAGCACTACAGCAGCTCAGTACAGTAAGTGTTTGCAAACAGTATTTAGAGACACAGGTTTAAACCATGTTGAGTTAATAACGATTAAAGACATAGAAACATTCTTAAAATGGGTGCATGAACGGGGCTTTAAGAGAGACTGGGCACAAAAGACACCTAGTAGCAATCTCATATTTTTCAAAAATACGGGTTGACTCAGATCCCACTCAGAATGCCCTAATTTCCTACGCTATGAAAGGATGGGCCAGAGTGGAAGGGCCCCAGGTAGACACCCGCCGCCCTCTTGATTTCAGCAAACTGGTAAAAATAGCAGACCAGTTAGAAGCCATATGCTGGCACCCATATGAGATCATATTATTCAAAACAGCATTTTTTCTGGCCTACTTAGGGGCTTTCCGGGTGGGAGAGCTCATCGCCTCCAGCACCAAGACCACAAACGGTTTAGGCATTATGGAGGTCTTGCTCAGACAAGACAGCGTCAACATAGAAATCCAACAATCAAAACACTGGGGCCAAAAGAACCATTAACATTTGCTGTATTGATGAGGTAACAAAATGCCCAGTATGTATTACCAACCTTTATTAAGCATAAAGGCCCAACGTAGGGGGGAGGTTTCTAATCCAAAAGGACGCCTCGGCACTAAGCCACTACCAATTCAAAGGGGTGCTGATGAAAGCAATCAGCAAAGCAAGGTGGGACCCCAAGGGCTTTGGCACCCACTCCTTCAGAATAGGTGCCGCCACCTCAGCATGGCAAGGAGGCCTAGCACCTCAACAACTAAAAAACATAAGGGGATGGAAGTCTGATTGCTACAAAAGATACATCAGACCACAGCTGATATAGCCATCCTCCCCCATTTTTCTTTCTCCCCCCACCACCCCTTCAGTAACAACAGGCGAAGGGAGAACCTCTCTCCAATCAGCATGGATAGTCGGCCACTCATTTATCTTCAGGACGGGCCGATGGGCATAGGAGACCAAAGAAAGGCCACCCTTCAGAAACACCATTGCTTCGTGGTGGGGATACAGAGGCCTACGATGGGCCGATATCCACGAAACTCTAGCTGAGCTGGTCGCATACAGAGACCCGCCAGAATTTCTGGTCATACACCTAGGTGGCAATGATCTGGTTTCCATTGGAAGGAGAAATTTATTCGTAGACATTTGTGCTCCTCCCTAGCAGGCATTTCACACAATTAGAGGGAAACGGAAATATAGTTCTCGGCCATCCTAGCCAGAAGGAAATGGCAAGGGGCCAACTGCTACAAATCTATAGACATTCCCAGAAGAAAACTCAACAGGGGGCTAGAGAAATTCTGTACAGCAAGAGGACTGGGCTTCATAAAGCACCCGGTCATTACACTGGGTGACCCAGACCTTTTTCGCAAAGACGGCACCCATTTATCTAACCAGGGCATGGAACATTTCTTTCGAGAAATTACAGCAACTCTAGCCTCCGGGGGGGTCACTAGGAGATACTTTCGGGGGAACGTGTTCAGCCGCCAACCTGCTCACGTGTGGCGGCACAGGCCAGAGGGGGTAACCCCAGTACCCGGTGCCCAAAAGTATGTTACTATTATGATATGTGATTATTGTTATCTCCATAACCATATCTGTACAATAAAAACCTACGGCCTTTTATTGCCAACACTTGACAAACACTGTGTGAGCCAAATTATTCTGGGTGAGGGTATGGGGTCGGCCAATAATTTTGCATGCATATGGGTTCAGCGGTTATAGGGCTTGATGTACATCGCTCACACTCTCTCAGGTCCTCTAACTTTTCCTCTTCCACCCCTACAAAAATGGCTCTTGAAGCTAGTCTGTGCCATATATCCCCCTTCTTCACACATGTTGGCATGCATCGGCCCTGAAAAGACACATATTTAGCCTTCATCATTCACTGTGAAGTGGGATACGTGTGTGTGTGTGCAAGGGTGTGAACAAAATGGACACCTTTCGCTCACCGCTTCTAGCATTACTTCCATGCTGACCCCCGCCAATCAAAACCACCCTGGTCAGCGGACTACTGCACATAAAATAATATTGATAAATCCTGAAAAAATGTAAAGTGGTTTTCTGGATACTCATTTTTGTTAATTATTCTCTAAATACAACAATATTTTAGAAGGGAATAGACCAATTTTGTAAGCCTGGGTTCAAAGTGACAAGATGTTGGTGAGGTTCAGAAACATACATGTTTTTTAATTTGATGTGCGATTACAAATACATTGTTTGCAAATAATAATATGTACATTACATTTTTGAAGGGTTTGTCAATGTCAGTTTGTATGCATGTATGAGCAGCAATAGCAACATAGGTATATGAATGCAAGTCTTGTGTTGAAGCGCGGGACAGCCTGGTTCACCCAATTAGTAGGCCCTAGTAGAACCCTTGCCACTATTTGTGGACAGATTCACTGCAATTCAAGCGCTGAATGTGGACTCTGGGCGGAAGCAATGCATTAAATCACACAGCACACTAGGACTCATTTTGTTCTGCAGGTTAGGACTCACAGATGAGGTGGGTCATTGTGAGAGAAGTTATATGCCCCTGTGCACAAATTCTCTCAAATCAGATTCATCAGGAAAGCAATCAACCAAGCAATGTTGTTTTGCAGCTGTATCACGTTAAACACCTGCACACAAAGCTAACGCACGCGGTGAAGGCTTTCAAGCAGTGGCGCAGGAATGATGGCCCGCAACAGTTGCAAATGTTATTACATCAGTGCAGCTTTGCTGTGTGACTGCTTGCACTGTAGTGCCCCCGAACGGTGTCTGGTGGTCGATCATTCATAAGGTCAGGGGTTCGATAGCCACCTTGAAAAACAGAATATTTGACATGTGTTGCAAGACACCTCAATAAAAAATAAAAAAATAAACACATTTCTCTTTTTGGATTTCAGACAATAATAATTGTAATGAACAACTGAAGGCTAGCACGTGAAAGGTAAGGCTAGCCAATGACGTTCGCCAATGACATTCTTCTGCTCGTGTTACGGCTGATGGAAATGCCAGCCAGGGTCTCATTGAAGTGCTTAATGGTGAATAACAAGGCATTACTCCACACAGCTGAAGAGATCTGGCAGAATTGGTGTTTCTCTTCCATGACAAACACCCAGCAAGCAACCAGTGTAAACCCTTCTCATAACAAGCGTTGACATCATCCCCCCAGCCCCGCCCCTTCTCCCCCACCCAGACACAGAACAGCCATTTCTGAATTGCGTTTGAAAATGATAGTTTATTGTCTATACAAGTGGAGAGATTTCACTGTGGCTGCCGAGCCAGTCGGCTCTGCTATATAGAGGAAATTCATTCCGTGTACAAATAAGCACAGTACACCATTGTGAACTAGTGAACAGTCGCCATTTATGTACCACATAGCCTTGTTCACAGACCTGCTAATAGTCTGATTGGTCCAAAAGATGCTTTCGTAGCAGCTGTAGAGGAAGAAGTCATAAATAATAAGACAGTTATAGGGAAAGAGTGATATTGCTCTTAAGAAACAAGAGGACACTGGCTTCTCTCTATGGGGTTCCTCTAATTTAGCAAGCACGACTCGTAGGTGGGGACCATGTATTTAATGTTAATAAAAGCATCTTCTCCTCCGTAGCGCTCGAAGACTTCAAGTGTTTCCTGAATCAGGTCGCCAATGTTCTCATGCTTCTGCTGGCTGTAGTCAATGCCGTCGTCGGAATTAACTGGGGAAACAAAAACAGAGTAGAGGCAACAGGTTAGGTATCGTGTGGAGACTTCAAAAAGACTTAATTCTTCTCCAACGAATACAATTTCCCACTAAGTGCCATATGATTATCCTCTTGGCTTCAGGGTGGGCATTCACCAAGCCTACACATCCAGGCATTGTAAAGGTGGCTCCCGGGTCTTTCAGCCTGTAACCACTTTGCCCCAAGTCATTCAATTCAATGCTTCATTCAGATGCTCCATTAAAAATTCCAAACAAAGTCAAATCAAATAATTTAGTATTGGGTGTATATTTAGTAAATTCATGGCTCATATGCCTGCCGGTAAGGCAATACGTAAACCACAAACTAATTTCTTCTGCGTTGCAAACAAGCATTCGTTAGTTTCATATTTATTAAAATGCGATTACAGAGCAGTATGAACACCCCATTGCATTCTATAGAAAATTATGCAAAATGGCGATCTCCTATAACATTTTAATTTAAGAATGTTCAACGCTTTGGTATAATTAGCATCCCTTCATTCAGAAGTAGACTTTCAGGAGACCATTTCCCCAGATTCCGCGTGGAACTCAATTGTCAAGGGACTGAATTCAAGGAGCTGCAGCATCTCAGTACACTTTGTAAGATTACTAAAGCCTTTGACCCTTTTCGCCATCTGGGATCACCAACAATATGCTTTCTCCTTTGAATTATTTCCACCACTGATCTTAGACCTAGTTGCTCATAACCAGTGAGTTGGTTTGAAACAGAAGCCGATTTTGAATTGGCGTCCAGAGTTTTGTCTTGCTCTCCTTGTACGATGCAAACTATTATCCTAGAAATGTCCCTCCTAAATTTATAAAATAGGGATTCTGCTTGGTCCTACAGTGAGACCTACTTCTCCTCTTTAAGAGAGAATAGGCTTGTCTTACTCCTGAAAAGATATGATCCAGGCGCTGCGGTCCTCATTGAGGCAACCTGCCCTTTGCCCTGGGATATTTTCCAAGAAGATGGCCCTGCGATCTATTCAAGTACATGAGAATGCAGAACTACACCATCTCTGGGGAGCAAAGGAGGCTTTGTTTGGGTGTTACAGCTTCAGCCTGGAGACGACTGGGAGCGTTGCAAAGCACTGGCATGATTTACAAGAAGGGGATCCAGCTGGCCAGGCCTTCCGGTGGCTGAGACCATTGTACCTTTACAGGAAGGGAGAAAACCAAAGGATCTTGTTTTTTAGGCTTTCAGTTGGTAGAGAACACTGTAGCTTTACATGAAGCGAGAAGACTAAGTAGTTTCCAGGTGTTTAGGCGTTCCGATGACAAGGAACACTGAACCTTTACAAGAAGGGAGAAGAAGGGGAAAGGATCCAGTTCTTCAGGCCTTCAGTTGTCAGAGAAAACTGTACCTTTATCCGAAGGGAGAGGACAGAGAAGGGTGTAGTTGTTTAGGCCTTCAGTTAGTAGAGGACACGGTACAAGAAGGCAGATGGCTCAGAAGGATCCAGGTGTTCAAATGACAGAGAAGGCAGTACCTTTACACAAAAGAAGATGACAGAGAAGGTTCCAGTGTTTCAGGACTTGGCAGAGAACACTGTAGCTTTACATGTAGCAAGAAGACTGAGTAGGATCCAGTTGTTCAATCCTTGAGGGAGATGGCTGAGGAGGAATCAGCTGTTCACGACTTCAGGGGAAGCTGCACTGTTATAGGCCTGGGGCTGGCAAAGAAGGGCGTTCCTTTACATGCGGGGAGAAGGCAGGAAAGGCTGCACTTGTCCCGACCTTGCTATGGTACGGTGGGGTCCACTTTATATGCAGAGAGATGGCGGGGGAGGCTAAAGTCTGATTTTAATGGTAGGTAGGCTTTCAAGGGAAGATAGTCGTTTTACATGCACAGAGGCGGCACTTGTATAGTGATGGAAAAGACAGGGAAAGCTACACTTCTCTAGACATTTTTTTATTAACCTCTATCACCGCACTGATAATGGGATACCTATGCATATGGAGAATTCAAAGGTGGGCGGAAGACAGACGCTGAGAAACCAAAACCCACGTGAGCTCTTGATCCCAAGTAGGTAGGGTGACCAGATTTTTTAAAAAAGAAACCCGGACGGGCCATCAAAATAGAAGTAGGACTAAGGTAAATAGACATACAACTTTAGTCCTACTTCTATGTCGCTGGCCTGTTGCGTCTGGCGGGGGGGGGGGGGGGGGGTGTGCTAACATGCACACTCCTCTCATTGAAGGAGAGCGCCGGGGAGGGGAAGAGAGAGGAAATGGGGCCTCATTCCCGCAAAAAGATTTGTGCCGGCACCCGATTTTCAGGATTTCGAAATCGGGTCCTGGCAAAACAAGGGACCATAGCCTAAACCCCGGACGGGGTTTATAAAATGAAAAAACTCCCGGGACATCGGGTGATTTCCCTGGACTGTCCCGGGAAAACCGGGACGTCTGGTCACCCTACAAGTAGGGTAACGACAGCAACACTACCGCCAGTTGTAGCCACAAACACGTGATAACTACTGTTTTTTAAAAGTAGTGATGTTATAGGCTGCAATTTACTTTACACCATAAGCAAATGTGTGCATTATCTTTCAGGTTCGCCAAAGTACTGAACGTTAATGCACACCACCATCTACGCATTTATTTTTTGATATAAGAAAAAGCTCACAACCTGACAGAATGGCCATAAAAGAAGGTTCTGAGCTTTTTATCAAACAAACAAATTTGACATGCGCGGCTGTGGAACAGGCCGTCCTCTCAGGCTGCGTGGTTATTTTTGCTCCTGTCATAGAGCTCACCTGAATGCCTTCCTTCAAAGGGCACTGTTTTAAGAGGTCAGGTATTACACTTGTACTGGATTCAGCCTGTCAAACAAAGGGCATGGGTGGAAATAGAAAGGAACAGAAAAAAATATACGCTCCCGGTTCCTCCTCAAGCAGAAAGTAGACCTGCAAACGAGAAGACGCCACAGTACAAAGCCGCTCATTGTTCCGGCACTTGTTGCGGAAAATTAATTGATTTCTGAGTGTGGCTTCTCGTTTTTGGAAAACCTCATTTTACATGATAAATACTTCCCATGGAGTCATAAAAGGGTTATTTCCCGCGCAAAATGTGTCCAGTGGTTTCTTAAATTGCCCGGCAGGTATCCTCGGACATCTCTTGGTGGGAGCCTAGTGTAAATTAATTACTCAGGGAGGACAAAAGCTATGCCTCATAAAGAGAGCGGTTAATGGGATTCGTCGTTGGCTAGCAAGGAAGTTATCAGAGACATACCATTCAAGCAAAGCTGAGCACTGCCGTGTGCCTTTTTATTACAAATATAATCACGACAAGCCTTTAATATGCTTCGATTCCCATTATCACTTAATGATTAAATAGTCTATCTAGCGCGCCGAATAAGAATTCGATGCAACAATCCTGTATTCTGTATTTTGCAAAGTTGGAAATAAAATCATTTTCAGAGAGGAAATCAGTTCTAAGTCACAACTGGTGTAATTTTGCAAGTAAATAGATTAGAATTTAAAAACATTACGATTTTTTTCTTGTAATCGAAGAACAAATTATTTACCTCTCAGTAATGTTCTTTCTGATGGACGTTCCGCCCACAAATTCCTCATCTATGATACACTCCCAAAGCAGTACAATGACCTGGAGGAGGGAGGGCAGCAAGGACACCGTCTATACAAGAAAACTCTGAAGGACAGCTCTGCAAAAACAAGTGTTCTGACCAGGCATAGAATCCATGCAGTAATGCTTAGAAAACAGGTGGCAATGAAGGCCACGTAGAACGCTTGGCAAATATACAGAACAGGCACTCTGCGTTTCAGGGCCGAGGTGGCAGCCGACCCTCTGGTGGAGTGAGTCTTGAGACCCACAGGGACCTCATTGCCATCTATATCATAGCATTCTGAAATGCAGGGAATGATCCACCGAGGCAGGGTCTGGTGCCAGCTTGGACACCTACTTAACAAATGAAAAATATTTCATCAGTTCTCTTCTCCCATGTTCAAGAGACATAGAACTTGACTGCCGCCATCAGAAGTTCATCTGCCTTGATATGATATGATACGATATGGCATTTTTAACGCACCTATACACAAGTGTTTCAATGCGCGATGCGGCAAGGGGGGGTGAACAGAGGGAAGACAGAGACAATGATCCTACTAGGCCAGGTGTCATTCAGATCGCACAAGTGCATGGGAGGCCGGAAGGGGAAAAGTGTGGGGTGTGAAAGGGGAGGGGACAGTGCAGTACATGGGATAAAAAGAATAAATAAACAATAAGAAAATTATGGCCAGCTGGTAGAAAGGTGCCAGGGTAAGTGCAGACCTCAGGTGTCATGTGCTGGTGGGGGACTGTAGGGATGCAGGAAAACAGTCCCCAAGTGCGGGGGTTGCCAGGGAGGCAGTGCAGGACTGCAACTGCCGGGGGGGGGGACCTGGGCACGAGATCAGAGGGTGGCCAGGTAACCAGTGCAGTTTCAGCCAGGAGTTCAGCAGGGGAGAGGAGGGCAGAAAGCCGAAGCGAAGGGGAAGGTTTTGAGGTGCTTTCGTAACCGGAGATGGTTCTCCTCAAGTTTCAAGGAGACAGGGAGGCTATTCCAGAGGGAGGCCTCAGCTCAAGAAACATCTACCACCAACTCGTTGCTTGGAGAAGCGACTGACCCTGAGGGAGTTGGAGGCGGATGAGCAAAGAGCTCGAGAAGGAAGAGGTTTAGGAAGAGAGAGTTGAAGGTATTGAGGCCTCAGGCCCCAGAAAGCCTTGTGGACAATGCAGAGGGTTTTGAACTTAATACTCACAGCCACTGGGAGCCAGTGCAGAGATTTCAGTCCTGGAGAGATACGATCCCTGGGCTTGAGGCTAAGGACAAGTCTCACAGTCCTGTTCTGGATGAGGTGCAGAGGGCGGAGAGTAGAAGCAGGCATATTTAGAAAGAGGCTGTTGCAATAGTCCAGCCTAGAGAGAACGAGTCAGTGAACTTCTGGAGGAAGGAGATAAAATGTAGAATACCTGTGAGGAGGTGCAGCCGGTAGTTGCACTTCTTAGAGACATCAGAGATGTGAGCAGGGAAAGAGAGAGTGGAATCAAAGATGAGCAGAAGTTTTTAGCCTCGCAGGTGGGAGCAGGAAGAGGACCAAGAGAGGAAGGAGATGGAGGACAAAAGACAAAAGACAGGCAAATTGATCTTTTGAGAGAAATGGAAATCGGAGGCCATCTTCTGAAGCAGCGAGGATCAAACTCTCAACGTAGAATTTTCCTTGAAGAAAACCAAGTAAGGAGGATTAACAGACAATGCCTGGAGCTCACTCACCCGTCTAGCAGAAGTGATGGCAACCAGAAAATCAAATTAAGGGTGAACAGTCTTAAAGAACAAAAATGAAGGGGCTCAAACAGAGTGCCCATTAAAAATGTCTCCACCAAATTCAAATCCCATACCAGAACAACAAATTGGCATGGAGGAAACATATTACAAAGCTCCCTCAGGAAATGAATGATGTGAGGAACGTGAAAAAAGTGCCTTGCTCGCAGGCCCTCTTGAAGACCAAAATGGCCACAAGATAACCCTTCACTGTACCAATCTGCAGGGGCGTCTGAGTCAAAGACAGAAGAAATTCCAACATAAAAGTGGAGCAAGTGAAAGCGTCCAGATCCCTCTGCCGGCACAAAGGCATAAAATTACACCACCTGCAGGCATGAAACTATTTGGTGGCAGGTCTTCCAACAGAGAGGAGCAGGTCCAGTACGTCCTCAGATAAATCCCAGTCATCATACCTTAGCCTTTCAGCAGCCAGGCATGAAGATTTAGGCTGCAGAGGTTCACATGCAGGACTCTCATCTCTGAGTGGGAGAGGAGGTCCACCCTCTGTGGCAGACGCCAGGAAGTGCAGATGGCCATGTCCAGCAACCTTGTCTGTTTCCTCCACCCTCCCATTACTGTTTTTTTTCCTCCCCACCACCCCTCCAGCACTATCTAAAATGTCGTCAGGCCTAGTATGATAGTCGCTTGTTTTGTTCCTCCCCTCCCTTTCTGCACCCCTCTCCCTCACCTTTTGTTTTTCTCCGGCTCTACCAGAAATGTCGTCAGGCCTAGTACGGTAGTCGCCTGTCTGTTTCCATTTCCTTCCCACTCTCCCCCTCCCTTCCTTAACTATGTCTTAGCTCTTGCACTATCTGAAATGTCGTCAGGCCGAGTACGGTAGTTAATTTCACATTCTTACTGTTCATGGCCTGTAAGAATGTGGTTGTATTTTCCCTTGTTCCCTCCCTTGCCTTGAAGCGCTTTGAAACACATTGTGTATAGGCGCTATATAAATAAACAATCATATCATATCATAACTCCGGTACCACGTCCTCTGGGCCAAGTCCAAAGCAATCAAGGTCGTTGTGGACCTGAACAGGCACAGTCTCCAGAGAACCAGCAGAATGACAGGGATCGGCAGGACCGCATAGAGTAGGTTGAAGTCCCAATCGACCACCAAGGCATCCACAGAGCTCCCAGACAAGGAAGTTCCCTGGGGGCTGAACCACTGCCACATTGTCCTTGCCGTCCAGATAGGACACAGTCAAATACACTGCATTCTCGACAGCACAGAACCACAATCACATTGGTTATCTGCACAGAGCCATGGAGCCAACACCACCCCGCTTGTTGAGGCAAAGCATGACCACAGTATTTTCTTTCAAGACCAATACCGTCTTACCCTTCAAATAGGGGAGGAAAG
Organism: Ambystoma mexicanum; assembly: GCF_040938575.1. Taxonomy (NCBI): domain Eukaryota; kingdom Metazoa; phylum Chordata; class Amphibia; order Caudata; family Ambystomatidae; genus Ambystoma; species Ambystoma mexicanum. The sequence goes on from NC_090928.1 coordinate 160,180,261, forward strand.
CGACAGGGCCATCCTGATCACCCTCAGCTCTAGCAGATTGATGTGCTCCAACACGTCAATGGGGACACAGTCTGCTCACCATAAGCTCTTAGGGATGAGCACCCCAGACCTTCAGGCACGCATCTGTGATGAGTCACTTGTGGCTAAGGCTGACAAAATAGCAACCCCTTCAGGAAGTGGTCCTCCATGGACCACAATTACAGGTCTCCCGACAGCACTTTCTCCAAGGTCAGTAGGAGGTCCAATGTTTGCCCCTGAAACTGTGTCTACTGTGAGCCCAGAAGCCAGTGTAGTGACCTCACGTGCAGACAGGACTCTGGAACCACCAAGATGCAGGAACCCATAAGACCCAGCAAACGCAAAAAAGCAGAGACTAGAACTGTTGACTGTGGCTGGACAACCAGGACCATCTTGTACATGTTCGCCACTTCATCCTCGGGCAAGAAACCGCGACCCAGGTGAGTATCCAAGAGTGCACAGAGAAATCGGAGGGATTGGTAAGGCAAAACCCGAGACTTCTTGAAGTTCAGGCAGAAGCCCAAGGTGTGCAACCGGATGTCACATCCAGTACAGGTGTGTTGACGCTAGATCTGGTGAGCGGGCACGAGCAAGCTAGTCGTCCGGGAAGAGAAAGACATGAAAGCCTTCCCTCCTGAGGTGAACCGCCACTACTGTTAGCGGCTTGATGAAATCCTGGGGGCCAAAGAAAGACCAAAAGGGAGGACCTTTACATGGAAATGACAGTTTCCCACTTTGAATCTCAGGTACTTCCCATGCCTCTTGTGGATAGCCACATGGAAGTAGGCATCCTGGAGATCCATGGAGATTAGCCAGTTGTTTTCATCCAGGGCATGGAGGATCTGGCCAGAGTGATCATCTTGAACTTGCCCTTAGTAAAAGTACAGATTCAGAAGCCGCAGATCCAGGATAGGTCTCCGACTTCAGTCCTTCTTCGGCACCAGAAAGTAGGTTGAGTACCTGTCACTGCCTCACTCAGAGCAGGGTACCAGCTCTTTGGGCCTTTTTGCCAGAAGCTGACTGTTCTCCTATAGGAGAGGTTCCAGAGGCATGGGTTGGTGGCATGGGGGTGATCTGGGGTGTGTGAAGAAAAAGGGTGGCAGTATTCCTGCTGTATGAACTGTAATGCCCAGGCATCAGAGGCAGTAGTTTTCCATTCATCGCCAAACAGGGATATTTTTCCTCCCACAGGGAACTGATGATGGAAGTCCACTTCAGAGGGGCTATGCACCTGGGATTGCGAATGGCATAATCGAGGTGGAGGCACCTTCTCTAGGTGCACCCGGCCCCAACTCCTGTAGGGACAGTGCTGTCCTTGCCTTCTGGAAGGTTGTTGGCCACTACCTCTTTGAGAATAGGAGAATAGGTGGCAAAGGGGTAAACTTGGCAGTTGCCTTAGAGGCTTGTAACTTCGGAAGTGAATAATTGTCCTTGGTGCCGAACAAGTTTATGCCATCAAAGGGCATGTCCAGAGGTTTCTCTTGGAGGCCAGTGTCAAACCTTGACATCCTTAGCCAAGATAAACCTCGCAATACAATGGTAGTGGCCATTTTCCTTGTGACGCAGTCTGCGATGTCCAGTCAAGATTACAGTATCTGATGGGAGGCTTCTTTGCCGTCCTTGATGAGGGCCTCACAAACTTCCTGCATCTCCCCTTGCCAATAAAATTTGTCCATAGTGCAAGAGGCATTGACAAACCAGAGACCAAGGCTCAAAGAGGCGGAAATCTTCCTACCCATCTGTTGAGTCTCTTGCTCTCCCAGTCAGGGTCAAAGATGGAAAAGAGGTGGCCTTAAGGTATGCCGTAGCGACCAGGACCACCAAACTCTCAGGGGAAGCATGGCCAGAAAGAAACATGGGGTCAGAGGGTGCTGGCCTGTACTTCATAGCCATCGTGGTCCACCATGAGAACTGAAGCCGGTGTAGAGGAGGAGCCAAGTGCCTCTACCGAAAGTCCCGCCCCCATTTTACCTATATGTTGGAAACAGGAAATTGCGACATGCGCAACGCCAGTGATGATACCTATACCACGAAAAGTCCTTGAAACAAGGTATCCATTGAGAAAACCCTATATGATGTACCAGCGAAGAAATGACAGCCTTCTGAAGGAAGTTCTGGAAGAAGTGTGAAGATGAATGAAAGAGAAGGTAGGTGACGTTTCATGAAGCAGAAATGACGCACCCAAAAGAGATGCCAATGAAGAGAGTACATAGACCTTATAGAATCTGATGGCGAAGTAAAGAATTGAGCAACATTTCATGAGCAAAATGAAGATTGCACGTGCGGAGTAGCACTGAAGAAAATGCAAAGCTTTTTTATAATTGTACAGATGCAGTAACGCAAGTACACTAAGCTATCATAAGGCTGGCTATACATAGTGAATAGACTGCAGGCGGTGCCACCACTATATATATAAGTGTGTATAGAATCTGGATGTTCCATGACACATTTTAGCAAACTTGGACCTGGTGAATAGAAGGGCTGAAAGTGTGGCGCAGTACAAGAAAACAGCTGATGCTGAAGGAAGATTCGAGAAGGCTTGTCTGGCCCAGTGTCAAGGGTTGGGGCAGCCAAGAGCCTTGTTATCTATTTCGAGAAGATAAAATGAATGTTGAGGTGTAATGGAAAAACACTAGAAGTGCCAGGTTTTATTCATTTAATAGTGTTAAATGTGACGAAGGAGCTCAAAACACAGTCTCCTGTCACATGGTCAGATGAAAATAGACTTTGGGCAAGCTACACCGAGACCAGAAGATAATGCCATGCTCACACTCCCTTTTATTGCGGCGTCTCAACGGACCATTACCTGTCGATACGAGGTAAGAGATACACACTGTAGGATAGCTGGGCAGCAGTACAGAATGACACTAGCATGTTGATCCATATCTTTACGATCCTTTACAGCACATCCACGCTTGAGCCACTCAGGTATGAAATATCATTTAATACTCGATATAAGGATAATTTACTGCGCTGAAATCTATAACACAGACTCACCGCTTTTGTTTTTATGCTAATCCTCTTGTTGCAGAGCACACATTGACAGAAGCACACATAGGTCAGTGCATATGTAAAGCATGGTAATACTATTGCTTTAATTAGTGACAAGCGTTATAATTGAGGACACCTCTTTCCCTTTTTTTCCCTTTTTTCCTTTTTACTAAATCCGTTGTATTAAACGTGGTGACACGAAAATGCGTATGTACTTGTTTTATACATATTACATGAATGGGCAACGTTGGTATTGATACACGAATATCACTAAATGTATTTGGTTTATGTACATTATATTAAACACTGCAACTGAATGGTAATTCTTTGTAATGCCTTACCAGTAACATTGATGATTTGGCCCTATGTACATTTATTTGATTGACAAACTAATGGCATTTGCAAACATGGAACAGTGGTTTAAGAACATGCAATTGATGGGTGAAATGAACACTTGGTATTATATTATGAACAACATATGATATTTCATGTATACTTTTGGGGAATGGAGGATCCTTTTCATGAATGGTGGGTGATCACGATAATCGATTATTGGCCCTGAAGAAGGATACAAATCTGAAATGTATAGGCCATATGTAGCTCATCTTGTGCGTCTTCTAAGTAACAGTGACTCTTAACTGTGGAACTTTAACGTGAAAATAATTAAAGAAAAGTTGAAAAATCACCTTGAAAGGAGAGAATAACATTTTGATTTTTTGAACCCATATAAAGAGAATCATACCACACCTGTGGTAACCTGGAGTGCAGCCCACACCGCTGGCTTCACGGCCAAGGTCTTCTTTTTGTCCACACTCCCTTTTATTCTCAGGCACAGTGATCCATTGCAAGGCCGAGTTCAAAGGACTAATTGAGTGACAGACAGTAGGAGTGATGATGGATGTTGGGCTAATTGGGTGGGGAGGCATGGTCAGGTCCAACCCTCCAGCAGCTGGGGTACCAGCTTGCATGCTGCTAGCGAGTGGAACATTCCAGAAGGGTACAAGCGTCCCAACCAATTAAAGAGGGCCACGTAGCAAAGAGCCCTATAGTTTGAAAGCCAATGAAAACGTTGTGTATTTTCATGACGCGGAAGTGTAATTGCACTAAGGGTGGGCATAGCTGTCCACCTGACCTTAGAGACCCAATCACGATCCCATACCCCATAGAAAGTACACTTAGATGTTCCCTTTGAGCCTATCACAACCCCCATAGGTTTTGCTTATTTTGCCACATAGTATGACGTCAGTGGTGATGGGTTTTTGCTAAAAAGTGTATTTTTTCATCTGAATCGTTGATAGACTCAATCAAACGTCTGTTGATGCCCGTTGTACTCCCTGTTTTAGATACTTGTTAATAAAACAGCTTAAAGTTTTGCCAACTTCCTGAGTCGGTCTGATTATTGATGCACGAGTAAGATCTGCATCCCCATCCATTTCAGATAGCGCTACCTCGTCTTAATGGGCCTTCGGGTTCACCAGTTTGGCCCACAGTTTCATCAATGGGCCCTTCACTGCCTGTTTTGAAGGCCACAAAGTCTAATTTGTAGGACACCCATCCAGGATGTCAGCCAGGTCGTAGTGCACCCTTAGATGTAAAGGAGCCGACAGCCCTAAGGTGTTGACCACATTTGCCATCAGGCACTGACAAACGGCATGTGGCATACCAGGGATGGCACCAGGGAGCATGCCTACCTCTGACGAGGTGTCCAGGCTGCTTGCCTCCTCCAAGTTGACCGCCAGGCCACCAAAGTCACCTTGTTCTCCCTAAAACTCTTCCGGGAAAACTCTCACTTCTCTGGGGTGGAAGGGCTCCAGCCTGAAAGGGACCAGATCCCATTCTTCATCATAAATGTAATCTAAATGGGACATGCATGCCCTCCTGGGGAGCAGAAGGAACTCTTTCACAACTCTGGTGTCCCTAAGCTTTGATGGCGCAGCTAGAGAGGGACCTGAAGTCAAGGGACCAATGTATGGCGATGGAACAGTGCACCCTTTTGCCGCAATCTTGTTTCGCCAAGTTGCAGAGTCCCTGCCGGCTCGTCCAAGCGTGGTGGGGTTCGCTGACTTGGCCAAAACAGTCAGCACAAGGGTGAAGGCCAACATTGCCAAATTTGTGGTCGCTGGCGTCGGGGTCAGAGCCTCAGGGGCATTGGGGCAGATGTCAAGCATCTTCCACCTCAACACCTCCCATTAGTCTGAGGTAGAGGATTGGGTGGGAAAGGGTATGCGCAAGGCCACGTCTTCTCAGTCGTCCTTGGAGTGGTGGCTCCTCCTCTTTGCCCCATCATTCTTCTTCATCTTCGATGAACCACTAGGAGAGGCCGACCTCTTGCAGTCTTCTACTTTTTGATGTTTCAAAATGGACCGTTCCTTGCTGAAGTCCATGCCCGGCGACCTTAAACGAATCCGTGGGAGGGAATAGTCCATTACAAAAATTCTTTGTAGATAGAAAATCCTGATAATGAAAAAAATAAAATCACAGGGCCGTCTTCATATCAGTCAGCGATATAGCAGAGGCTCTCTTTGTGCAAGTTGCTGTTCAGGGCACTGGTCTGAACACATCACCTGAGCAGTGCAAGCCTGTTGCTCCATATTTTTCTTTGTACTGACTATTGACCTTTAATTTGGGAGTAAAATCGCCATAAATGCTCGTTATTCAAAGCCTTGAGTCTGCGTAAGTGTATACCCCCAAAATGAGATAATCCATTGCACAAAGTACAGTGACATTTTCAATTTGACAGCATAATTTCCATTCGAAGGGGTTCAGTCATAAAAGACCAGACCCAAAAGATTACATTGTTTATAATGCTGGAGGACAATAATAGTGAAAATGTTCACAGGTTTTATCTAGTTCCATTATACATTATGGTATTCTTTATTTGAAGGACAGACATTAATTTGTATTCAAGCAGTGCTTATTTAATTTGGGGGAACACATTAATTGACTGACCTATTTTGCCAGCAACATCGTAAACATTAGTGCCCTGTTTGTGAAATCAGATGATGTCCCAACAAATCATCGTGTGCAGAAAGTGGGTGTAGCTCCTGAATTCGTCTCGATAATCCTGCCCCCACTTTTGCTGGACGTTGCCACAATTTTTTACCCTATGCTACATGCTTTGTCCCTCTCTGTGAGGGCAAGGATGCGCAGGGACTGCCCGCTGTCCTGCCGGCACACTGGATACCACCTTGGGTGATAATAAAGACACAGCAGACGGAGTGGCTCCAGCAACGTCTTCTTTACTCAACATAACCCCAGAAGTGCCTTTCCCCTTGCCGCCCTCCTCCCTAACCCCAACGTCTCTTCCCCTATAATATGCCCCAACACGGGCCATCCCACACAACGATGTGACAGGGCTGGTCAGTCACGCTCGTGACATGACATCTCACCCCTTTTAAAGGTGACAGGTCACTCATAGTTTGTCAGCCCATCTCCTCAATCAGTCTCTGATTCTTCATGCGACATCTTTGAGGCCTCTAGGGAAGATGTGTCACCGGCGGGGGCGAGGGCTCTCTTCCACCGCCATCATCTTCTTCAGACTGCTCCCCATCTCCCAGGTAGGACTCATCTGGGTGTTTCTCATCAGGACTGTCATAAGTCTGTTCCCACCGAGGGACGGTATTCCCTCAGCAGCTGATAGAGAGCTTGCTTGAAGGGCTTGTTGAGGATGGTGACTGTCTGCAGTGTCCTCTTGATGCTCGACATAAACCTCTCAACAATGCTGTTGGCTTGAGGCCATCGTAGGGTTATCTTCCTGTGCTGGAACCCCATGTACTTCACGAAGTTTTGAAAGTCCTGGCTGGTGAATGGTGGGCCATTGTCTGATTTTATGACTCTCGGGATTCCGTATGTTGACAGCATGTGGTGCAGCACCGGGATCACGCACGTGGTGGACATGCTCTCTACCAGCTCGGCTTCCGGAAAATGGGAGTGTTCATCTATCAGCACGAGGACATTCATGCCGTTGCGAAGAGGGCCGAAGAAATCCACAGCCAATTCGTCCCAGACATTTTCGGGGAGTGGGGACATTTGTAATGGATTTGGGTCTGGAGGCGGCACCACTTGTGCACATGTGGGTCATCCCCCTGCCATCTCCTCTACCATGGTGTCCATTTTGGGGAACCACGCCTTTTGTTAAAGAAGGCACTTCGTTGACACCACCCCCCGGTGACCTTCGTGTGCCAGCCGGATTATCTTCTCTTGTAGCACCTCTGGCACAACCACTTTGCAGCCTTTGAGGATGATATGATCATTGAGGATGATATGATCATCGACGATGGTCAACTCGTCCTTCACCAGGTCTAGGCACCGGATGTCATCTTGTTCGGCATTGTTCTCATTCCTGGCTTGATGTGTGAGGTCCTTTCCGATTTGATGCAATGAGTCACGATGCTGAGGGCCCTGTCCTGCTCGGACGGTCAACCCAGTCCGCTGGGAGTGGCTGGATTTGGTGCACTACGTAGTTAATATACACGTCTGCAATGGATGGCCCTGCATGGGCAGGGCCTGTGGGGTGGCGGGATAGATAGTCTGCTGGATTTTCTTCCTTGCCTGGGTGATGTTTGATGGCGAACTTGTAATCCTGCAGGCGCAAATCCCATCTGGCAATCCTGGGGGGCATTCTGTCCTTTGGGTCTCCATAGATCGTTAAGAGGGCCTGATGGTCCGTTATGACCGTGTATGCCTTCCCGTATAGGAACAGGTGAAAGTACTCACAGGCCCATACTACTGCCAGACTTTCTTTTTCCGTCTGAGAGTATGCCTGCTCCATGCCTGCTCCATGGCCATGAGGATCCTACTGGCATAGGCTACAATGAAAACATTGGAGTGATCAATGGGGTCTCTCTGTGTCAGGATTGCTCCCAACCCCACAGGACTGGTGTCCACAAGTACTTTGGTCTTCCTTTGTGCGTGAAAGTATGCCATGTCCTTGGCCCGGCCGATGTTGTTGCAAATTGTTTCAAAAGCGCTCTGGCAGTCTCTTGACCATGCAAACGGCTCGTCTTTGCAGGTGAGTAGTCGAAGCAGGTTGCTTACTGTGGCATACAGGGGGTTGTGCCGTGTTAAGTGCCGCCACTTTGTCCGGGTCAGGCCTCACTCCTTTTTCTGAAAAGATGTGACTGAAGAATCGAAGCAACCCTTTTCCAAATATGCATTTAGATTTGTTGAGTGTGGGACTGGCAGCCTCGAGTGCGGAACACACCCTATGCAGGGCCACGTCATGTTCTTCTTTGCACTTTCCAAAGACCAACACGTCGTCCGAGTAGTTGAGGCAATTGGGTACATGTCGTATAACCTTGTGAATCTCCTCCTGAAATATCTCAGCAGCCGATGAGATGCCAAAACTCAGTCTTTTGTATTGGAACAGCCCCAGGTGTGTCACAAATGTGGTGACATATCGAGATTAGGGTGCGATCTCGATCTGGTGATACCCTTTTGTGAGGTCCAGTTTGGAGAATACATTCGCTCTGTGGAGAAAATTTATCATATCAGTCATTCTTGGTGCTTGATGACGTGCACGCTCGATCGCTTTGTTGGCCCTCCTCATGTCTACGCATAGTCGTATGGATCCGTCCAGTGACTTTGATCACTTGCTGTTGCAGGAGTTTGTCTAACTCCTCCTCCACTTGCCTCTGTATGTTAACTGGTATGTCCTGGTAGTGTTGGGCTACTGGACGAATCTCGGGGTTAATGTGCACCTGTATCTTCCTGTGTTTCAGTTTTACCAGCCCCTTGAACAACTTTGGGAATGCTGCTTCCACGTTTTCTGGAATGGCGAAGTACTTGTGGGCCATTAACTGGTATAAGATGTGTACCAGCCCCATGTCGACCGCCGTCCTAAAGCTGATTATGCAGCCACTGTTGACTTCCGTCTTTAGGACATGTAGCGGGATCTTTACCACGTGAGTCTTGTGATTGCACCAGGCTGTTATTATGCCCTTGCAGAGTAGGGGCATGGTCGACCCATACGGGTAGATGTCAACTGTTGGCTTTTTGACTTTCGGAGGATGGGTGAAGGCGGTGTAGGCATCTTCACTAATGATATTAACTGTCGCCCCTGTGTCGATGAGGAACTCTAGCAGAGTGTTATTGACGTGGAGTGTGAGGACAGGGCTATGTTAGGTGGCAGTACTGTTTTTGAGAGCCTACACATAGCCCTTCTTTCGTTGGTTGTCTCCCGATGATGGGGACTTACTGCTCGATGGAGATCTCATCTCTATATATCAGACAAATCTTCTCCTGCGGCTGCGCCTGGGGGCCGACGGTCTTCTCGGGTGTACGTGCTTCGGTGTTCTCGTTCTTCCCTGCTCTGACCGCTGGGCTCACCGTCATGACTGTTGCCTGGCGGGCTTTCTCGGGTGCTTCTCCATTGTTCTTGAAACCTTTGCCTGCTGAGCGTGGTGACTAGTGCATTTTTACAAATGGCTCGAAAATGGTTGTCTCCTCCACATGCGGCACATTGTTGCACATTGGTGGACATTCACCCGTGTCGGAATACTCATACCCGTACCGGAAGCATGTGGCTTCTGATCTTCTGCTTATTGGGTTCAGCGCCGTGGACAGTTTGTTTATGGCATCTGTTTCTGCAGGTTTGTGCTGTATGGTAATTTTTCCCAAACTTTCAAGCTGGGACGCTCCTGCAGCTTCCATCCGAGCCAACGCTAAAATGTCCTCCAGCAACCACTTTTTCTGCAGTAGTTTCTTCCTGAACGTTTGTGACTCGCATCCTGCAATGACTTCAGACTGCAGGGCCTCTTCGTTCGAATATCGGTGAAATTTGCAGTATTTGAGTTTTATGCGGAGCCTTATGACGAAGTTATCAAGAGACTCCCCTTTGTCTTGGCATGTTGTATGAAAGATATGCCTTTCATAGTTTATATTAGTGTAGGTGCAAAATATTCTGATAGTTTCTCATGCAAGTTGTGGTATGATGCAGTTTCCAGGTTGAGTAGCTCTCCTGCGATGTCTAGTACAGCAGTCCCAACTGCCATGGACAAGGTGTTCTTTAGGCGGGCATTGTCCCTATGGCTCCCACATAGAACTTGAAATCCTTCAGCCATATTGCCTATCGGGCCCCAGATTACTGGTATCTCGCAAGTCGAAGGCGTGGGGCAGGTGTTGTATCTGTGAAGCACTCCCGGGAGGGTTTGCCGGTCTTGCAGCGCCTCCTGGCGTGCCATCAGCTGAAGTGGAGGAGACCTCCTGGTCTGACATGTTGGGTGGCTTTAGTGGCCGCCCGTGGGCTTTTGGTGTGATGTCTTATACTTTCTGGTTTAAGTCTGCTGGCTGGTTGTCCAGGACCTGGTGTTTTCCTGAATGCCCTGGTCCAACTCTAATTCTCGAGCCCTGTGGCCTTCTGTCTTCGTGCCCTTCACCTGACTTAAATGCCGATGGCTGGGGTGCAGCTACAGCGTCCCTTGCTCGCACCCATGCAGAGGGTGATGGCTCCTGGCCCCACTTGTGGCCCGTAATGATGAGGGAGGGTGCTTCCCTTCCCCAGATGGCGCTGCTGGCCCCAGGTGGCCCATAATAATGAAGGAGGGTGCTTCCCTTCCCTTATTGGCTGCTGGCCCCCACGTGGCCTGTGATATGGATGGAGGGTGATTTCCTTCCCTTCCCCCTTTGAGGGTACGGCAGAGGCTGCTGCCGTGGGTATGAGTGGGGAGGAGCGGGCCTATTGCAGGGAGGCAATCCAACGCGCGTAGCATATGCCCGACGGCATCCTCCAGGCCCTCCGTTTTCTGCGCTTTGCTATGGCGAAGCCTTTTTCTGTTCCGCGTCTATTCCACTTGTCGCCAATGTGAGGGCGAGGACGCAGAGGGACTGCCCGCCGGAAATTATTAACTTTAGCAGCCCACCGGCAGGGCGAACATAGTGGAGGCGGTTGGGCAGTCGGGATTGTAAGTAAGGGGTAGGGGGAATTCAGGAGCTATTTCGCAGCACACTCCCCCCCATAAAATAACATTTACATTTTAGATGATTCATTGATAAATTATTAAAGGAGGATCGTCTCCAATAACGTTGCAAGCAAATGAGGAAAGGTGCACATCTTCACAAGGCCGTACTTCAATACTTTCTACAGAGTAAAATCCTGACAGGAATATTTACAAGTGTTCCAACCTGACGTTCCATTAGTCTAGTGGTGTGATTTTGGTCCAAATGACCAGGGTTCAAATCTCGGTCCCAGCAAAAAAAAGCAGATTCCCTTGCATTAATGGGCACATGCAGTTTCCCAGATCCAAGACTAGGGGAGACAATTTGTTGTATCACGAATCAGGGAAATGCGGCCCATTGACCAGTGTTGATTACAAATCATGCTGACCTGGAGTGTAACATATCGTGGAGGTGGAGGGGAGTGCAACATATCGTGGGAGAGCAGACGAATACTGGAAAAGACTGTCAAAAAACAGTGAAAACTATGTTGCATTAATTTAATGCCGAATCTTTGATACATGTAGATTTCCAGGAATTCAGCCTTACTTAACAGCTTTGATTAGGAATCTTCGATTTTCATTTTACTTTCATTTCATACATACATGGCAACTGGGTATTTGTGGAGCCATCCAGCAGATAGAAATACACGGCCTCCATCATTCCATGCTGTGGGTTTTCTGCATGCACGTGTACTCTACCTCAGTTTCATTAAGGTCTGAACCAATCACAGCCAGCATCCAGCAACCATTGCAAATTGCAAATGTCACAGCCACAATTTCGCAACCCATAAAAACAAATGTGCAAACCTAATTGTCTTTTACTACAAGACCTTTAGGAAGAGACCCATCACTGAACTGTGTGGTGGATAAAATGCATTATCTTTTGTCATTCCTCAGGTATGTGGCCAGTGAATCAAACCACCACCTCTCAGCGTAAACGGCACGAAGACAAGAGCGAGTTAAATCCAATCAGAGCGTATGCAATGCAGAGCTATGAACATCTGCAGTCAGCGATTCCTGTGGACAGCCTAAAGTGCATAAGGGGAATTATACCTAGAAATAAAGGCTTGCTCAATTGATGGAAGGCTGTGGGCATTCATTACGACTACTCTTCAAGGAATATCTTGCCAGTGCCTATTGTTTCCCCCCAGTTTCTTAGCCCTCCCACCTCCTGATCAACACCTCATGCACCATGCTGTGCACTATAGAACATGATCTACAGACTTGCAGTGATTCCACAGTAGTGCATGCCTCGCACGCAGAGGAAGTTGTTGCGCTTGCAGCCGCGCGTCCCATTTATTGAACAAAACTCATAGCTGGCCTGCGTGGAATGAACCATTTCCAGGACAATCATATGGAACTCTGTGTGAGTTCCCAGGGCTCGGAGAGGGAGTGAAAATTGTTTGTGCTTGTCAAAGCGTCCACTTTCTGACTCCTACATATAGCTTGGTGCATGTGCTAAAGTAGGAGGATGGGCCCTCCAAGGCTCTGCATTGTATGGCCCACCACAGCAGCAAAACGAGAGACCCTTCATCCTCAGGAAGCCCCAATCTCTCAAGAGGATCTACTTGGCAGCTAAGGACTTGCTGCACCATCAGCTCTTTCCAATGTATGAAAGGCACAGTGGAGAAACGTTAGACATAGGCACCTATCCCTCCACAACCCACCCCTTGAACACTGTGGAAATGCCTCCTTTAATTCAGGTGTATTGTGTAGAGCTGTTTGCACATGTGTTGGCAAATATGTCCTTTTGCTGCTTGATTATTAGACCCTATGCAAAGGAATTCACAATCTAGCAGTGTTACAACATTTCCATCCATCACAACCCTGCCACTCATCTTAGACGAATCCATCACCAATCTTAAAAGGTTATATGTGATCTTACCGACCACAATTACAGTGTGGCAAATTTCACTCCAGACAAAATACCGAAAAACACAGATTTTTGTTTTGTTTTTTTAATTTGGGGCCCCCAATCTCCCTGTTTTTTTACCCTTATAACGCCACCCCAACCCCATCCCGATCCATTTTAACCCTACTACCCTTTATTTATTTATTATATCTGGTGTATTTCGGTGTTATGGTCCACTCTGAAATGTACCACTCTGTAATGTTTTAGATATATTGACTGGATACCTCTCAAAAGTTACTCCCTACATCTAGCTCACATCTCATTAAAGCCTCGGCCTGCTCCAATGTTATCTTTCATTTAAACTACAATTGATTACTACTTGGTAGTAGCGGGTCTGTAACTTGATTATAACAATCCACTCTTCCTCAGCATGGAAAACATCACATTTCCTGACTCCAAGTAGCACAGGATGGCACTGTGTCAGAAAAGAAACCCTGGGTCTCCATCTTCACAACCCTGAAATGCTTACAATTGCCTCGAATTGACAGCAGACTCTCCATTCATTTGTATTTCTATTTATTGACATTTACAAAGCACTTTCAGCAAAGTGCTGTACAGTAAATTAACAAAAATGGTACATCAAAAAATTAGTAAAGGAGACTATACATAATATTGGAAAGTAGGACACGTGGTATATCACTTGTCAGGAAGAGCAGAGGAGAGGGGATGTGTTTTCAAACAAATGCAAAAGATGTGTAAAAAAGGAGGGGATCAAATAGGTGCGGGAAGAGAGTTCCAGCGTTAGTGAGCTAAGAGGGGGAAATATTGAAAATGACAAGAGGAGTGGGGAGGTTTCAGGAAAGAGAGAAGATGCAAGGATCGACAGCGAAAAGGACCATGAGGAGAGTACAAACAGATAAGGAAGAAAGATGGGTTGGGGCAAGACCGTGGATACATTTATAGCCAACGCAGTGTACGTGAAAAATAAAATGAGAAAAAAGATAAAGAAATAGAATGAATGGAGTAATCAGGGAGCGTGATGGTAAAGAAACGGGAAGGCTAATAGCAGAATTATGGACTGAGCGAAGAGAAGTACAAGAGGTGGGAATACAGAGTAGGACCATGCAACAATCGAGATGGTGTAAGATTAAAGAGATAAGAAAGTGGCATGTAAGCAAAGACAGGCATGACAAATGATATACAGATAATAATGACAAGAATGGGCAGTCTCAGAGATATGAGAGGAAAGGGAAAGAGAATGATCGAAAATAACACCAAGATTGCAGGCATTTGTGGAGAATGAGGGAAAGGCAGGGGGTAGAACAGGTTGAGGTGGGGTGAGATGAAGCAGAAAACCCGAGATCTTCAGTCTTAGCAGGATTGATATGGCAGAGGAAGTAAGAATACATCCAGGATTGGATGGAAGAAAGACTGGAAGAAACAGTAGAAAGAAGAGTATCAGAGAAGAGAGAGAAAGATCTGTGAGTCATGTGCATTAAAGTGGCATGAGCGATTAAATCAGGTGCTGACAGTAAAGGTAGGGATAGTGTAGAGTGAAAATAAAAGCTTCCCAAGTACTGAACCCTGGGGGACACCATAGAAGAGCGGTTGGCAGCAGTAGATCTGACCAGACAAAGACAAAGAATAGGTACGCTCAGAGAGGAGCAGAACCAGAGAGACTGCGAGAGGCAAGAGTAAAAAGAAGAATAGGGTGATCCACCATTTTGGAAGATGCAGATATAAATCTAGGACGATAAGTATAGAAGACAGGGTGTGTCATGATGAGCGTAGGGAAAGGATTTAAACATATGAATAAGACTGGCTTCTACCCCTTCCATTCTACTGAAACCAGAGTGAAAGGAAGTAAGGATTGCAAATTCAAATAGGCAGATACTTGGGAATAGATGACCCATTCAAGAAGTTTAAAGAGAAAATGAAGAGGATACCTGGGACAAAGGTTTCCAGGAAGTGTAGGATCCAGGGATGATTTTTTGCAGCATTGGGATGATTATTGCATGTTTGAAAAAGGAGGGAAGAGCGGTTGTAGAAAAAGAAAGATTAAAATCCAGTTAAGATAGGCGATGGGTTGGAGACCAAGGGATTCAGAAAGGAAAGGAACATATGGTATCAATATGGTATCAAGAGGGTAAGAAAGAAGAGAAGAGGTATCAGAATCGATATGGAAAGTGAAGGACGATAGAAAAGGGGAAGAAGACGGATGAAACAGTAGGGTTGGGTAGGGAAAAAGGAGGTTTGGGTAAAAGGGGATAGGAGAGTGGAAACCTTTGAGTGGAAACTTTAGAAGTAATCAGTAAAGTCATTGGGAGAAAGGGGAATATAAGAAGGAATCAATGAGGTGGGGAAAGAATGTGATGGAGGAGACGGAATAAATGGCAAAAATGGCAAATAACGAGAAATAGGGCAGAAAACGAGCCCTATTTTAGCATCAAACAACATGGAATCTCCAGAAGAGTCGACACAGGAAAGGTAAACACGATCATTAGGGGATTGAGATTTCTTCCATCGACATTCAGCTTTACAAAGAGAGGCCATGAGAGTAAGAAGAGAAGAAGATAGCTAAGGTTGTGGGGGTTTGCGGAAAGGGGGGTAAGGTCGAGAGGGGAACAGGGAGTCAAGAGTAGAAGCAGCCTGATCAGAGTATAAAGAGATGAAGGGCAATGCAGAATCTGCTTCCTTTTTTCTCTTAATTCTTCAATTCCCTCCATCAACAACAAAAAACAAGAGGGGTCCTGGGAGTTCCTCTGCCGGACATTAGTCCCGGTAACTAGAGGCTTACCCAGAGTCTTTAGCTCACTGTCTTTCACAGAGGAGAAATATCTAAAATATATTAGTCTTTGTCCTGCCCTAGGGCAATCCAGCTCCTCTGAACAACAGTACCAACAGCAACCCTAGACATGTGTTTCGGTCTGGTTGGACCTCATCAGTAGGGTGGAGCTGTGCCTCTCTAAGAATAGTGAGAAAGGGGTCCACGTTTGGATTCCCCTAGTAACTTAGGGTGAGACCCAAAGTTACTTAAATATGCAAAAAACATGGGGGGTCCTGGGATTCACTCTGCCGGACATTAGTCCCGGTTACGAGAGACTTACCCAGACTCTGTGAAAGATAGTGAGCTAAAAACTCTCTTTAAGTCTTTCATTGGTTCTCTTGTTCAGAGGAGAATTGCTTAGCATTTCGGTGCTGGACTGCCCCTGGGCAGGACAAAGACTGATATGTTTTAGTTATTTCTCCTCTGTGAAAGATAGGGAGCTAAAGACTCTGGGTAAGCCTCTCGTAACTGGGACAAATGTCCGGTGGAGGGACTCACAGGACCACCCCACCCCCTTGTTTTTTGCTACAACAAGAACATTCATGACTTCTTCCATTTCATGGATGGTCACAACATATATAATTATTTTATTTCAATGGTTTCTGTTATGTTACCAGTTTCTTAAATGCACTGCAACCACCAAGGTGGCCCTCTATATGTTTTTTACAACACAAAAAATGGCAGTAACACAGCTTTAAAATTTGATGACGGAGGTACAAGTGGAAACTGTGGGAGGTACATTTTTATTTTAGGAAGGAGCCTGGATTGAGGCTACTGGCGATGCTTTGAAAATTAGCTGTGTTCCAGGGAACTGTGGACAGAGTGAAGACGTGTGCAGCAAAGTGTCATGGTTTATCCAAAGGCCTGGACAAGAAGCCAGGATTTTAGTTCTTTTAAATCTCCTGAAAGAGAGCCCTCATCTTAGCCCAATATTTGGAAACAAACGCTGCCAGCGTTCATCCCCCATGTTGGTTCCTCTTGATCTCAGAATTACTCATCGGGTGGAGAGTGGAGGAAGCAAGGTTCCTGGTTAGGATGAGTTTTTTGATGCTCCAGAAGAGGTAGGCGTGGCCTGTGCACACAATACGTTTGTGGCCAACACAAAGTGTTTTACGGTGGATTGCCATTGTTTGCAACAAGTCCCTGCACTGCAATCCTGGAACCTCCCGCAGGCCTCCAGAAAACACCAGAGCTTAAAAGGCGAAAGGTGCCACCCGGGCAGCTGATATTGGCTCTCGAGATCACTCCAAATCTCAAAGCGTATGTTTTATGATCAGTTCGCGTTTCAGATGATGATTTTCTCTGAGTTGAGCTACACGAGCATTACTCGTTATTTCAGAAAATGTTAAGTTTCTTATATGTTTAATTGTGTTTGATTTCCTAGAGGAATAAAATGACATTCTAACCTTGTTCATAAAAACAGATGTGGGCTTGACGCAAATTCAGGACGCCTCGGGTACTCAACGCTTGGGGTGTAGAATGCCACAGGTCCCTTAAAACATGGATGCAGTGGGAGCAGGTGTGCAAGCAAGCTCAATTACTCCAGGGTCCTGTTTTAGAAGGTGCTCTAGTGCACCGTACTTTGAGTATAGTTACCACAACATTCAGGGCCTGGCACTAATGAGCGTTCTCCTGCAACTTATCCAGAACAGAACTGCGAGACTTGTCCTTGGCCTCAAGCCCAGGGACCGTATCTCTCCAGGACTGAAATCCCTTCACTGGCTCCCAGTGGCTGCGAGGATTAAGTTCAAAACCCTCTGCATTGTCCACAAGGCCTTCTGGGGCCAGGGACCTAAATACCTTCAACTCTCTCTTCCTAAATATCTTCCTTCACGAGCCCTTCGCTCATCCGTCTCCAACTCCCTCATGGTCAGCCGCTTCTCGAAGCAACGAGCTGGGGGTAGATCTCTCTCCGCAGCAGGGGCCTCCCTCTGGAACAGCCTTCCTGCCTCCCTGAAACTTGAGGAGAACCATCTCCGGTTCCGGAAGCACCTCAAAACCTTCCTCTTCGCTTCTGCCTTCTCTCTCCCTCTCCCCTGCTAAACCTGCTTAACCCCCCACTGAATTCAGCACTAAACCTGCATCTGGGCCACTCTCAGCAACCTCGGTCCAGGGCCCAGCCACTCTCCACTTGCACTGCCTCCCTGGCTCCCCGTGCACTGTGGGACTGTCACTGTACCCTACAGCCCCCTTCCCAGCACTTGCTCTGCACTTACCTCGCACTTGCCACCAGCTGGCCCTTTTTATTTATTATTTATTAATTATTATTTCTTACGCTACTTACCTTGTACTGCACTTTCCCCCCCACCTCCTCCCCTGCACTTCCTCCTTTTCCCCTTACCTCTGCACTTGCGCGATCTGAATGACACCTGGCCTAGTAGGATCGTTTGTCTGTCTTCCCCTTGTTTCCCTCCCTCCCTGCCTCGTCGCGCCTTGAAACACTTGTGTATAGGCGCGTTACAAATACCATATCATATCATATCAAGGTAGAAATCAAGTGTCCCTCCATAGTCAGAAAATCTTCGAGATCACAGTCCGTTTAGTAAACCAATGCCATTTCGAGCACAAGCCAGCAGCTGTGCATCTGTGTGGCAAGATATCCCATTTCATTCATCTTCATATTCTGCTCTCAAACATTGGTAAGTCCCACACAGCTGAGACACAGCTGGCGCTTGCTCATGGCGAGTTTATTCAGTGCCGTTTATGGCCAACAGATCGCACAGTCCATATGATTCTAATGAAAGTGGAGTTTCGTGCCCACGCGGATTCACAGTGTGGTGGTACAGCTTTACCAATAGTTTAGTTTAGTTTATTCATTCATATTGCGCGCCAGACCCGAAGGTATGAGGGCGCAGGAGCAGTAAGGTTATTCTCAGCTTGGTTACACTGCTGTACAGTAGCTCAAGCAGGATCACTTAAAGAATCCCTGTGGTATGAAAATTGATACTGGGCGAGGGAAGTGGACACGCCAGAGGGAGTTCAAACTGAGCTGTCGAGTGCAGTCAAAATATTTAATATCACCCCCGTGGTCAAGACATGCAACACAGCCTCCAGAGAGCATCCCATATACATTTAATAATTCATGAGAAACTTGAGACACAAAAATAATTATTACGGGTTGCATTATGTGAGTTTCCATGGTACGTGTAGAAAGATGGCCTACAAGGATAGCATTGTTCTTTTGCAGATCCGGTTTCTAAGCGCGGACCGGGGATCGAACCTGTGTTGCTTTGTGCTATTTTGCTTCCAAGGTGAGTGTGTTACCCCTCAGCTATCCTCCCAAGACAGGAAGAAGTGCATAAGGCTGGCTTAAGAAATGCACACTTGTTTTTTTTATTTTACTGTGCATTTGTAAGGTGCTTATACATCAAAAAATTGTGTTTCAAAAGATTATTTGAGGACCAATCGCCTAATATCAGATGTTAATGTTTAAATTTATTCATAAAGTGTCACCACAAACTGAATTGCTGTTTGGCGCTGACAGCAGGAGTGGTAGCAGAACGAAGAGAAGAAAGACACGGGAAGAAGACAAAAGAGGAAGGCAGCAGACAGCTGAAAGGGGAAATGCATCCCAATAAGTATGTCCGCTTACAATAGGAAGGTTTTGACGGGTCGACGGTGGACCCGAAGTGCATAAACCCGGCTGAAGGCTCTTAGGTGCGAGGCAAATAGTCCCAAAGGCAAGGCATGAAAACTGGGAAGCAACTATTTCCTCTAGTCTTGCCTGAGACGGTGAAACCGTGAAGAGGTTTCAGCCTGACGGAGAGCATTATGGATGGTAGAGGTGCATTTTGTATTGTTGATATTTTGGTGGGGGCAAAAGACTGTGGAAGTTCTTAAAATGTAAGACAAAGCACCTTGAATTTGATTGTTCGGGAGATTATTAGTTTGATAGGCTGGGAGGCCAGCGTAAACTGATCTACCATAGACTAGACATTAGCTAACGAGGAAACCAACTATCACAGTGTGGTGATTTTCCCTGGTAGATGATGTAGGGGAGAAACGTGAGAAGACATTTCATCTGGAAAAAGGAGTTCCTGACCACTGCAATTTAAGCTCACATAAGCATCATAGCGGAAGCCAAGGTGGGCCAGATGAACCATTTTGTTTGAGAAGATGAGAGGGACCAATTAGAAGAATTTCGGTTTTAGCTCCTTAGAGTTCAAGGACATTGGTGAAGGACAAGATATTCTGCATAGAAATGAACCAGGCGGTAATGCAATGCTAAAATTCTATTTAATGGTTTACCAAATGTTAAAAAACCAAATGTGAGCGGGGGACTTTGGAGAACTTTGGCGAGTATGAGGTGGGGGAGGGTTAAGTTGCCTACGTTCACACACTGCTGTTTTCAGGGAAGGAAGATAACCATGTAATGGTGTTGTTACTGGCCCTTGTGATTGATTTGAGTCTCTGCAGAAGGACAGGGCAGCCAACAGTGTCAAATGCTGCAGAGCGTACAAGAAAATTAACATGGATAAGCTGCCAGAGTTGGCCCTTTCTATTACTTCATTCCACACCGAGCACAGCAAGGATTCTGTGTTGTGGTTGGTGGAGAATGCATATTTTAGGTGGTCAACAAGCACATTGGGCCTCATTAGGACCCTGGCGGAGAGGGTATTACGCCAGCGTAGTGCATGGCGTACCTCTCCGCCATACTACGAGTTCCCGTAGCGCCATGGAGGTTTTCTCCGCCTGGTTTTACCAGCCGGAGAAAACCATGGCGCTACGGGACCTCGTTGTTAATTACGCCACCGTATTTTACGGTGGCGTAATTAACTCCTTCCCCACTCCCATTATACCCTATGGGGCAAAAATGGGAATGGGGAAGGGCAGAATGGGGATTGGGGATTTACCGCTCCGCCGAGGTCGGAATGGGGCGGTAAATCCGCCAACCCCCATGGCGCTATCGGCGGCTTTCCGCCATGCTTCGCGGTGCATTTAGCACCGCGAAGTCCGCCTGGGTCGTAATGAGGCCCATTGTCTTTCGCATGCTTTTGGAGCTGGGAAGCAACCATTTTCTCAAAAACATTGGACAGCCAGTGTTGGTAGGAAATGGGTTGGAAGTCTACATAATCAGAGGGTTCTAGTGAAGGACTTTTACTAAGTGGGTGATCAGGGAGTATTTCAATGGTCTGTGAGATGGAAAACTCCTTAAAACACTATGGCCAGCTAGTCTGTCGGTTTAGTGCAGTCCTGAAAGACTAGTTGGAAGTCAAAGGTTGTGATAGTTGTATTGAGTTTTGAAATGGATGAGAAGTGAAGGTCAGTGTGCCTGTTGTAGGATCTGGATAAAGCAATGTGTTATTTTCTTACTCTTTTGGAGGAAGAACGCAGAGACAGTGTATCATAGATACTCGGTCCGTGGAACAGCAAGGGGAGTTGAATGACATGTTTAGGTGATGGCTTCCTGTGGAGGAGTTAAAGATTGATGGTGCCACAGACATCAAACGACTTTGTTGCTGGAATGGTGATGCCCTCAATCTATAGACTGAAGTCGCCCACTATCAGTAGATGGTCTGTAGGCAGTAAGATGTCTATGACTATGCAGTAAAATTAGTCTCTGGGCGTAAAGGTGGGGCAGGTGGAAAGTAGCATGTGAGGAGTTTGAAATTGTATGAAGAACTGATTGTCATTGGGATGCCCAGAATTGTGCACGAGGTTGAAAGTGCAAGGCAGAGACGTTTTTATGGGAGGGCAAAAGGGACACTTGCCGAGGGCCCCCACTTTGGAGGGGGCCCCACAAGCTAGATTATCTGAAGAAGTAAGATTCCATTGTTCACTAGTCTTAAATAGTATACGTCAGGATATTTTATGGGGTGCTGCTGAGGCTCTAAACCCATTGCCTTTCTGTTTTGGCAAGTGCATTCTGCCTTGATCAATTCATCATGTATTGCTTTCTGTGTTCACTGTGGTATACATAGTGTGTGTGTTCCTTATGGCACAACTCTGTAGCATTATTTCCTTCCTGTGGTAATTATGTTGATCATGTGCAATAGGCAATGGTGAAATGCACATTGATAAATTGAGTGCCACAATGGTTCATAGGTTAGCTTAGTGTGTGACGCACCCATTGCAGAGATATGTGGTCATATGCTAAATTATATCACAAGGCTGGCTGAGCCTTTCCTATGTTTGAAGTTTATAAACCTGCCTGCATATGTACTTGCTTTTGCAGAACATCTGCTATTATCACCAATGCACCTGCACCAGATAGGGGTTGCTATAAAAACTAACTTATCATCCGTATGGTAAAGGTCTAGGAATTGGTTTGTTCAGACGGGGTTTTGTAAAACCTAGGCAATTACCTCCAACAATGGCATAAACTGTTAGCCCAAGAGGTGAATAGGTATCCAAATTCAAGACTATGGAACAACAGCATTCATTGTATCCTGGATTTGCCAGCAGACGATACAGTTATCCTGGTCAAATCATCTAATATATCTTACATTACTGTGCTGACTTCTGTGAGGTTTGCCTTCTTGCCTGCTGCTGGTATTGTTTAGCCCATTACTTGATCTTTCTTCTCATGTAGGCCATGTGGGTGGAAGGGTTGGTAGACAGAAGAGAGCGGACCATATGTGGCAGGCCTCAGGCAAGCATGTTTTAAGGTCTGCTTGTTTGACACAAAAAACGGTTTGCTTTTTGGTAAAGGTCAACGGTTTTTATGCACGTTTATGAATGAAAATGTCACAAGCCATTGTTTTGGAAGTATTTAAAGCTTTAAAATACAAAAGACAAATCCAGATTAAATGTGTTAAATCACATCTATTGGTATGATGGTTCTTATATACTTCCCTTGATGATGGAGAGAATGAAGCTATAATCATTCCCATTTTGTATAACACCCTTCTATAATATTTTGTTTAAAAATGGTCATGTTTGGTAATGTGATTTGTGTACTTTCAAAGTCCGTTTTTTAAAATAAAATGAGAAGGTTTTAGTTCATGGTAAGAATTGAAAAAGAAAGTGTTCAAATGCAGACATTGCAGAGTTGGCACAAATCCCAGCTTCACTTCTTCCCCCCTTAACCAATGTGTGATCCTGGGCATCTCATTTAATCTTGTATAGCCAAACCTCTCAATATTGCCAGTCCCGAAACCTTTCAAAATTGTCAGCCCTTCCGAGTGATTTGCTTCTCATGGTATGTGTTAAGACGGATTTCTGAAATCTGTCCTGGCGACGCAGAAGTTCAGGAGGCCAACCTAATTACTTGGAACAGGGTAACCTCTGGACAAGCCAGACCAATCAGGGTAGCGATCGCGGCGGTCAAGACTAGGTCTCAAGAGGGGTGAGGGTGACTGAAAGCCCGCAATGAGCACACAAAGCAAGGACACTTACAAACTACTCCAAACAGGTGTTATATTAAAAATATATACACATTTATTCCAAGGCCTTTGCAACAATGACCATAGCGCGAAATCACAATAAAACTCTAGTAAACCAACACATACCAAACTAATACAATATATATACAAAGACAAACAAGTCTAAAGCGTTAGATGCACGAAATGTGTAGTCCACCTAGAAGGGGAGGAAAACAGGCAGTGCAAAATAATGATTAGACCCAGTCCGCCTTCAGAGGCACCTAACTAAAAGGAAGTCCAAGCCCTACGAAGAGTGGAGCCTTTTGCTCAAAAGTACCTGCACACGCTGGTGCCAACGGGCAAAAAGGGGAGTCTCTTCGAGGGAATCAGGCAGTTCAGTTTGGTGCACAAATGAAGAAGAACAGAGTTCCGCGACTCAAGCGCAGCCTCCACTGTGGGCAGAAGCAGAGCGCGACTACGGAAAGGCGTGCTGTTTGACACAGCGGGGAAAAGCTATGGGCTCCTGCAGGAGGGCGACCAGTTCCAAGCTATGCTACTCACCGGTCCCCGATGCAAGCAGACCCAGGCTTCTCCGCGTCAGTTTCAGTGCTGGCAGGTTCAGGGGAGCAGGGGACGTCTCATCGTCGTGTAGATTCTGCAGCAGCAGAGTTGAGTTAAAGATGTCCCAAACGAAGTGAACCCACACAGATTGTTACCACAGCAGGGCAACGGAGCGGCCGTGTGTATCTCAGCCAAATGTACACTACTCACTTCAGACCTGGGAATGCCAAGTGTACGAATCGTGTAAGAGTGACAAGGACTCGATATACAACACAACCTGACGGCGGTTACAGAGCAAGACTCCTGGGTAGGCTGGTCAGTCTGCTGGATGGCCCAGAGACACTTCCAAAGGCTTACGTGCAGGAGATGGTGAAGATGCCGAGAATAGCTGTCCCCGCTATTCCAAGGGTCGAAGTACCAGTACAGGCCTTCTGGTTCGATCAGAGGTAGAAAGGGTTTCACAGGGCGACAGCAGTGCAGAGGAGCAGTCCTTCAGCATGTCACTAGCGATTCTTCGGTTCAGCCTCGTGGTTGCAGGATACTTGGCTCCTGTATTCCTTTGTTCGTGAGAACTCAGGAGATCGACATGGTAGTGGCGTTTCCAGCCCCCTCTTATCCACGGTTCCCTTCGCGACAAAACGGAGGGGACCCAATGGGAGATCCGCTCATCAAACACTCACACCATACGTGGACCTATCACGGGCCACGATGGTCCCAAGCATTCACACCACACTAGACTCTCTGGCACCCAGGATGTGTATTGGGACCAGACATCCCAGCCCACATCCTGGAGGCACACACAAGGCCTGTAGAAGCCCGCGAAAGCATCTGTGTTTCGCGGGAAAGTACATGCCCAAATAAGGAAGGCCCCGGGTCGGCTCGACCTGGGGAAGGTGAAGGGAGCAAGACGGTCAGCGGACAGGACAAAGGAGCCTCGTGGTCTGGCCATTTTGGGAGCCAGGCCACCATTTTGGGCTAAGCGCGAGAAACGCGCTTAAAACGCCAAAAGGAGCTCAAAAACACAAGAAACAATCGCTGCCACCATTCCCGTCCGTGGTTCACTTGCACCGATCATTTACAATCCAAACAGAGTATCTAGGGCCTGTAGAAGACTAGAGACCCAAGAGAGCAGTAACTTAGCTTACATTGCCCTCTTGTGTCATGTTGCATGAAAGCTGCAACATGATAAAGAAACTACGGAAAACAGTGTTTCCCGGTACTGTCTGTCTTAAGGGCATGTCAGTTTCCCCGTAAGAATGGAGCGAAAGCCCAGAGGAGTGCGGCAGAAGGCTGCACTTCTCTGGCAAAGTCTAGATCATGGTGAAAACAACAGCAAAAAGTTTAGGGGTTGCCACATGGAAGGAAAATTACCCACAATTAAGAAATCTGTCCTAACAGTATGATCTTCATAAAGGCCTTATTCATGGTCTCACTGTGTTAATAGTGAGCATATTCATGTCACACACCACAGGCATTTGTTCCTTTGATATCTAATGGCAACACTATTTAAAACCATATCACACTTCTAATCTCTGTCTGTCTGGATAAAGACACCTTCCTTGTAGCTTCTAATCTGCCTTGACTATCCATGCTACGGTATGTGTAGTGTTCTCCTTCCAATTGGTGGTCTCTATCCATGCATGAGCACTTTTGCATTCTGTGAGGCAGCTAATGTGAGTTATCTGTCTATTATGGGTTACCTGTACCTTTTACACATGGTCCTGCATTAATACTACATCTACCTTCCTGGGTGTTATTGATAAATAATATCCTGTATATACTAGAACAGTAACCCCTTTGTAGACTGCTAATGTTGGTCTTCAAATGCTACTTGTTTATCATTCTGATTAGAGCAAGAATGAAGAGGGCAAGGGGACTTAAAGGGAGTAAATGTACTTATCATGCTGCGAGACAGCATATCAAACTATAGGTTGTGAGCACGACGGGCGGGGGTTGGGGGTGCAACCAGTATTCTTGATCCCTCAATTCCTTTGGTTTGGTGGAGGAGGGCCCCAAAGATGTCCGTGCCCAGGACCCCAAAAGTGCTTAAGATGGCCCTGGTGCAAGGGTATATGAAGATTCAAAATATGAATGATAGATAAGCCACCTCCTTCCAGCTTGCTCTGGCAGATAACTAAAGCTGGGAGGTATAATATGGGAAAAGAATGGGGGAGAGGAATCTGAGAATCGTGTTATCCTTAGACATGCATACCACTCTACCGGATTGGGTTTGTTACGTAGATAGCATGGACGTATATAGTGTGGAGGCTCGGAGATCATACATTGATGATGCCACATTTAAATGAGGGTGGGTTTTTATTGCAGAGGTCATAAGAGAGAGTTTTGTGAACTGGGGAGTGAGAGCAGCAGACTTTAGATGAAAATGAACAAGGAAGTCTCTGGAGTAGGCACTTTGTGAGGGATATGCTGCTGTGGTTAGAAGGTATAAAATGAAGTTGACTGGCCATTATGATACCGATGGAGCTCACTGAATGGGCAATTAGATTGCACACATGGCAGGATTCAAAGATAGGGGAATTGTTGAATTATGTGATTTGGGATGTAATGTGCATGTATTTGACTCAAACTTGACTGGTGTTTACGGTGGTGAAATTAATTGAGAGGGTGGAAAGTTAGAAATTACATTCTCCAAAAGACCTGAGTAATGTGACTATTTACAAGGTGTCTTCAATTCTCCCCAATGGGGAGGGCTTTTCCATGAGGCTAGGGAGGTGCGGCTGCTGCTAAATAGCCCCTCTAAGGGAAGTGTAATGCAGGACGACCTTCTGGGGACAAGGACGATCAGCTGGGGTATAGCCCATTGAGTCTTGGCACTCCCCAAAATTACTTAACCCTCCCCACTGTTCCGAAACAATTTTATTGAAAGCAAACCTATATATTGTTGTACACAGGTGATACATTTAAAGCCAAAAGAACTAGTACAAAGAATAGCACAAGAAACATGAAGGTCACAAACTGTGGTAGTACTGGCATGAGGTGGCACAGAGAAGGCATGAATATTAAGTTGTCAACAGAAACGAAGTACATTTACAATCCACCAGGACGGAACTGGCAACACTGTATAAGTAGGGACAATGGACTAAGAAGCAAGGCAAGCCCAGCCGGGAGAGGCAACAGGTGTGGGAACCAGCGGGTGTTTCAAACGCTGTAGGCAAACCAGATCCTGAGAAGAGTGGAGGGTGCCTGTGTCTGTGAAGCACCGAAGGAGTTTTCCGTGGGTCCAGCTGACATGGACCCGAATGCAAAGCAGGAGAGAAGAGCAAAGTAGCATACCGCAGTGAGGAGCTGCCCCAGTGCTGTGGAAACTGAAGCGAGAAGCCCGGAGCATCAGAGAGAAGAATCCCACTCCCATGATGTCCTGGTGATGTGCTAAATCTCTCAGAACGTAACAAGAGGTGTGAGAGACAGAGAGGTGGCACAGGGTGAAAGAGAGATAGGTCGCTGACCCTAACACTTGCATACCCAGCATCCGAGAAGTGCTTCCTTGTTGCAGTGGTGACAATAAGCCCACTGACCACCAGAGATGGGTTGGAGACCCTAACCAGTACAAACCAACCATCCAAGGAGAGCTTCTTCATCGCATTGGTGACAATCTCACTGTTCACCAGAGAAGGGTCTGGGACCACTACAAAATGGAAGAAGGATTTGGGACTTTGCTGACACCAAGACAGAGTGACACAGTGTACATCAAGGTGATGATTGCGAGAATTCTTTTTTTAGACACAGGGGAAGATAGTAATTTTCCCGGGGAAGCATCTAAAGCTCTTGGGAGTTGTGTTACAAATGCCAGGGGAAGGGAGTCATTCCCCTTGGCTTTATTACAAACTGTATAGATCTATACCAGGAGAATGGAGCCATTCTGGGTGTGGAGTTGTATTAAGGCTGTGTGAAACCTGCAAGCCAGAGGAGGGGAGTAATTGCTTGCATTTGGTCTACAAGAGAACAAACTTTCTCTTAAACACTATCTGAGCATCAGCAGAAGGGAAACCTTCTTCAGAAGAAACTTTCTGTTGGATCATCCTTTAGTTGTAGTGTGAGTGATAGAAACAGGTTGTGACAAAGGATGGTGGAGTTTGATTTGAAGGGCATTCTGGCAGACCGTTTAGTACTATTTTGAGGCAGGGAAACCCCTCTTAGAAGATAGGGATAGTGAGGACTTTTTTATGCACAAATAAAAGTTGATAACCACCCCAATGCCACCTTTGTGTCAGCTTCCTTCTTCGACACCCTTACAGTAAGAGGCTCCAGAAGTATTGCATCCAGAAAGAAGTGTAAGAAGTATTGCATAAAGTACTTCGACAAGAAGAGAAAATATGAATCTAAAAATAAATCAGAAATAAAGAGAGAAATAATTAAGAAAAGGCCACAAATAAAAGATGGGATTCCCTTACTATGCCACAGAGGCCAAGAAACCTCATTGAAAGGCACACAAATTATTACATATTGTGGGAGAAGACTGAACAACGAGCAGGAGACTAGAAAGTTAGTTGTGCGTACTCAGAGGGATAAAAGAAAGTGTGGAAAGTCTTCTGCAGCAAGCAGTGAGGGGTGCCCTGAGATTCCCATCATCAACAGACATGGAGAGGTATCGGTCAAATAAGAGGACCTCTGAATTGTGAGGAGTTTGGGGCCCCAGGGACTGCTTGGGTGTCTACCACACCCATTAGCAACCTCTGATTGGGGAAAGCCCACCTATCCAAGTCCTCCTCCTAGATAAGTGTGGATAATTTTAAAAGCTTGATAAGCAAATAAGGGCGGAGCTGAAGTCTCAACAAGCATTTCGAAGCTAGGCTAATGTCCAAACTGACTATAAATTCACTTTAAGTCTCAGCTGCTCAACTGCTGGCAGCTACTGTATTTGTTCTACTGGAATGCAGAGTCTGAAGGGTACCTGATGGCAATGAGATGACATACCATTAGCTCTCCTGTTTCTGAAAAACGTGTAAAACTTATTTTAAAATATTTTATAGTGCCCTGTATGTTTGTTTCCTGCTTCTATTCCATGTTCGAACATTATGCTTAACTCTGGCCTTCTGAGAAACACAGAAACAGGTCTCTTTCTACAACGCTGAAGTTCCTCCATGTTGCACATTGATATTGATATTTGTATCGTGCTCGTACACAAGTGTTTCAGAGCGTGACGAGGCAAGGGAGGGGAACAAGCGAGAACAAAACAACGATCTTTCTAGGCCCAGTGACATTGAGAATGCGCTAGTGCATGGGAGAGGGAAAGGGGAATGTGCATGGGAGGGGGGAGGAGGCAAGGGCTGAGCAAAAGGAATACAAATAAATAAAACATAAATAAATAAAAAAAAGCAACAAACCGTGGTAGTGTAGCCAGCAAGTGGCAAGTACTAGGTTTAAGGCAACAGACAGGGTGTGTCTGATAAGTGCAGAAAACAGAGGGAGGGACTGTAGGGTTACATATACAGACCCCAGTGCAAGGGATTGCCAGGAGGCAGTGCAGGTGAGGGGTAGGGTGAGCAGGTACCTGGGCCTGAAAGTCAGATGGTGACCAGGTGCATGATGTCCATGATGTCGAGACAGAACAGATCAGCAGGGGAGAGGAGGAGAGAAGGCAGAAGCAAAGAGTAAGGTCTTGAGGTGCTTCCGGAACCAGAGATGGTTCCCCTCAAGTTTCAGAGTGGCAGGGAACTGTTCCAGAGGGGGGGCCCAGCCAAAGACAGAGATCTACCCCTAGCTCGTTTCCTTGAAAAACGACTGACCCTGAGGGAGTTGGAGGTGGAGGCGTGAAGAGCTCGGGAGGGAAGGTATTTACGGAGAGACAGGTGAAGGTATTTTCGTCCCAGGCCTGAGAAAGCCTTGTGGACAATGCAAAGGGTCTTGAATTTAATCCTTACAGCGACTGGGAGCCAGTGGGGAGATTTCAGAGCTGGAGAGATACGATGGCTGAAGTGGAGCAGGGGCCCCTTTTGAAGCAATTGCTGATTTATAGGGGGGGTGTTTCAATTTAGAAACCTCTATCATTTGAGGAACATTGTCTCTGAGACCTTGCTCGGCTGTGGGTTCTATAAAGTGACCCTCATACTCTAAATTGCTTTGACTAACCAACCTTTTACAAAGAGGGGATATGGTTTTGCCAAACTCCTTTCATGTGGGCCTATACTTTGTTTTGTGTCCCTCCTTGTCTGAAAGACGCTGACATTGAAGTAATGCTGTCCAAGGTGATCCGATACAAAGCATTTCTCATCTATGTGTCTATGACTTGGACCCTATTATTCTGAGAGGTTTTCAAGGCTGCGAGTTTGTTCTCACTGCAATGTGATCCTACTAAACGGGGTTCGGACTATCAAACTTTCATGTCTCAGTCTCTGCCTGTTCTTTGGATATCAAATTAATCTTTTAGTTAAAAATTGTTAATGCTGTTGTAACTTTGTGGTACATCCATTATAATGGAGAATATATATTTTTTAAGGCACATTAGAGTGAATGATTTCCTTTGTTTTAATTCCAGATCATACAGGATTAATGCTATTTGCCATGCTTTCATTTTCATTGGTCTTCAAATATCTCAACCACCCCTGAACAAAGAACATAACAAGGGAGAAACAGGCCTAATTGTTGAACCCTTTTCGAGAGGTATGTCTTTGGTGATCATATGTACATTTAAAGTTTCACCACCTTTATATTGTGACATTTTCAGAGCTTTGGCATAGAATAAGTGGGGCTGAAAGGTGTGGGCATATCAGTATATATATATATATATATATCACCATTTTCAGCACCGTAAAACGGCGCAGTCTTGAGCCGCACTCCCGGAGTGTCGTGCAAAATTCTCAGAGTTAGTCCAAACGTTCTCAAAACGCCAGCTGCACCATTGTTCAATTTGAAATATCTTCTTTATTGAATATAAAATTAAAAAAATTCCATGTGGAAACCTCCTGCCCTCGCCCAGCAACACAGAGGTAAACCCCCGATGATGACGCGTTTCGCTACGACTTGTAGCTTGTTCACATGAATTCAGTTTCACAAGACACGGTATTTGAATCCTTCCCCTTTGGATAACAGTCAAAATAGAGGTAGGACTATACCTTTTCTTTCAGTACCAGATGCCTGTTCGAACCGCCCGCCATTTTGGAGTGGTTTATTTACTGAACATAACATTTAGACTAAGGAGTTATCATTTCAATATGTGCACACATTATTAATGTATAAATACAAGTTTAGAAATGTGTCCTCTAAGTGCTGAGTTCTTGCACCTACTGGATCGGATTCCGACCACAATTATGCAACCACAATTGTCGTTGTGTATGTGTTCACATTGTGCAATGCAAACCTTTTACGCATAGCAATGGGTCCGTGACATGGAATGCATAGTGCTTCACTTCAATGTGTATTGTTGCCAAAGTGCTATAAAACGATGCAAGGTACATTCAATATCAGTTTTTACCGCGGCATTGCATTGCAATTCATAACCACAAACACAAACCGTAAACACATTCTTCTAAAGTGACTAGTGCTGGAAGAATAGATGGAAGCCCACAATCCACCCTGGACTAATTACAAGTATCTAAAAATGACTTCAACTCCTTAAACGAATTGGGGTTGTTCATATGATTGATATCACTCGTTTCTCCAGTGCCGCATTACCGAGACCCACTACCCCTATATGTTTAGTGGATTTTACATTAATATCTTCTACTCAATGTCTGAAGACTTGCTGGAGTTACTAGCAACTATGCTTGATCAACCGATAATATCCGTGTGCACCCAATCATAACCACTTCTGTCATTTGAAGTGGGCAGGCATAGAAATGACAAATAACTGTATATAGGGGTTGGATAACCTGTGTCTGTACATGATTAAAAAACAATCTCACCAGTGATCTCCATCTGGCTAGAAATAAAAAACCCTCTGAGATAAGAGAATTCTAAGGGAAAGGTTAACAAATCTTCAGTGAATGATCATTATTCTGATTTGACAATGACAATTGGTAGGCGATGCAATAACCATGTATATTATTCACCCAAGAAAGTATAAAGTTCCTCATCAATATTGTGTCCCAATGGAAACTTGCTCTCGAAATCGATAATGACTCTTGTTTCTCGTTGTCTTAGTAATTTCTCTCTGTCTCCTCCCCTGGGTCCAATCTTTACCTGCTGTAACCCAATGAATGAGAAGTCACATAGTTTCCCATCATGTTTCTCCCAAAAATGTTTTGCAATGGGGTATGTGTAATCTTGATTTTTGATGGCTCTGATATGTTGCTGTATGCGTATCTTTAGTTTGCACTTGGTACTGCCTATGTACCATTTGTTGCAAATGCATTTGAGTGCATACACTATGTACTCTGAGTCACAGGTTATTCTGTCCATGATGGCAATTGTTCTCTTGAGTATGGGATGTAAGTATGTGCTGCACTCTTCCGCATATTCACATATCTTGCATTTTCTGCATTTGTAGAAACCATCCTTCCTACAACTTAACCAAGTAGACTGATGGGAAATGGTGTCAGGTGGCATGAAGCTGCTCACTAGTTTGGCTTTAATTGATAGACATTTCCGAAAGGCAAAATTAGGATATTCACCCAATGATTGTCTCAGGTCCGGGTCAACTACCAATGTGTTCCAATGTTTGCGTATGATGCCTTTGATGTATTTGGCAGATTGTCCATACATCAAAATCAGTTGAGTTGTGGTTTCTTTATCCGTACTCAGTATCCTATTAGTGCGGTCCAGTAGTAGTGTAGACCTCTCGCACTGATGTGCCTCTAAGTAGGCTCTCTGGATCACTTGTTTTGGGTATCATTGTTTTTGAAGCCCGAAACTGTAATTTTGCTCTCCTCGTCATAGGCACTGAGTTCCGAACAATTTCTTCAGAGACAGATAAACTCGCCATGAGGAATATTTCAAATTAGGTTTTGCAGTGGGCACTGTTAGCATGTAATGGGGCATTTACTCCTGTTGGTTTACGGAACATTTTCGTTTTTATTTTCCCATCATCAATTTGTACCGTGACATCCAAAAACACGACTTCCTTGGGACTGTGGGTTTCAGTGAATTTAAGATTGAATTCATTGATGTTGAGGTGTTCCACAAAATCCACCCAGTCCTTTAGTGTGCCCTTCCAGATGATAAATAAATCATCAATGTAGCGTTGCCACATGATCACCTTGTTGGTGAACCTCTCGTTGCTTTCCTTCCATACCTCATATTTCTCACAATACCCCATTGTGAGGTTTGCATATGAGGGGGCAAAGATCGTTCCCATCGCGGTACCTTGCTTCTGTCTGTAGTACCTTTGATTGAATAGGAAAATATATATATCACTAAAAAGAACTTTGGTAAGGGGACGTTATGGTTAAGTTGCACTACTAAAAACCTATGAAATTCACTAAAAATAAACTTTGCTAACGGAACGTTATGGTTCAAAGTAAAACCCAAAAACCCCTGAAATTCGCCAGTTATGGTAAGCTCAGCAACCATAACTCATGCCACTGTCATGATCCATTGATCACGCCCTTTCTGGTCTTCCTGGTCCCTGGCACGTCGGGGGTTACTCGCGGTAGTACACCCAACATGGCCGTATACACGGAACGCGGTCTATCGACCTTTATGTCCTAGGCAACATGCTCTATAAATTAGTCAGTCCCTTGTGGCTCCGCGCGTCTCAACGCTACCGTTAGTTGTGGCTTGACGTGTGTCATAGTTCGTGCTCCTGGAACTGTGTTGCTTCCCAAATTCCCGGAACCCATTCTTTACTCCTTTTCCTTCCTCTCTCCTTGTACCTTACCCTTCTGCATTCCACGCGGTCCGCCCCCGAAGGTTGCCTTCCTTCCTGGTCTTCCTGGAGTTCCTTGATCCCGGACGAAGAAGGTGAACGAATCCTGGAATCCGAAGACAGCCGAGCGGGCTTATACAAGACCCGAATAGCACGGAAGAAAACCCCGGCGAAGGATTCCTCCAAGTAGCGAAAACAGGTGAGAAAAAGTGAAACCTGTGACAGATTGAGACGCCACCTGATTGATTTTGATACGGACATGGAAGCGGCCATCCAGGACCTTATGCGTGGTATGCAAGAGTTGACGACCGAAGTGCAGAATTTAAAGGCAGAGAACGCCGCCTTAAGGCAATTGGTGTTATCCCGTGAATCTGCCACGAAAGAGAGTGTAATACTGGGCGGCGTTGTTGATAAATATGATGGTTCCGCAAAGAGCCTTCGTGGATTCCTTGATGCATGTTTGGTCCACTTTACCTTTAAGCCCTATTATTTTTCTACGCCCAGTGCTAAGGTGGGGTTTATTATCTCGCATCTTTCCGGTAATACCTTGACCTGGGCCACCACACTAGTTAACTCTGAGGATGCTCTCCTGGATGACTACGACGGCTTCATACAGGCCCTTAAGACCATGTTTGACTGCCCAGAACAGGTCTACAGTGCCCAGGAACTTCTACTCGACTTTCAACACGGTACCCAGGATATGCTCACGTATGTCACTCGCTTCAAACAGCTGGCTAAAGAAGCGGATTGGTCCTCTGAAGCTTGTTTTACTCTATTCCGAAGAGGGCTAAACGAAGACATCAAGGATGAACTAGCCAGAGTGGCACGCCCGAGTTCCTATCAAGCCTTGATGGACCTCGCCCTACAGATTGACTTTCGCATCCAGGAAAGAAGGGCGGAGAAAAAGAAAAACAAGGTACCACTCCAGAAGAATCCCATTGGAATACCCTTGAACCACGAAGGCATTTCTACTCCCAGCAACGAGCCTGAACCTATGCAGCTAGCGGCATTCCGTGGACCTATATCTTCCCAGGAAAGGATGCATAGGATCCATACCGGATTGTGCATGTTTTGTGCATCAGATAAACATTTAGTGAGAGAGTGCCCAATTGAGCCCCACGGCGTTCGGGAAACGCCAGCTCCCGATCCTAAATGGAGCACAGGTTCGGGAGAGAGATGCCTGCTCCACATCTGTTCCATCCTTGAACTCTCCTGGACAAAATTCTTCGATAATCTTACAGGCCTTCTTATCGCCATACAAGAAGGAAACATATCCCATCCTGGCACTGGTGGACTGTGGAGCTATGGGGGTGTTCATAGACCAAGAATGGGTCCTTAAACATCATATTCCTTACGAATGCCGGACTATAATGCAACCTGTAGAAGCAATTGATGGAAGACCTCTTTCCTCAGGACCCATCACCCTTCAGACCAAGGAAATCGAGCTTGCTATCAACCACCATCGAGAAAAGATAAGATTTGACATCATCAAATCGGCTCATTACCCAATGGTTCTGGGAATGCCCTGGCTTCAAAAACACAACCCGTTCATCAATTGGGCAGCGGGTTCCCTGTTCCTGGGTTCTGAGTTTTGTATGTCCCATTGCATAATTTCGGACCTTGTTCCGACACCATCAGAGGGACTTCCTACGAACCATCAAGGTATAATTTCAGTCTCAAACATTATCCGGGTTCCGGAGAAATACCAGGAATATTCTGATGTTTTCTCCTCTGCGATTGTCCAGGCGCTACCTCCCCATAGACCAGAAGACTGTGTTATAGAAATAGAACCTTCCGCTGTGATTCCCTTTGGAAGGATGTTGATCCTTTCCGAACCAGAAAAGAAAGCCCTTCGAGAATACCTGGATATAAATCTTGCAAATGGCACCATACGACCCTCTAAATCCCCAGCAGGGGCTTCACTGTTTTTCGTTCCTAAGAAAGAGACCCAGGAACTCAGACCGTGTCTGGACTATCGAGGTCTAAATCAATGCACCCTTAAGGATCGCTATCCGTTACCCCTGATCTCGGACATCCTGGAGGCAGTAAGGGGTGCAGTTGTTTTTACCAATTTGGACCTCAGGGGTGCCTACCATTTGATCCGTATTAAGGCAGGAGACGAGTGGAAAACAGCCTTTTCGAACACCCTTTGGTCACTTTGAATACTTGGTCATGACTTTTGGACTTGCTAATGCCCCAGCGGTCTTCCAACTCTTCATGAATTGGGTGTTCTCAGAAATGTTATTTCTTTTCGTGATTGTCTATCTGGACGATATCCTAATATTTTCGAAGGACCCTTCCAAGCACGAAGAACATGTTAAGGCTGTGTTACAGCAGCTACGCGAAAACAAGCTCCTGGCTAAGCCCGAGAAGTGTATCTTCCATGCTTCTACTATACACTACCTAGGATTTGTCCTTAGTCCAGAAGGCATCGGTATGGATCAATCCAAGGTTAAGGTTATATTATCCTGGCCGAGCCACACCTCTGTGAAACAAATCCAATCCTTCCTGGGCTTGGCAAATTTTTACAGGAAATTCATATCTTCCTTTTCCGAGATAGTCCAACCAATCGTTGCCCTGTTAAAGAAAGATGCTCCCTTCCTTTGGACCACAGCTCAAGAGGAAGCCTTCCTCTTGAAGACTGAGTTTACCCAGGCCCCCATCCTGGCCCAGCCTGATGTCAACCGACCATTCATAGTGGAGACAGACGCCTCCAGCTACGCTATTGGAGCCGTGCTAAAACAGCTATTCAGGGACAGGATGGAACATCCCATTGCCTACCTTTCACGGACATTAACTCCTAGTGAAACCCATTACTCAGTCTTGGAAAAGGAACTGTTAGCCATCCACCAAGCCTTCACAGATTGGCGTCATCTACTCCTCTGAGCGAAACATCCCGTCCAGGTCCGCACGGACCATCGAAACCTACAAGTACTGCAGGCCTTGGAATGTAGGAATAGCCGTCAAGCTCGGTGGGCCTTCTTCTTTGCCCAATACCAGTTCCAGATTTGCCATCTTTTCGGAACACAAAATATAATAGCTGACGCCCTCTCTCGACGTCCAGACTATGAGCCCCCGGGAGATCGGGCATATCCCAAGATGTTTCCTCATACAATATTTGTAGCTCAAGCAAACAATCTCCTGAAGACATTCGTATGCAAACTCAGACTTTGGAACTCTGGAAGAGTCTTTCAGAAAAGAATCAGTTGGATCTGAGAACCAAGGACGGATACTTGTTTAAAAATACTAAACTGGTCATCCCCACACAGAAACTACAACATAAAATAATAAACCTCTGCCATGATACTCTTCACTCCGGTCATCGTGGCATTTCCAACACCCTCCGTCTAATACAAAGACAATTCTGGTGGCCCAGGATGAAGGCTGATGTTCAACTATACATTCAATCTTGTTCTGTCTGTAATCAAAACAAACATGACAAACAGAAACCAGCGGGATTCTTATTACAGCCTACTCCACCAACAAGACCTTGGGGAATCATTGCTACAGACTTTATTGGGGAATTACCGCCATCCAGAGGATACACCACTATCATGGTCACCATTGACTTGTTCACTCATATGGCTCATTTTACACCTCTGTATAAATTACCATCCTCGTCACAACTTGCTGGAATCTTCCTGGAACACATCTTCCGACGGCATGGACTTCCTTCCAAGATCATATCGGACAGAGGACCACAGTATATATCTCAGTTTTGGAAAAATCTTTGCAGGATACTAGGAATCCAACGAGCCCTATCCTCGGGATATCACCCCCAAACCAATGGAGCCACATAGCGAGTGAATCAAACCCTTATACAATACCTTTGTTGTTTCTCTACTAAGGTGCAGGACGATTGGTCGCTTTTACTACCAGTGGCTGAATTTGCCTACAATCATTCGGACCATTCGGCTGTTGGGACTAGCCCTTTTTTTTGTAGCCAAGGATTGCATCCTTCGGTGTTACCTTCAGTCCTTCCGCACCCTACACCAGTTCCATCAGTCGATTCCTGGATTGAAACACTCATCAATGTACAGAGAGAAGCCAAAGAACATCTAGAAAGTGCACAAATCCAAACCAAGCACTATGCAGATTCAAGAAGAAGACCAGGGCCTTCTTATACTATTGGGGATAAGGTATGGCTATCCTCGAAACTACTTCCCCCGACATCTCAGACCGAATAAGTTTGCTCCCCGTTATTATGGACCTTTCCCTATAAAAGAAATCATTAACCCTGTGGCCTTTCGACTCAAACTACCAGATTCCTGTAAGAAAATACATCCAGTTTTTCACAAATCACTATTGAAGCCTTACATCCAATCCACCCGGACTAATCTTAGACCCAGTCCTGTGATTGTGAATGACCAGCTGGAATACGAAGTATCTCGAATATGTGACTCCAGATATAGATGAGGACAACTTCAATACCTGGTGGAATGGAAGGGCTATCCACCCAGTGAACGTACCTGGGAACCACTCTCAAACCTAAATTCCCCCAGATTGCTCAGAAGGTTCCATCTAATACATCCAGGTAAACCCGCTGGAACAGGGTTTAGAAGGGGGCATGCTGTCATGATCCATCGATCACGCCCTTTCTGGTCTTCCTGGTCCCTTGCACGTCGGGGGTTACTCACGGTAGTACACCCAACATGGCCGTATACACGGAACGCGGTCTATCGACCTTTACGTCCTAGGCAGCATGCTCTATAAATTAGCCACTCCCCTGCGGCTCCGTGCGTCTCAACACTACCGTTAGTTGTGGCTTGACGTGTGTCATAGTTCGTGCTCCTGGAACTGTGTTGCTTCCCAAATTCCCGGAACCCATTCTTTACTCCTTTTCCTTCCTCTCTCCTTGTACCTTACCCTTCCGCGTTCCACGCGGTCCGCCCCCGAAGGTTGCCTTCCTTCCTGGTCTTCCTGGAGTTCCTTGATCCCGGACGAAGAAGGTGAACGAATCCTGGAATCCGAAGACGGCCGAGCAGGCTTATACAAGACCCGAATAGCATGGAAGAAAACCCCGGCGAAGGATTCCGCCAAGCAGCGAAAACAGTTGAGAAAAAGTGAAACCTGTGACAGCCACCACCGTCCACTGCTAAGACTAACACCCAGGACATCAAAGATGACATCACAAATGTCATTGATGACATCACTGATGACATCACATGTGCATTTACTTTTCATGAAAAATGTGTACAAGGGATTGTTATTATAATGTTGACAAAACAGTGTCAAGGGTCTTTGGAATAAATATCATGAGCTACTTAGTGCTTTAAGCAATGCATTGATATAAATAGCATTCTATTATGAAGTCCTATCCAGTAAAAAAAGCTACTCGTGTAGAAACATAAGTATTGTGTGCAGCCTACATGATGGAGGTGCAATATTCATAATCTTGCCATGTTGAACAGTGAAATAATAACTGCTTTCTTATTAGAGTTTGGCGTACTGTGAAACATGTAATAAGTAACTAATGAAACCCACTTACTACATAATTGCATTATTACAGACAAAACACAAAGAGACAACAACACATACAAATATGTGTATATACAGGGAGAGTGAAGTAAGCAAAAAAGCAACAGTAGTAGCAGAAAGTGTTCATAACCTAACTGATCATCTTAATGCAGAGAAATGATTGCTCTGTTTCAAAGCTGCTACTTACCCTATGTATATGTACCACATGATGAGACTGGACCCTAAGGAAAGTAGTGTGAGTACAATATATACAAATATGAGCATATACAGGGAAAGTACAGTAATAAAAAAACAACAGAACTATCAGAAACAGCATTCAACCGTACTGATTATCCTCATGCACAGAAAGGATTGCTGTCTTTGAAGCCTGTGTCTTCCCCTAAGTATATGTTTCATATGATGTGACTGGACCCTACGGGAATTACTGTAAGAACATACTTGAAAGATAAGTCTACGAATATAGTACCTTTTCAATTTTTAGTTCCTGACTGTTACTGAAGAAACCCATGTGGCCTAGATATGTCAGTAAAGGAAAAAAGTGGGAGGCAGACATGTGATATCATTAGTGATGTCATCTTTGATGTCCTGGGTGTTAGTCTTAGCAGTGGACGGTGGTGGCACGAGTTATGGTTGCTTAGCTTGCCATAACTGGCGAATTTCAGGGGGTTTTCGGTTTTACTTTGAACCATAAAGTTCCGTTAGCAAAGTTTATTTTTAGTGAATTCCATAGGTTTTTAGTAGTGCAACTTAACCATAACGTCCCCTTAACAAAGTTTTTTTAGTGAATTTTACGGGTTTTTAGTAGGGCAACTTACCCATAATGTCGCTTTAACAAAGTTTTTTTTACTGAATTTCACAGGTTTTCAGTAGAGCAACTTACCATACCGTCCCTTTAAAAAAAATGTTTTGCTAAAGATCATCGGTTTATAGTACTGACACATAACCATAATGTAAAGTAACTTCTGACTTATTTGCACACCTTGCAGAGAATGCCACATGACAATATGCTGGTGTACAGCACGGTGACGTGTCCGAGAATCCATACACACTTAACATAAGATGTATGCCTTGTGGCCAGTGTGGAAACAGATTTCATATTGATGTTGGACCGTCCACCTTCAACATTTCCGTTGCACAGCGCCAACCTGTGAAAAACCCCACGTTAGACCCGTCTCAACCTAACAATTACAGACCAATTACAACCGTCCCATTTCTTCTTAAAATACTAGATAAGGCTGCCCACAGGCAAATCCAACTGTACCTCAAAACCAACTCATCCTTGGAAAGAGACAATCAGGGTTCTGCAAAGGACACGGAACGGAAATCGCCTTACTAGATCTGAAAAACCAAATCACCTCCATCCTTGACATGGGTAAGCCTGCCTTACTCCTGCTCCTAGATCTCTCAGCAGCGTTTGATCTCGTACACCACAACACCTTCACCAACCACCTCACGCATGCACCACACTTCTCCAACCACGCAGCAACGTGGATTACTTCCTTCCTAGAAGGTAGAACCATGAAAGTGTTCTCCAATATAGCAAACGCTGAGCCCACTATCATACACTGTGGTGTTCCCCAGGGATCCTGTACTGCCCCAACGCTTTACAATCTATTTACAAAGCCACTCTTTGATAAATTGGATGCACTTGGGATCACATACACAAACTATGCTGATGATACCCAGGTGCTCCTTCCCCTCACCGGGAGATATCGCCAAGACGCTTCCTCCCTCCAACAAATTTACTCCACAATCCAAGCCTGGATGGCCACTAATGGCTTATGCCTCAACGGGGATAAAACTGAAATCCTCATCCTCGGTCAAAAATCCACGCTAGCCAAATTGGGTCGAACCTACCAAAACTTCTGCATTGACAACTGTGTCATCCCAGTCCTATCCTCAGTTAAAAAGCTCGGAGTCCACATTGATGCTACACTATCTATGGATAAACAAGTTAGCGCCATTGTATCGGCCTCCGCTCTGAGTACCAAACTGATCAATGCCATAAAGCCATTTCTAACAAAAGATAAATGCCTCTCCATTGCGAGAGCCACCATAGGAGCCAAACTGGACTTTTGCAACTCCCTCGTAGCTAGTACATCAAAAAAACCTAGCCAGACTCCAAACCACTCAAAACAACTCCCTCAGGGCAGCTCTCAGTATTCCTAAAAGAGAACACATTTCTCAAGCAAGAAAAAATGCTCACTGGCTACCAGTTAAGGACCGAATCACTTTCAAGATTCTCTCCACCGCACACAAATGCATCAACCTAACTGCACCCTCTTACTTATCAGACACTCTAGTCAGAACACAATCCACTAGACCCACTAGACTAGGGTACACCAACCAATTTACAGTGCCACGAATTACCAGGGCCAAGGCAGGAGGAATAGGATTCCCCTACCTGGCACCTAAGCTTTGGAACACGCTACCCACAACCCTCAGAGCTGAAACCTCTCTCCAGGCCTTCCGCAAAAATCTAAAAAGACACTCTTCAATTAGCTGCTGCTCACAGTCTGTACCTACTCACAGCTATGCCCTCTGCACCTATTGTACAAGCTCCACAATGCCACTTCATGCTGTATGTGTTTACGTAACTAAGATATGAACATCTACTGTAACCAGCGCCACAATGCCCACGGGCTGCTGTGTGCTTAACAAATGTGAATAAATAAATAAACACGTATTGGTAATCAGCCATTAACAATGTAGTGCACATTGCATACTTTTAGCAAAAGTTGTAGTTATTGGAAAATGACATCAACTAAGGCCATCCCTCCTCCCCAAGAAACAGCAGCACTGCTGTAATGAAGGATCATGACAAACACTGCCCCCCCTTACAAATAACAAATGCACACTATTTTTGCGCCGTCCAGCTAACCCCCCATATTACTGTTTGGTGCCTCTTTCCTCATTTCCGTTTGCAAATTGTCTTATTAGCTGTCGTACCAAAAAAGAAAGCCATGCGTTAACAAAGTAACTGTTCCGTTAAGAACCACCTTTCACAGTGTAAGTGTAGTAAAAAAAATAAATCGCATACCCTCCATGTACTGTATATTTCTCAGTAAACGACATAGACGCAATAAGATTTGCCAGTAATAGTATAGATTTGCAAAACAATAACGTCTGCTACTGAAAATTGGGATTGCTGGTCATAATCCATCCCGCTTGCGGCGGGCCGGATTACAAAACAAAATCCCTTTTCAAGATGGCCACCATAGAAAGAGAAGGCGGTTGTTCCATACATGGCCCCTCTTTGCTTTCCATGGCAGCCTGCAAAAATCTAAAGTATGTGCCGTGACGTAGAACCTGTAAATAAACATACAGCGACGTACAACGTAGTCCTTTACATTTTGAAATGATACACTGGATTTTAAAAGAAAACCTTAACATTTTAGAATTTGTAAAGTATGTTTATTTTACAAACAACTGTCAGAGACCATCAGACTAATCCCATGTGCAAGTAAATTGTAACAATGGTTCTAAGGGCTGTACAGGAGGGCACACAGACTTCTGACGGACCCATAGATCAGAGCACACCCTCTTGTACCTGTAAAACAAGATAGCTGCACCTTGAGGAGGTTGGGGTGCAGGATTCACATACTCCAACACAATTCAATAAGGACAGCTCAAAAATGTGGCAAAGAGACTGTTAAGTTTATAAAGGTTTATTTCATTTCACTGCTGAAACAGAGCAGCCCTATCTGCTGTGGTCAAGTTCCCTGCCTCAAACGGACCCCCCTCAGCATTACACAGAGCTCATTTTTTTAGCCAAATATGAGGAGGCAATCTGCCCCCACCGCACCTGCTCAGTCTTAGACAACCTCATCCTTAGCATTAGCTCATTGGGCAATTAATTTTAATTGGACAAAAAACCTTCAAAATGAAATACGCTCTAGCATAAATTCCTGACTCTTCTTTCGGTGCACTGTTCAATTATAGTTCTGTACAACTGGATTCTTCAGATAAGGGTTTTGACCAGGCCCGATTTACAGGGTAATTCATAGAATTTTGCAGAAAAGTGTCGCAAGCGGCTGGCGCAGAGTGTCCGCGTGCGATTGTCTGCGCCAGCCGCGTGCGCGAAAATCGATTTCCGCGCACAGCGCATTCATGGATTTTCGCATCCAAAACCAGCCGTGGCGCAGCGTGGCGCAGCAACCCTGCAGCAGCGCCAGTTACGCCCCCAAGAACGCCCTCGCGCAAGGAAAAGCCTTCAAAATCCCCAAATAATCGCAAAGGGCTGCGCTAACCCTGGACCAGTTCACCGGGCTGGCAAACAGCAAACGCCAAGCGGGGAACGTGTATTTCAGTGGTTCGCGGGAAGTTCCACACGCGATTGTCCTGTGTACGTGTGCATCAGGGGTGCGCGGGAAGTTCCACACCAAAATCAGCAGGGTACGTGTATTACAGGGGTGCGCGGGAAGTTCCACACGCGATTAAAGCAGGGTACGTGTATTCCAGGGGTGCGCGGGAAGTTCCACACGCGATTTCATCAGGGTACGTGTATTTCAGGGGTGCGCTGGAAGTTCCACACGCGATTGGGCCCGTGCGAGCAGGGTACGTGTATTGCAGGGGTGCGCGGGAAGTTCCACACGCGATTTCATCAGGGTACGTGTATTTCAGCGGTGCGCGGGAAGTTCCACACGCGATTGGGCCAGTGCGAGCAGGGTACGTGTATTTCAGGGGTGCGCGGGAAGTTCCACACGCGATTGGCCCCGTGCGAGCAGGGTACGTGTATTCCAGGGGTGCGCGGGAAGTTCCACACGCGATTTCATCAGGGTACGTGTATTTCGGGGGTGCGCGGGAAGTTCCACACGCGATTGGCCCAGTGCGAGCAGGGTACGTGTATTTCAGGGGTGCGCGGGAAGTTCCACACGCGATTGGCCCCGTGCGAGCAGGGTACGTGTATTCCAGGGGTGCGCGGGAAGTTCCACACGCGATTTCAGCAGGGTATGTGAATTTCAGGGGTTCTGGGGAGTACTACACGTGAATTGGCCGTGTGGGTCCTCCCAGGTGTACGCTCGACAACCTCCACGGCCCCTGCAGGCAGCCCACACCAAGGGGGAATACCCTGCAACCCT
Organism: Ambystoma mexicanum; assembly: GCF_040938575.1. Classification (NCBI taxonomy): domain Eukaryota; kingdom Metazoa; phylum Chordata; class Amphibia; order Caudata; family Ambystomatidae; genus Ambystoma; species Ambystoma mexicanum. Next base: position 160,224,070 of record NC_090928.1, read on the forward strand.
TCTCATGTCCCGCAGGCAGCCCATCCACCATGGGCATGCCCCCCAGCCAACCCACATGTCACCTTGCACTACTGATGAACAATGCATGTCTCCCACCACCCCCACCCCCCAGCAGTGCAGGGGCAGCCTACACCAGGCCCCCACTCATGTCTCCCACCACCCCCACCCCCCAGCCACCATGGGCATCCCCCACCAGGCCCCCACTCATGTCTCCCTCCACCCCCAACCCCGCAGCAGTGTGGGGCAGCCACCACCAGGCCCCCACTCATGTCTCCCACCACCCCCACCCCCCAGCAGTGCAGGGGCAGCCTCCACCAGGCCCCCACTCATGTCTCCCACCACCCCCACCCCCCAGCAGTGCAGGGGCAGCACCACCAGGCCCCCACTCATGTCTCCCACCACCCCCATCCCCCAGCCACCATGGGCACCCTCCACCAGGCCTCCACTCATGTCTCCCACCCACCCCCACCCCCCAGCCACCATGGGCATCCCCCACCAGGCCCCCACTCATGTCTCCCACCACCCCCACCCCCCCCCAGCAGTGTGGGGCACCCTCCACCAGGCCCCCACTCATGTCTCCCACCACCCCCATCCCCCAGCCACCATGGGCACCCTCCACCAGGCCTCCACTCATGTCTCCCACCCACCCCCACCCCCCAGCCACCATGGGCATCCCCCACCAGGCCCCCACTCATGTCTCCCACCACCCGCACCCCCCCGCAGTGTGGGGCACCCTCCACCAGGCCCCCACTCATGGCCCCTATCACCCCACCCCCCAGCAGTGCAGGGGCAGCCTCCACCAGGCCCCCACTCATGTCTCCCACCACCCCCATCCCCCAGCAGTGCAGGGGCAGCACCACCAGGCCCCCACTCATGTCTCCCACCACCCCCATCCCCCAGCCACCATGGGCACCCTCCACCAGGCCTCCACTCATGTCTCCCACCCACCCCCACCCCCCAGCCACCATGGGCATCCCCCACCAGGCCCCAACTCATGTCTCCCACCACCCCCACCCCCCCAGCAGTGTGGGGCACCCTCCACCAGGCCCCCACTCATGTCTCCCACCACCCCCATCCCCCAGCCACCATGGGCACCCTCCACCAGGCCTCCACTCATGTCTCCCACCCACCCCCACCCCCCAGCCACCATGGGCATCCCCCACCAGGCCCCCACTGATGTCTCCCACCACCCCCACCCCCCCAGCAGTGTGGGGCACCCTCCGCCAGGCCCCCACTCATGGCCCCTATCACCCCCACCCCCCAGCAGTGCAGGGGCAGCCTCCACCAGGCCCCCACTCATGTCTCCCACCACCCCCATCCCCCAGCAGTGCAGGGGCAGCACCACCAGGCCCCCACTCATGTCTCCCACCACCCCCATCCCCCAGCCACCATGGGCACCCTCCACCAGGCCTCCACTCATGTCTCCCACCCACCCCCACCCCCCAGCCACCATGGGCATCCCCCACCAGGCCCCCACTCATGTCTCCCACCACCCCCACCCCCCCCCAGCAGTGTGGGGCACCCTCCACAAGGCCCCCACTCATGTCTCCCACCACCCCCATCCCCCAGCCACCATGGGCACCCTCCACCAGGCCTCCACTCATGTCTCCCACCCACCCCCACCCCCCAGCCACCATGGGCATCCCCCACCAGGCCCCCACTCATGTCTCCCACCACCCGCACCCCCCCGCAGTGTGGGGCACCCTCCACCAGGCCCCCACTCATGGCCCCTATCACCCCACCCCCCAGCAGTGCAGGGGCAGCCTCCACCAGGCCCCCACTCATGTCTCCCACCACCCCCATCCCCCAGCAGTGCAGGGGCAGCACCACCAGGCCCCCACTCATGTCTCCCACCACCCCCATCCCCCAGCCACCATGGGCACCCTCCACCAGGCCTCCACTCATGTCTCCCACCCACCCCCACCCCCCAGCCACCATGGGCATCCCCCACCAGGCCCCAACTCATGTCTCCCACCACCCCCACCCCCCCAGCAGTGTGGGGCACCCTCCACCAGGCCCCCACTCATGTCTCCCACCACCCCCATCCCCCAGCCACCATGGGCACCCTCCACCAGGCCTCCACTCATGTCTCCCACCCACCCCCACCCCCCAGCCACCATGGGCATCCCCCACCAGGCCCCCACTGATGTCTCCCACCACCCCCACCCCCCCAGCAGTGTGGGGCACCCTCCGCCAGGCCCCCACTCATGGCCCCTATCACCCCCACCCCCCAGCAGTGCAGGGGCAGCCTCCACCAGGCCCCCACTCATGTCTCCCACCACCCCCATCCCCCAGCAGTGCAGGGGCAGCACCACCAGGCCCCCACTCATGTCTCCCACCACCCCCATCCCCCAGCCACCATGGGCACCCTCCACCAGGCCTCCACTCATGTCTCCCACCCACCCCCACCCCCCAGCCACCATGGGCATCCCCCACCAGGCCCCCACTCATGTCTCCCACCACCCCCACCCCCCGAGCAGTGTGGGGCACCCTCCACCAGGCCCCCACTCATGGCCCCTACCACCCCCACCCCCCAGCAGTGCAGGGGCAGCCTCCACCGGGCCCCCACTCATGTCTCCCACCACCCCCATCCCCCAGCAGTGCAGGGGCAGCACCACCAGGCCCCCACTCATGTCTCCCACCACCCCCATCCCCCAGCCACCATGGGCACCCTCCACCAGGCCTCCACCCATGTCTCCCACCCACCCCCACCCCCCAGCCACCATGGGCATCCCCCACCAGGCCCCCACTCATGTCTCCCACCACCCCCACCCCCCCAGCAGTGTGGGGCACCCTCCACCAGGCCCCCACTCATGGCCCCTATCACCCCCACCCCCCAGCAGTGCAGCGGCAGCCTCCACCAGGCCCCCACTCATGTCTCCCACCACCCCCATCCCCCAGCAGTGCAGGGGCAGCACCACCAGGCCCCCACTCATGTCTCCCACCACCCCCATCCCCCAGCCACCATGGGCACCCTCCACCAGGCCTCCACTCATGTCTCCCACCCACCCCCACCCCCCAGCCACAATGGGCATCCCCCACCAGGCCCCCACTCATGTCTACCACCACCCCACCCCCCCAGCAGTGTGGGGCACCCTCCACCAGGCCCCCACTCATGTCTCCCACCACCCCCATCCCCCAGCCACCATGGGCATCCCCCACCAGGCCCCCACTCATGGCCCCTATCACCCCCACCCCCCAGCAGTGCAGGGGCAGCCTCCACCAGGCCCCCACTCATGTCTCCCACCACCCCCATCCCCCAGCAGTGCAGGGGCAGCACCACCAGGCCCCCACTCATGTCTCCCACCACCCCCATCCCCCAGCCACCATGGGCACCCTCCACCAGGCCTCCACCCATGTCTCCCACCCACCCCCACCCCCCAGCCACCATGGGCATCCCCCACCAGGCCCCCACTCATGTCTCCCACAACCCCCACCCCCCCAGCAGTGTGGGGCACCCTCCACCAGGCCCCAACTCATGGCCCCTATCACCCCCACCCCCAGCAGTGCAGGGGCAGCCTCCACCAGGCCCCCACTCATGTCTCCCACCACCCCCATCCCCCAGCAGTGCAGGGGCAGCACCACCAGGCCCCCACTCATGTCTCCCACCACCCCCATCCCCCAGCCAACATGGGCACCCTCCACCAGGCCTCCACTCATGTCTCCCACCCACCCCCACCCCCCAGCCACCATGGGCATCCCCCACCAGGCCCCCACTCATGTCTCCCACCACCCCACCCCCCCAGCAGTGTGGGGCACCCTCCACCAGGCCCCCACTCATGTCTCCCACCACCCCCATCCCCCAGCCACCATGGGCATCCCCCACCAGGCCCCCACTCATGGCCCCTATCACCCCCACCCCCCAGCAGTGCAGGGGCAGCCTCCACCAGGCCCCCACTCATGTCTCCCACCACCCCCATCCCCCAGCAGTGCAGGGGCAGCACCACCAGGCCCCCACTCATGTCTCCCACCACCCCCATCCCCCAGCCACCATGGGCACCCTCCACCAGGCCTCCACTCATGTCTCCCACCCACCCCCACCCCCCAGCCACCATGGGCATCCCCCACCAGGCCCCCACTCATGTCTCCCACCACCCCCACCCCCCCAGCAGTGTGGGGCACCCTCCACCAGGCCCCCACTCATGTCTCCCACCACCCCCATCCCCCAGCCACCATGGGCACCCTCCACCAGGCCTCCACTCATGTCTCCCACCCACCCCCACCCCCCAGCCACCATGGGCATCCCCCACCAGGCCCCCACTCATGTCTCCCACCACCCCCACCCCCCCCAGCAGTGTGGGGCACCCTCCACCAGGCCCCCACTCATGGCCCCTATCACCCCCACCCCCCAGCAGTGCAGGGGCAGCCTCCACCAGGCCCCCACTCATGTCTCCCACCACCCCCATCGCCCAGCAGTGCAGGGGCAGCACCACCAGGCCCCCACTCATGTCTCCCACCACCCCCATCCCCCAGCCACCATGGGCACCCTCCACCAGGCCTCCACTCATGTCTCCCGCCACCCCACCCGCCAGCAGTGTGGGGCACCCTCCACCAGGCCCCCACTCATGTCTCCCACCACCCCCACCACCCCCACCCCCCAGCAGTGCAGGGGCACCCTCCACCAGGCCCCCACCCATGTCTCCCACCACCCCCACCCCCCAGCAGTGTGGGGCACCCTCCACCAGGCCCCCACTCATGTCCCCCTGCACCCCCACCCCCCAGCATCCAGGGGCACCCTCCACCAGGCCCCCACTCATGTCTCCCACCACCCCCAGCCACCATGGGCACCCTCCACCAGGCCCCCACTCATGTCTCCCACCACCCCCATCCCCCAGCCACCATGGGCATCCCCCACCAGGCCCCCACTCATGTCTCCCACCCACCCCCACCCCCCAGCCACCATGGGCACCCTCCACCAGGCCCCCACCCATGTCTCCCACCACCCCCACCCCCCAGCCACCATGGGCATCCCCCACCAGGCCCCCACTCATGTCTCCCACCACCCCCACCCCCCAGCCACCATGGGCATCCACTACCAGGCCCCCACTCATGTCTCCCACCACCCCCACCCCCCCCAGCAGTGTGGGGCACCCTCCACCAGGCCCCCACTCATGGCCCCTATCACCCCCACCCCCCAGCCACCATGGGCAGCCTCCACCAGGTCCTCACAATCCCCAATCATGTGCGTTATGGTCAGCCTCCACAGCCAAAAAGCCCTACCAAGTAACCCATTCACCCACATGGAAATGGAAATTACATGTTACACCCCCAATGTTCATGAAGCTAATGAACCCATGTCCGTCACACGCAATGGTTGCAATTGAATGGGAAAACACCCAACATGACATGCATGAAACCAATGAGATGATACCACACAGTGAAGTATGAAAACAAAATTGTATTAAAAAAAAGAAAGGATGCTAAAGAAATGAAACAAACTACAATGGGAATGAAAAAAAGATAAGCTGCATGTCCGTTTTAAAAAATAAAAACACCAAATCCTACTCCAAAAAAATGTTGTCCAAAGTCAAATGAAAAAAAAAAATCTATCCAATTAAGAACTATGTAAAAAACATCCAAGGGTCCATGAGCCCAAACTAACAAAGGAAACCTACAAAAAACCCTAACTAAAATGCAACTATATACAAAAAGTGGAGCAGTGTCCGTCGACTCCAAATCATAATAACAAACAAAGGAAACCTAAAACTAAAGAACTATATACAAAGGCGGCGGGCAAGTCCAGCGGCTCACTCCGTGGTGTTCCGGGCCAGGGCATCATCGAACTCCTGTTCGATGTCCCGGAGGCGGTCCTGTTCCATGGCCCTGAGGGTCCGCAGGGACGACGCCGTGTCCTCCTCCAACCCCCTGCGGATTGCCTCGAGGCACTCGGCCCGCCTCAGGGCCCTCCGCATGGAGTTCTCCGCCCTGACCATTGTGAGCCGCGCCTCTTCCGCCCGCCGCCGCTCCGCACCTATGGCGTGGCCCAACCGCTGCCACACGGAAGACACTCTCTGTCTTGGGTCCTCCTGCCCTCCGGCCGATGCCTGCCCCTCCGATGTCGAAGGCCCCGAGCCTCCATGGCTCCCACCATGTTGCTGCTGCTGCTCTGCCTCTGCCCGTGCACTGCCTCCTGCTGCCTGCACATCCTCCGCCGGCTGGGGTGCAGTTGTTGATGTGGCCACCCCTGCTGGACGTCCGACTCCCGACTGTGGCAGGGATGCCTCCTCCACCAGCCTGGCCGCACCGTCAGAGGCAGCTCCACAGGGCACCCAGGTGACTGATGGGTGGGAAGATGGCACAGAGGACGACTGGCGCGTAGGGGGTCCAGTTGAGGAGGGGGTCGGAGCAAGCCCCATCAGACGGAGGAATCCGGCCTGGGTGACCTGTCCCAGCAGGCTGACGTGGTCAACGAGCCATTCGAGATGACGTGCAGTCTCTCCATGAAAAGACTGCAGGTCACCTCGCATGGCCCGTTGACGCAACGCCACACCAGCCAGGACAGGCTCAACCCGGACCTGGATAGCCACGTCCGCAGGCAGAGGAAGGCCAGTTGACGTCAGCTCATCCCCTGCCTGAAAACGGGTCTGGACGTAGGCATCCCTGCTCGTGCAAGATGATGCAGCGACAGGATCGGGGACAGGATTGCACACAGGCACCTCCGCGGCGGCCTGTGCTGCCTCCTGTCCCTGGTCCTGCACTGCACCACTAGCACCAGTGGGATCCCCACCTCCAGACCCCGTCTCTGGTGCTTGCACGGCCTCCTCCTCCACCAAACCCCCCACCAACCTGGATGACTCCGTGCCATCTTCCCCTGTTGGGCCCTGTGGGGTCCCAGCTGCCCCTTCTGCTGCCGAGGAGTCCAACTCCAACCTCCGCCTCTTGGACCTCCCCCCGGCAGCTGCGGCCTGGGACACGGCACCGGACTCCTCACTCCCCGACGAGATGACAACACGGGAGGGGAGCCGGGCCTTGCGTCTCCGGCTGGCGGTGGGATCCCCGCCACTGTGCTCCACAGCACCTTCTCCGCCCTCTTCATCAGTTGACGCTGCAGACAGGGAGAAACAAAACACAGGCATCAGGGCACTGTACAATGGACACATACACACATGACAGTTGCACATGAGTGGCATTGGCAAACCTCAGACATGTCATCACAATCCCCAACACACATGTCATTGCAACTCGCACACATGAGCCATACCACAGCCATATCGCAACTGCCACCACCATCCCTACACATACAACAGCATGAGCAGCCAAAGGTGAGCCAGACATCACATGCAACACAGGAAGTGCACCACACATGTACACACACCACCACACTTGCATGCATGTGTACACCTCTGCCAAGTGTCGCACTGTTCAGACGGGCATCCATGTCACATCTGCCAATCAGGCTTCCACATACCGCTATCACATGCATCCATGTTGCATCACTGTTGCACCCTTGTCAAATACACACACATGCACATGTACACAGTGCTCATACATGCAGCCGAAAACAACATACATGCGTGACATCACGGACATGTCTACTTACATACACATTCATCCAAACATGTGTGCCCACACAACTGCATTTGGCATGCAAGCCTACACACACAAGCACCATCCATGTCTCACACATTACAGCCCTCGCATGTGTCAGCCCCACGGCCCTGTACACCCCCACCCATACTCGACCCCATACAAACAGATGTGCAACCTGCACACTACCGAATAATCACCACACGCACTGCTCACAATCAGGATGCATGTACACTCACCGCTCGACTCCAGATGGGTCTGCTTCTCTAGGACCTGGACGTGGAGCGCTGGGGATATGCGTTCCAGGACCCTCATCTGTTCTTCCGACAAGTGGCCTCGGCGCCCCTTGGCATCCGCTGCCTTCAAGAGGCGCCGGGCCTTGTTCAGGGTCCTGGACCTGAAGTCCTCCCAGCGCTTCCTGACATGTTGTAAGTCGCGGACTGCCACCCCCTCCGCGTTGATGGCAGTCACGATGTCAGTCCAGATCCGAGTCCGTCCTTCCTTGTCGGCGCGGGAACTTCCGAAGAGGGCATCATACTGCCCCAGGACTTGCTCCACCAGGACACCAACTTCGGTGGCACTGAAGCTGGTGCCCCTCTGCCTCTCTGGCCGGGGGTTGTCAGTGGTCACAGATGGTGTTTGCCCCGACATGACAACCCCAGAGGCAGGAGTGGGTGGGCAACTGGGTCCTGGGGCTGGGCTGTGGAGCGATGGAATCCCAGTCGGAGTCTTCGGTTCCAGCAGGGGTGGTCACAGCAACAGCACCCCTGGCTGATGTGCAGGCAGCAAATGGCAGTGCACGTGGGCAGCAGGCAGTCAGGCAGCAGCAGATGGCAGGTGGGAGCGTGCTCGGGGCTCTGGGGGGCAGTAGTTCGGCCTTCTGGGCAGGAGCGTGGTCTTCCGTGTGCATACGCGTGGCCAGCTTGATAAGGAGTGATTTGGCACGTGAAAAATCCAACACGTCTGCGTGTAATTCGAGGAAAGGCCCTTAGCGCGTAAACGCGTCGCCAGCGTATGCGCGTCTATGAAGTCACGTGCACGTTGAATTGGGCACACGTATGAAAATGTTGCGTGTGAAAAAAATGAAAGACACGTCCGAGTGTCAAAGCGTGTAATTGGTGGGAATGGGCCTAGCGCGTACACGCGGCAGTGACAAAGCGTGTAATTGGTGGAAATGGCCCTACACGCAGAAGTGACAAAGCGTGTAATTGGTGGAAATGGCCCTACACGCAGAAGTGACAAAGCGTGTAATTGGTGGAAATGGCCCTAGCGCGTACACGCCGCGTAAGTGACGCTGGACGTGTGGGCCTGTATAAAAGGTACGTGTAGAACACCATTTCCTTGTACGTGCTTTTCGTGGAGAGCGAGTGGGTGAATTCTGTAGTTCTTGTCGTTTCACGCGCGATTTACTTCACGGCGTTTCAAGTTCGTATTCCCTGTTACCTCTGACAGCTTTTTCTCTTTTTTCTCTTTTACTGGTTTACCTGGGCCTGTTCCCTCAAACAGTGTTCCCTTCTACTGTTGTCCTGTCTCCTCAGACAGCGTACAAATCTTCTTTTGGCGGGGGTGTTGCCAACCAAACGCGCTCCTTTTTCACGCTCTTTTACCTGGCAGACGGTGAGTCACGCACGTATCTAACATCTGTGCTTGCCCCGTGTGTAGCCTACCCCTTCAGAGGTCATTCTAGGCTGCGTGTGACACGCATATGTTCATTCTTGTGTTACTGGGAGCCACAGCGTAGTGCAGGTTTTACTTTCTGCACACGTGGTCTAGGAGGGGTTGCGTGCACGTCATCTCCCTTTTTTGGGGCTCCTGTGCGTAGCGTGACCCGTCATCTTTCCCCAGGGGTTACATTCAGCCTTGCAAGAGCACTAGGGTACAATTACCATCTGGTACCCAACCCCTTTGACCCCCAATTTCCCAGGACAATAGTTTACAGCCACTCCCATACGCACATTAACATCAGTGCCATGGCTGGGAGGCGAGGATTCCGTAAGGGTGGCAAAGGTGGAAGAGCCACAAGTGGTGGCCGTGGTGGATCCGGTAGGGGACGTGGTCGTTACTTGCAGGGTGAGCCTGTCCCCCCATGTGTGGAGGACAAGTCAAGGGCACCCATAATCCCCCCCCCTCCCGTTGAGGCTGATGTGGCTGACACCATCCATGCTCAGCCCTTGTTGGATCAGCCCATTGTGGCACCAGACCTGTCTGACTCCATGGCTGACTTCCAGGTCAGCAGGCCTATGACACGTGCGCTGGTGCACGTTGATGTCATCATGCCACGTGCATCTGGGGCAGCAAGGTCATCTGCTGCCCCAAGTAGGCAGGGCGGAGAGGCTGCAGGGGCAGCTGCGGCTCCATCCACCCCAGCTCTCACACACCCAGCCAGGACAGTGTCGGTCCTAGTCCATCCTGCTGACATTCCCCCTGACACCATTACACTTGAGCCAATGCCTGCACCAACTCCCATGCTGAGTGTGCAATCCCACACTCCTGATACAGTGTCCACCAGGGCTCCTGCCCCTAGTGTCCAGAGCGGCGCAGGACACTCAGGATCACCACCACCTTCCAAGCGGAAGAGGAAGAGTGCTCGTCCGGCACAGGCTGATGCCCCAGACACGGCTACACAGTCCGGCCCGTCGAGGAAGCCCAGCTTCACGGATGACGAACTGAATGCACTTGTCGAGTATGTGTCTGTAAAGACCGGTAGGGGGTGTCTGTACTTCTGCTCTCTATATGGTAGAGGAGAGGCACAGAAGACCCCAGCCAAGATTCTCTTTTACGGTAGCAATGGACGAGCAATCAAGGCCTAGCTTCTCAGGAGGTGATGCAGGCTGGTTCTTAAGTACAGTGTAGTCACCAAGCCCCCACAAAGGAATGTCCACACACTGTATTGGTTAGAACACAGTCTTTATATAATCAATATTCAAGGTTATGTACACTTATCATAATAACTCACTTTGTACTTAGGAAAATCAACAATGGCAAATATATACAGTTCTAAAGTGGTACCACCCTTTGTATTAGATCTCATGAAAAGTGCATCAACAATACTGTAATCATGTCACACAGATCAATAGAGTGAAACCAGAAATAGAGAGAAGAGAGAGAATAAGGTGGTTGAACAATAGGCAGAATACTGGCCCCTACCACTAGACACAGTTCTGTGTGGAGATCCCCCGACCTGGGCAACCTGTAAAATAAAGATATAGCGCAAGCCCAGTCAATATATTGTTCTGCAAGTCTTATTCCCTCCTATAATGTTTTTACCCCCCCAATGTACCTGGTGGAGTCGAGTTCTTCGAAGAGGCGTCGACAGATCCTTCTTGAGCGACCCCCTTTCAAGCGGGAGTCACGGATCGTCGAGAGGCGTCGAGGAACTCGGCGTTCGGCGGCGGGGAATCGACGGCCCTTCTTGAATGCCTTCCCTTTCAAGCGGGAGACACGGGGCGTCGAACGTCCGTCGACAAACAGGGTAGAACGGCGTCGATGAGGCGGCAGCTTCGTCCGAGCGGTGCTCGTCGGCGTCGGAGCGTCGGCGTCCTGCAAGGCAGAGGCGTGCGGGGCACCTCGGTGACAATAGTTCTGGACCGCAAAGATTGTGGAGACGGAGGCCCGGCAAGGGCGTCAAGTCGTTCGAGTCTTTGGGGTCTTCGGGTGGCGGGAAACCCACCGGCAGGTTTCTCCTCGGCGCGTTGGTCGTCCTCGACTTTCTCCGGCAGGATAAAGCGGTCGACGGTGCGGACGAGGGAGTCCTTCGATTCAAATGTTCTTAGGCAAGGAGCGGACGGCTCCGGTCGTCGGCGGCACGGCGTCAAGTGGTTCCCAGGGCTGGGCAACACAACTTCGACGGGCCTCCAGCGGTTACACAAACCTGCGAACCCTGGTCGACGGCAATGGACTTCGACGCCGTCGATGTCCGGGTGCTTCACTTCGATCTCCTCGGCGGTCCCGTCTCGGGTCGGCAGCCTTTCGAGGGTCTGTCTTCCAGGGCGCTTCGGCGAAGATGGAGCGGTGCTCGATGGTCCCTCGGAGCACGGGAAGAGGGCGCCTTACCAGGTCCTCTCTCGGGTCAGTCCTCGACGAATTCGGCAACCTTCAGATCTGTCGAAGCAAATGCAACAGCAAGTCTTCTTCTTCCAGCTGGACGTCGAGGATCAGCAATTCCAGTTACTCTTGAGTGGAGACTCAGCTTCTGAACGCTTCTGAACGTTCCTGAACAATTACCAGTGGTGAGAGGTCCCCAGATATACTATTCTGTCTCTCATCCACACTGCTGGCATACACTCAGCAGCCAATCATACAGGGGGGCATTCATGCAGTCAGTCAGCCAATCAGGCACACAGTGCATTCAGGCCACACTCCTCCCTTTCAGACACTCACAACAAGGAATGTGGATTGGGACAAGTACCCAGCCATTCAACACTACACACTGCATTCAGGCCAGTTTCGGGCAGGGCTGTCTCAGTCTTTGTCTCTCATGCCAGAAACCAGACAACCACAACAAGGAGTGTATATTGGTCACACACTCCATTCACCCAGGTCCCACCCACAGGAGGTACCCACAACATACAGTCACTGGGAAGGCTCCAGTCAGTCTAGCTGGGCCTTCACAACAACACCATATATGGAACTTCCACCCAACAGCCAGTCAGGGGGAAGGGATAGAGTCAGGGCTTCCCAGGACTTTGGGAAAACAAGGTAACAGGCAATAGAAAGCAAGAGGCCACAGGGGCCATCTTGTTTCCTATCAGGAATCAACTGTTTCCAATGGCAGGGCCTGGGTATCCCAAAATGGAGGACACCCAGAGCACTTGTCAAATTCAGCATGGAGCTGCCACCAGCCCATACCCTGCTCTGTGGGCCACCCACAGGTGCCCAAAAACATACACTAGGGGCACAGGGTTGTACCCCTACCCAGGGGTGCCATAAGGGTATCCCATGGGTCTGTTCACCAAACCAAAAGAGAGAGCTGCACTGCCAGGAGTCCCACATGGACTCCTGGGCAGAAAACATGACAGAACACACGATAAAAAGCAGTAAGGGACAAGGATTCAGAGGCTCTGTCCCTCTGATGCATTTCCAGCATCACAGTCGCCCCCCCCAGACTGAGGTGGAGGGTGTCTAATCTCCCACGGGATAGACACCCTCATCCAGACGGTCAACATACCTTCTGGAAAGGCCATCTGCATTATCGTGACTCTTCCCTGGTCTGTGCTCTATGGTGAAGTCTAGCCCTTGCAGGCTAATGGACCACCTGAGCAATTTCGGATTCTCCCCCTTCATCTGCATAAGCCACTTCAGGGGCTTATGATCTGTTTGGACCTTGAAGGTAGACCCCGTAAGGTAGGGCCTAAAACGCCTAAGGCTCCAAACTATACTAAAACACTCCTTTTCAACAGTAGCCCACCTGAGTTCTCTACCCTTGAGTTGTCTACTGATGAATATGATAGGATGTTCTCTCCCTTTGTCATCTAACTGGGACAAGACAGCTCCAATTCCGGTGTCGCAGGCATCCGTCTGGACGATAAAGGGTCGGCTGTAGTCAGGTGCACACAACACAGGTGCCCTACACAGACTTTCTTTCAAGCCATCAAAGGCCCTCTGACAGTCTTCGGTCCAATTAACCTTCCTAGGCTGTTTGGGTGAAGTTAGGGCTGTCAGGGGTGCAGCTATGGTTCCATAGTCCGCCATGAAATTGCGATAGTACCCAGTGAGGCCCAAAAAGGCTCTCACCTGGGTTTGAGTAGTGGGAGTCTCCCAGTTCTGTACATCCTGTACTTTACTGGAGAGAGGTTGGATTTGACCCCCTCCTACCTCATGACCAAGATAGGTAACTTTCCCCTGAGCTATCTGGCACTTGGTGGCCTTGATAGTGAGGTTAGCCCTTTTCAAGGCCTGCAACACCTTATCCAGATGTGTCAAATGCTCTTCCCAGGTGGAACTGTAGACGGCAATGTCGTCTAAGTAAGCCACACAAAAGGCTTCCAGCCCACTGAGCGCATGGTTGACCAATCTCTGGAAGGTGGCAGGGGCATTCTTCAACCCAAAAGGCATGACCCTAAACTGGTAGAGTCCCTCAGGTGTTGAGAAGGCCGTCTTTTCCTTGGCATGGTCCGTCAGAGCTATTTGCCAATAGCCTGAGGTAAGGTCAAAGGTGCTCACAAATTTGGCAGCACCTATGGTGTCCACGAGCTCATCAGCCCTGGGCAATGGGTGCGCGTCAGTTTTGGTGACGGCATTGACTCCTCGGTAGTCCACACAGAACCTCCAATCCTTGGTACCCGCCTGGGAACTTGCCTTGGGGACAAGGACCACTGGACTGGACCAGGGACTGGTTGAGGGTTCAATAACACCCAGATCCAACATCTTGGCGACCTCAGCCTGGATGTGGTTCTTGACAGTATCTGACATACGGTAGCACCTGCTTTTGTCACCAGTGTCAATTTCATGCCTACACCACGGTGTAAGGCCTGGCGTCAGTGAAAACAGAGAGGCATACTGTTGGAGCAAAGCCCTGCAGGCCCTCTGTTGCTCTGTTGTCAAATCCGGAGAGAGATGTACTCCCTCCACTGAGCCATCCTGAGGGTCGCTGTGCAGCAAATCAGGAAGGGGCTCACTCTCATCCTCTTCTTGCCCTGAAGCTAGCAAGAGACATGAGACTTCTGCTCGCCGGTGGAAAGGCTTGAGCCTGTTGACATGGAATACCTGAGGGGCTACCCCAGAGGCTCCCATGTCAACCAGATAATTGACTTCGCCCATCTTGGAGATGATCCTGAAGGGTCCAGTCCACTTGTCTGCCAAAGCTCTAGGCTTGGTAGGCTCCATCACAAGGATTTCCTGTCCCGGAGTCCAATCCACTTGCGAGGCTTTAAGGTCATGCCAGTACTTATTCAATTCCTGGCTGGCCTTGAGATTTGCTGTCGCCTGACCCATCATCTGTGTCATCCTCCGTCTGAGGCCTAACACATAGTCCCCCACTTGCTTGGCGGGACCGGGAGGGGTGGCTTCCAAGCCTTCTCGGATCAAGGCGAGGGGCCCCCTCACGGGATGTCCAAAGAGTAACTCAAAGGGGCTGAAACCAACACCCTCTTGAGGTACCTCTCTGTAAGCAAACAACAGGCATGGCAGGAGGAGATCCCATTTCCTCCTTAGGGGTTCTTCCAAAGCCCCTAGCATGCCCTTGAGAGTTTTATTGAATCTCTCAACCAGACCATTGGTCTGGGGGTGGTAAGAGGTGGAGAACTTGTAGGTTACCCCGCACTCTTTCCACATGGTTTTCATGTAACTAGACATGAAGTTGGATCCTCTGTCAGAGACAACCTCCTTGGGGAATCCAACACGGGTGAAAATGCCCAGGAGAGCCCTGGCAACCACCTTGGCAGTAACAGTCCGAAGGGGTATTGCCTCAGGGTACCTGGTGGCATGATCTACCAAGACCAGGATGAACCGATGTCCACCTGAAGTGGGAGGGTCAAGGGGACCGACGATGTCGATGCCCACCCTCTCAAATGGTGTGCCAACCACTGGCAATGGCTGCAGTGGGGCAATGACCTTGCCTCCAGTCTTGCCAGACAACTGACAAGTTGGGCAGGTCCTGCAGTGGGACTCCACCTCTACTCCCATCCGTGGCCAGTAGAAATGGGCAGAGAGCCTCTGCTTAGTCTTCTTGGTCCCAAGATGACCAGCCAAGGGCACCTCATGCGCCAACTGCAGTAGGAAGGGCCTGTAAACCTGGGGTACCACCAACCTCTTGGGGGCACCAGGTTCAGGCTTAGTGGGCTCACTAACAAGGAGCTCACCCTCCCAATAAATCCGGAATGTCCTAGGCACTTCTCCTTGTGCCTGGGACAGGGCCTGTTTCCTCAGTCCCTCGAGAGAGTGGCACTCTCTCTGTCCCTTACAGAAGTCTGCCCGGGAGGGTCCCCCTTCAGCTAACAAGCATTGAAGGTCGGGATGATCCTCCGGGTTGAGAACCTCTCCCACAGGAGAGTCTTCTGTCTCTTCTCCCACAGGAGTTGAGTTTGGGTTTTCCACTGGACCCAGCCCGTCCGGAGCATGGATCCCGATGGGTGCTGTCGGAACAGCAGGAAGAGAAGGTGTTCCCTCCACAGAGGTGGCCTTCTTGCTCTTCCTTCTTCTTGCCTTATGCCTTGCCTTTGGCTCGGGTACCTGACCCACAGCCAGACCCGGTGTCACCTGTGACCTAGTGACTGCAGCAGCAGTCATGGGAAGACCATCCGAGATCAACCCTAACTCTACTAGATCATTTCCTAACAGAATGTTAGCAGGGACATTGTCCTGAACCAGGACAGGAAGCTTTGCTGTCTTGTCTCCAATCATGAGTGTGACTAAGGCTACAGGCGATAATTTGGGAGGCCCACCAGCTAACCTGGGGGTTCTCAGAGGAGCACCTACATAGTCCTCTGGCTTGAGCAGGGTCCTGTCCACCACTGTCATGCTTGCCCCAGTGTCTCTCAAACCAGTAGAAGGCTGGCCATTCAAGAGGACACTTCTCAAAAACCTACGGGTGTTCTGTGGGATAGTCGCCAGTACTTCTGCATACTGGTCCCAGGCCCCAAGGGACACTAAGGAAATCTCTACCGGAGCACCAAAGGTGATCCCGGTAGAGGAGGGGAGGACAGTGGCCTCCACCTCAGACACGGGGTAAGGGTAGGTCAGGCTGACAGCCTGTACTCCAAGTGCCTTACCTTTACACTTGGAGTCACCCCTTTTGTGATCCAGAGCCCCACAGTCCCAACAAGCGCCAGGAGTGCGGGGTACGGTACTGGAACCACTGGGAGCCTGCTTTGCAGCAGGTGGACCACTACTCTTATTCCCACCCACAGATTACTTATCCCCACTAGATTTTTGGGTCTTGGGAGAGGAAGGTTTAGGTTTACCTGACTGTGACTGCTTGTGGGACTCCTCAGCCTTCTGAGAGGCCGCCTTTTCTTTGTCCTTGTCCTTCCCACTGGAGTCCTTAGGGGACACCCGGTGGGAGACCCACTTGTCAGCCAACCTAGCCAGCTTAAAGGGGTCCAAAATGTTCTGGTCAGCCACATACTGACGCAGCTCTGGTGAACAGGCTTCAGAAAAATGCTCAAAAAACAAGAGGTGGGACAATTCAACAAAAGTCTTAACCTTGTACCCATCGATCCACCCCATCATGTTCATGTGCGCAGCACTCACCCAGTCAACCCAAGACACATTCTCTCTTTTCTTAAAATCCCTGAACCTTCTAAGGTATTGGGTAGGTGTCTTGCCAAACTTGGCAATCAAAGCAGACTTCATACACTCATACTGACCCCTTTCTTCCACACTCAGCTTCAGAATACAGTCATATCCAGTTTGAGGCACTCTGCTTAACAAACACTTAGCCCAATCTCTTTTATCAACATCGTGAATCGCACAAGCCATTTCAAATGCTTCAATCCATTGGAGGATATCTGAACCCTCCACAAATACACCAACCAAATCTTTCATAAACTTGGTGGCTGGGGACCTGACACTCTCACTGGTTTTAGCTGAAGTCTCCACTCTAGCTTTCTCTAGCTGGATTCTCTGACATTCAGTGTCCTGGCTCTTGAGTTCAAGATCCCTATTCTTGAGCTCCACTTGTTGCGCCAACTCCTCTTTCTTAAGCTCAGCATCTATTTCCAACTTGCGGTATTCAAAGGCCAATTTCATCCTTAATAACTCAAGCTCCAAGGAATTGCTGGGGTTTGGAACAGAGGCAGCAGGAATGGCGGCATTCCCAGAAACAGATTCAGTAGAAACCCCAGGGGCAGAGTCCTCATTGGTTGCATTCCCCTCCTCATCAAGAGTTTCACTATCCGTCTGGTAGTCCACCAGGGCAGCTATCAGCTCAGCCCTAGACTTATCCACAAAGTCTAACTCCCTGGCTTCACAAGCACTCTGGAGAGCCTCCAAGCTCATCCGAGTCAATTTGCCATTTGCAATAGACTCCATTGTTTGTAATGCAGTTATCTTGTACACAACTAAACCTTAATTTAATAAAGTGCAGATATTCTTTGTAAGTGGCACGGTTATACACTGATTCTTAAAACCATAAGCATCCCACCGCTGCCACCAGCTGTAAAGACCGGTAGGGGGTGTCTGTACTTCTGCTCTCTATATGGTAGAGGAGAGGTACAGAAGACCCCAGCCAAGATTCTCTATTACGGTAGCAATGGACGAGCAATCAAGGCCTAGCTTCTCAGGAGGTGATGCAGTCTGGTTCTTAAGTACAGTGTAGTCCCCAAGCCCCCACAAAGGAATGTCCACACACTGTATTGGTTAGAACACAGTCTTTATATAATCAATATTCAAGGTTATGTACACTTATCATAATAACTCACTTTGTACTTAGGAAAATCAACAATGGCAAATATATACAGTTCTAAAGTGGTACCACCCTTTGTATTAGATCTCATGAAAAGTGCATCAACAATACTGTAATCATGTCACACAGATCAATAGAGTGAAACCAGAAATAGAGAGAAGAGAGAGAATAAGGTGGTTGAACAATAGGCAGAATACTGGCCCCTACCACTAGACACAGTTCTGTGTGGAGATCCCCCCACCTGGGCAACCTGTAAAATAAAGATATAGCGCAAGCCCAGTCCATATATTGTTCTGCAAGTCTTATTCCCTCCTATAATGTTTTTACCCCCCCAATGTACCTGGTGGAGTCGAGTTCTTCGAAGAGGCGTCGACAGATCCTTCTTGAGCGACCCCCTTTCAAGCGGGAGTCACGGATCGTCGAGAGGCGTGGAGGAACTCGGTGTTCGGCGGCGGGGAATCGACGGCCCTTCTTGAATGCCTTCCCTTTCAAGCGGGAGACACGGGGCGTCGAACGTCCGTCGACAAACAGGGTAGAACGGCGTCGATGAGGCGGCAGCTTCGTCCGAGCGGTGCTCGTCGGCGTCGGAGCGTCGGCGTCCTGCAAGGCAGAGGCGTGCGGGGCACCTCGGTGACAATAGTTCTGGACCGCAAAGATTGTGGAGACAGAGGCCCGGCAAGGGCGTCGAGTCGTTCGAGTCTTTGGGGTCTTTGGGTGGCGGGAAACCCACCGGCAGGTTTCTCCTCGGCGCGTTGGTCGTCCTCGACTTTCTCCGGCAGGATAAAGCGGTCGACGGTGCGGACGAGGGAGTCCTTCGATTCAAATGTTCTTAGGCAAGGAGTGGACGGCTCCGGTCGTCGGCGGCACGGCGTTAAGTGGTTCCCACGGCTGGGCAACACAACTTCGACGGGCCTCCAGCGGTTACACAAACCTGCGAACCCTGGTCGACGGCAATGGACTTCGACGGCGTCGATGTCCGGGTGCTTCACTTCGATCTCCTCGGCGGTCCCGTCTCGGGTCGGCAGCCTTTCGAGGGTCTGTCTTCCAGGGCGCTTCGGCGAAGATGGAGCGGTGCTCGATGGTCCCTCGGAGCACGGGAAGAGGGCGCCTTACCAGGTCCTCTCTCGGGTCAGTCCTCGACGAATTCGGCAACCTTCAGATCTGTCGAAGCAAATGCAACAGCAAGTCTTCTTCTTCCAGCTGGACGTCGAGGATCAGCAATTCCAGTTACTCTTGAGTGGAGACTCAGCTTCTGAACGCTTCTGAACGTTCCTGAACAATTACCAGTGGTGAGAGGTCCCCAGATATACTATTCTGTCTCTCATCCACACTGCTGGCATACACTCAGCAGCCAATCATACAGAGGGGCATTCATGCAGTCAGTCAGCCAATCAGGCACACAGTGCATTCAGGCCACACTCCTCCCTTTCAGACACTCACAACAAGGAATGTGGATTGGGACAAGTACCCAGCCATTCAACACTACACACTGCATTCAGGCCAGTTTCGGGCAGGGCTGTCTCAGTCTTTGTCTCTCATGCCAGAAACCAGACAACCACAACAAGGAGTGTATATTGGTCACACACTCCATTCACCCAGGTCCCACCCACAGGAGGTACCCACAACATACAGTCACTGGGAAGGCTCCAGTCAGTCTAGCTGGGCCTTCACAACAACACCATATATGGAACTTCCACCCAACAGCCAGTCAGGGGGAAGGGACAGAGTCAGGGCTTCCCAGGACTTTGGGAAAACAAGGTAACAGGCAATAGAAAGCAAGAGGCCACAGGGGCCATCTTGTTTCCTATCAGGAATCAACTGTTTCCAATGGCAGGGCCTGGGTATCCCAAAATGGAGGACACCCAGAGCACCTGTCAAATTCAGCATGGAGCTGCCACCAGCCCATACCCTGCTCTGTGGGCCACCCACAGGTGCCCAAAAACATACACTAGGGGCACAGGGTTGTACCCCTACCCAGGGGTGCCATAAGGGTATCCCATGGGTCTGTTCACCAAACCAAAAGAGAGAGCTGCACTGCCAGGAGTCCCACATGGACTCCTGGGCAGAAAACATGACAGAACACACGATAAAAAGCAGTAAGGGACAAGGATTGAGAGGCTCTGTCCCTCTGATGCATTTCCAGCATCACAGTGTCCGCACATGATAACGAGATGGTCATTGTTGCAGGATCCAAGACCACACCTGCACAACGCCAGGCACACTGGCAGACCGTTGCGGACATCGTAAGTGCCCTTGGAATCGTGAGGCGCACAGCCAATGATTGCTATAAGTGCTGGAATGACCTAAAGCGCAGGGCAAAGAGTAAGCTGGCCTCAAGTCATGCCGCAACTCTAGTGACTGGAGGTGGGTCTCCAGTAGTAGACATGGAACTCACTCCACATGAGTCAGTTGCTGGGACCTACATCACGGAGGAACAGATCCAAGGCGTGGGAGAACTGCCTGATTACGAGGCATTGTCCGGTGAGTGCACATGCATGTGTGTGTCATCCATGTGCATGGTGTGTGTGAGGGCTTCTGTTTGTGTGCCAGGTGAGAGTGTGTGCGCCTGAGTCGTATGGGTCAGCCATGTGCTTCATGCAATACATCCTGCGCAGCTGCATTTGGCCATAGCAGTATCCCTTCTGCCAACAGTAGACATCTAGCCCAACTGCACGCCAGTTGCCCTTGAAGTGTCACCTTGGCACAACATTGTTGCTCATTTTTCACTGTTCATTCAGTCAGATTGTTTGCATTCCACCACTTTTACTAGGCATTTCGCAGTCCTCTAGTCACATGTCTGACATGGCTATGGTAAAGTGGAGTGACTTTGTTACCTGGATATCATTTGTTCACACATGTCCCTGTGCAATTGGACCATTTTGGACTGGCAGCTCCAGGTGAAAAATCTGACCTGTTTGAATTAGAAAAGCTATTACATGCGGGAACTGGACTGAATGAATAGGTGCTGCCCTCCTCTCCATCTTCACTCAATAGCAATGGTACATGCCATCTGTGTGATGGCATGTGTGTTTCACCTGGCAATCACAGGCCAATGTGTGATGCCACTGCCAGGCAGCATGCAGAAAATGTGTTCATCTTCCATCTTGGTGTCATCAGTGTGTGCCATTTGCCTGCCCTTCATATGCAGTGAGGGTGCATGCATGGGAGGGTTTTAGTCATGTGGGACATGTGTCAATCAAGTACTGGTTCTGTTGCTTCTCAGCCCTCATTGTGTGCCATGGTGCTAATGCCTGTTTCCATTTCTTTGTTTTTATGTCTTTGCAGGGGAAGACGCACCTGATACTGCTGGGGTTGTGGAGATGGTGCAGACCCAGGAGGGGTCCGAGGGCCGACCAACCACCAGTGAGGGACGTGGTGTGGTGGTGGGTGAGAACCCACAAGTGCTGCAGGTCGTGCTCTCAAGGGGTGTCTCTGGCTGCACCTCCCCCGAGCTGTACTCAGGTGTTGATTCGGATGATGAGACCTACGTGCCGTCGCAGGTGAGTGTTCCAGGGAGGGATTCTGTTCTGTCCCACCCACCTGCACCAGGGTCAGAACCCTCAATGGGGATGTCAGTGTTGGCAGCTACGCCTTTGGTGGTTACGGATGCAGGGTCACACTCCGCGACATCTGATCCTGTTCCTGGGCCAGCAGATCAGAGGGGGAATGCAGTCCTGCAGCCTCAGGCAGTGCCGGCACAGCAAGGCGCAGTTCGCCTTGCCCCATTCAGGTGTGGTGCCCGCCGACGTGGTGGCCGTACGCCACCTGGCAATACCGCATGGGAGCAATCCATTTACGGTATGGCAACCCAACAGGCAGCATCATCCGAGATGATGGCTCAGGCCATGGATAGGGTGGCCACTTCCATTGTCCCCCCTGAAAGGCTGATGGAGCGACTACAGCAGGCAACCGACTCCATCTGCCAGTCACAGAGGGAGGACACGTTGGCGTCCAACAGGGACAGGCGGGCGGCACTGGCGACTCTGCAGGAGGCCATCTCCATAGAGTCCCAGGGCCACAGGGAAGTCCTGAGGCAGGAGCTCCTTCACCTCAGGACGACTCTTGTTGAGCTTGAGGCTTCAACACACCAAAGGACAGAACAGCAGCTGGAGCGTCTCACCCGTACGCTCTCAGCTGAGATGCAGGCAACGAGGGCGGAGGTCCGGGCATCCCGTGAGTTGTTGCATGGGGACTTCCGCACACTCATCCTCCAGAACCAGACCTACCACACCCGCATGCTTGCAGCCATGGAGGAGCAGACTAGGGCCTTGCGTGGGCTGCCTCCCATAGTGCAACCACCTCCGGATGCAGCTGCACAGGGTGATAATAGCGACAGCAGTGATACTCCCACAATAGGGTAGCCGTGTGGGCCATGAGCCCATGGAGGTGTTTTTTTTTCCCAGGATTCACACAGGTGGCTTTTGGTGTGCACCCTGTTCTCAGACCTCCTGGGTGGCCTCCCAAACCCCCCCGGGCCCATCAATGGCCATTTTTTATTTTTTTTTATTTTTATTTTTATTTTTATTTTTATTTTTATTTTTATTTTTATTTTTAATTATTTTTTTCCCAATTTTTTTGGGACAATTTGTTGCCTTCCGTGGTTCCTGTGGGCATACGCTGCATTGTGGCCGGGCACATGCAGGCTTGTCATGTATTTGGTTCAGATGCTTGGGTTTGAGTCACACACACCCCTCCTGCTTCCCGTTTCCATGGGCTTGCAAAGGGTGTGCCCAAGTGACATTGACGTACATGGTGACATTGGACTCCCACTACATGTGTGGGTAGTCTAGTCAATACTGTGTATACATTCCTAGTGCATATTGCTGTTGTGTTGTACACTGCATGTTGCATTGATGTGTAACTCATCATCTGTGTCTACCTCCCAATTTGCAGGTCCCTTCCTCATGTCTACACAAGGCCCTCTAGTTTGGAGATGGGGTCCATGTTGGCAGCAGTGCACCTACAACTCTACATGGCGCCAACACTGCACAGTTGGTAGTGGTGGGAGTGCAGGCATTTCCAGGTGGTGAGACTACTAATTCATAACATTTGTGATGTCATGTTAATGGTAGTACCTGCTCAAGTTTGTTGTTGGTCCTGCATTACTGTGAGCATTTCAGGTGTTGCAAGTTTCAATTAGGGACACTGTACATTGTGACACTAGTGTCATGTTGTGGGGATTACTTTGTTTACCTGCAAATAGCATGACATGGCACGGTGTGTCGTGTGGCGGTGCTGGGGATGGGTTGGCTGACATGGCACTGTCCTCTTGTTGCATTTTGCAAGTGGGTATTCATTTTAGCTGCTTGAATGTGTTTCTTCACATAACTGCATTGGTGGTGTCTGTGTGGGTAGGGATGCACACATTGTAACACTTCCAGGTGAACAATCTCAGGCTGATATGGTTTTCACTGTTGAGTCTCCAGACATTCAGGATCAGTGTCAGGTTGAGTCATCATTGATTGTCAGATGGAATGTGCCAGGGCAGTGTGCACTCCACAGGGGTGTGATTTCTATGTGAAGTAATTAGCCACTAGCTGTGTACGGGCTGCCTCCCCCCTTGCCCTTTCCCCTCCCATGCGCAGTGGCTGTGCATGTGGTTGGGGATGTGGGGCCACCAGCATGTCCACGGCCAGGCCCCGGCGTGTTGCAACGTTGTGCAGGACACATGCTGCCACTATGATCCTGCACACTACTGGGGGAGCGTACAACAGCTGCCCGCCAGTACGGTCAAGGGAGCGAAAGCGTGACTTTAGCACTCCGAATGTGCGCTCCACTATGCCCCGGGTTGTAATGTGGGCTGTGTTATATCTTTCCTGGGGTGGCGTGGTGGGTTCCGAATTGGCGTCATCATGTGGGGGCTGAGAGGGTAGGCACTGTCCCCTGTGGAGGTGGTGATTGGTATCATTGGTGGGGTTGTGACCTTGCTCAGTATCTGACATGCATGCATGTGCAGTGGCATTCATACTCACCAAGCAGCCATGTTTCGCCATGCTGCCCAGCTTCTAGGTCCCGGCTTAGGGTGGACATTCGGTAAATGAAGCTGTCGTGGGTGGACCCGGGATAGTTGGCATATACTGAGGTGATGATTCCCTTGGCATTACATACTACCTGCACGTTGATGGAATGCCAGTGCTTGCGGTTCCTATAGATGTGCTCTGATGCCCTGGGGGGACGTAGAGCCACATGGGTGCAGTCGATGGCACCTAGCACTTTGGAGAATCGTGCCACACCGTAAAAATCCAGGGTGGCAGCATGCCTTTCTGCAGGTGTTCTGGGCAGGTATATGTGCCTGCGGACTGATGGGCGTGCAGTGATGATGTTCAAGACCTGGTGTAGGCAGCGTGACTGGGTGGCCTGTGATACCCCACCCACTATGGCACTTGTCCGCTGAAATGATCCAGTGGCTAAGAAGTGCAGTACATTGAGGACCTTCTCCAGGGGGCTGAGTGCTTGGGAGCACAGTGTGGGTGATGTGAGGTCATCCTCCCACTCACTCACCAGGTCCAGTATAATGTGTGGTGGAAACCTGCATCTCCCATACACCTGGTCATCAGGCATCCCGAAAAGGCTGGTTCTGGGTGTGAATATTCTGGCCCTGACTATCCTCCTCCTCCTCCTTTGGTAGCCCAGGCCCACTGCTGCTAGGAACGGTATGTTCATCCTGGGTCTGAGCTTGTTATTTTGTTAGCGCGCAAATTTATGCGTTGCGCGTGTTGTAGGCGAGCGTGTGACCCGCGCACCCCTGAAATCCAGTACCCAGTCCAATAGCGTGTGGAAATTCCCGCGCACCCCGGGATACAGGTGCGCTGACGTACTTGCGTGTGTAAGTGCCCGCGCACCCCTGATATACACGTACATAGGCCAATCGCGTGTACGCGCACTTTTGTCCAATTACACGCGATGACACTCTGACGTGCTGTCCAATTACACGCGATGACAATCTGACGTGCAGTCTTTCCACGTGTGCTCTGTCATCACGTGCTGTGTGGGAAACACCTGTGCGGGTCACATCACAGACGCGCTTACGCGCTGAGGGCCTTTGGTCCAATAGAATCGCGTATGCGTGCTGACGCGCTTACGCGCTAAGGGCCTTTCCTCGAATTTCACGCTGACGTGCAGACTTTTCACGTGCCAAATCACTCCGTATCAAGCTGGCCACGCATATGCACACGGAAGACCACGCTCCTGCCCAGAAGGCCGAACTACTGCCCCCCAGAGCCCCGAGCACGCTCCCACCTGCCATCTGCTGCTGCCTGACTGCCTGCTGCCCACGTGCACTGCCATTTGCTGCCTGCACATCAGCCAGGGGTGCTGTTGCTGTGACCACCCCTGCTGGAACCGAAGACTCCCGACTGGGATTCCATCGCTCCACAGCCCAGCCCCAGGACCCAGTTGCCCACCCACTCCTGCCTCTGGGGTTGTCATGTCGGGGCAAACACCATCTGTGACCACTGACAACCCCCGGCCAGAGAGGCAGAGGGGCACCAGCTTCAGTGCCACCGAAGTTGGTGTCCTGGTGGAGCAAGTCCTGGGGCAGTATGATGCCCTCTTCGAAGGTTCCCGCACCGACAAGGAAGGACGGACTCGGATCTGGACTGACATCGTGACTGCCATCAATGCGGAGGGGTGGCAGTCCGCGACTTACAACATGTCAGGAAGCGCTGGGAGGACTTCAGGTCCAGGACCCTGAACAAGGCCCGGCGCCTCTTGAAGGCAGCGGATGCCAAGGGGCGCCGGGGCCACTTGTCGGAAGAACAGATGAGGGTCCTGGAACGCATATCCCCAGCGCTCCACGTCCAGGTCCTAGAGAAGCAGACCCGTCTGGAGTCGAGCGGTGAGTGTACATGCATCCTGATTGTGAGCAGTGCGTGTGGTGATTATTCGGTAGTGTGCAGGTTGCACATCTGTTTGTATGGGGTCGAGTATGGGTGGGGGTGTACAGGGCCGTGGGGCTGACACATGCAAGGGCTGTAATGTGTGAGACATGGATGGTGCTTGTGTGTGTAGGCTTGCATGCCAAATGCAGTTGTGTGGGCACACATGTTTGGATGAATGTGTATGTAAGTAGACATGTCCGTGATGTCACGCATGTATGTTGTTTTCGGCTGCATGTATGAGCACTGTGTACATGTGCATGTGTGTGTATTTGACAAGGGTGCAACAGTGATGCAACATGGATGCATGTGACAGCGGTATGTGGAAGCCTGATTGGCAGATGTGACATGGATGCCCGTCTGAACAGTGCGACACTTGGCAGAGGTGTACACATGCATGCAAGTGTGGTGGTGTGTGTACATGTGTGGTGCACTTCCTGTGTTGCATGTGATGTCTGGCTCACCTTTGGCTGCTCATGCTGTTGTATGTGTAGGGATGGTGGTGGCAGTTGCGATATGGCTGTGGTATGGCTCATGTGTGCGAGTTGCAATGACATGTGTGTTGGGGATTGTGATGACATGTCTGAGGTTTGCCAATGCCACTCATGTGCAACTGTCATGTGTGTATGTGTCCATTGTACAGTGCCCTGATGCCTGTGTTTTGTTTCTCCCTGTCTGCAGCGTCAACTGATGAAGAGGGCGGAGAAGGTGCTGTGGAGCACAGCGGCGGGGATCCCACCGCCAGCCGGAGACGCAAGGCCCGGCTCCCCTCCCGTGTTATCATCTCGTCGGGGAGTGAGGAGTCCGGTGCCGCGTCCCAGGCCGCAGCTGCCGGGGGGAGGTCCAAGAGGCGGAGGTTGGAGTTGGACTCCTCGGCAGCAGAAGGGGCAGCTGGGACCCCACAGGGCCCAACAGGGGAAGATGGCACGGAGTCATCCAGGTTGGTGGGGGGTTTGGTGGAGGAGGAGGCCGTGCAAGCACCAGAGACGGGGTCTGGAGGTGGGGATCCCACTGGTGCTAGTGGTGCAGTGCAGGACCAGGGACAGGAGGCAGCACAGGTCGCCGCGGAGGTGCCTGTGTGCAATCCTGTCCCCGATCCTGTCCCTGCATCATCTTGCACCAGCAGGGATGCCTACGTCCAGACCCATTTTCAGGCAGGGGATGAGCTGACGTCAACTGGCCTTCCTCTGCCTGCGGACGTGGCTATCCAGGTCCGGGTTGAGCCTGTCCTGGCTGGTGTGGCATTGCGTCAACGGGCCATGCGAGGTGACCTGCAGTCTTTTCATGGAGAGACTGCACGTCATCTCTAATGGCTCGTTGACCACGTCAGCCTGCTGGGACAGGTCACCCAGGCCGGATTCCTCCGTCTGATGGGGCTTGCTCCGACCCCCTCCTCAACTGGACCCCCTACGCGCCAGTCGTCCTCTGTGCCATCTTCCCACCCATCAGTCACCTGGGTGCCCTGTGGAGCTGCCTCTGACGGTGCGGCCAGGCTGGTGGAGGAGGCATCCCTGCCACAGTCGGGAGTCGGACGTCCAGCAGGGGTGGCCACATCAACAACTTCACCCCAGCCGGCGGAGGATGTGCAGGCAGCAGGAGGCAGTGCACGGGCAGAGGCAGAGCAGCAGCAGCAACATGGTGGGAGCCATGGAGGCTCGGGGCCTTCGACATCGGAGGGGCAGGCATCGGCCGGAGGGCAGGAGGACCCAGGACAGAGAGTGTCTTCCGTGTGGCAGCGGTTGGGCCACGCCATAGGTGCGGAGCGGCGGCGGGCGGAAGAGGCGCGGCTCACAATGGTCAGGGCGGAGAACTCCATGCGGAGGGCCCTGAGGCGGGCCGAGTGCCTCGAGGCAATCCACAGGGGGTTGGAGGAGGACACAGCGTCGTCCCTGCAGACCCTCAGGGCCATGGAACAGGACCGCCTCCGGGACATCGAACAGGAGTTCGATGATGCCCTGGCCCGGAACACCACGGAGTGAGCCGCTGGACTTGCCCGCCGCCTTTGTATATAGTTCTTTAGTTTTAGGTTTCCTTTGTTTGTTATTATGATTTGGAGTCGACGGACACTGCTCCACTTTTTGTATATAGTTGCATTTTAGTTAGGGTTTTTTGTAGGTTTCCTTTGTTCAGTTGGGCTCATGGACCCTTGGATGTTTTGTACATAGTTCTTCATTGGATTGATTTGGACAACATTTTTTGGGATTAGGATTTGGTGTTATTATTTTTTTAAACGGACATGCAGCTTATCTTTTTTTCATTCCCACTGTAGTTTGTTTCATTTCTTTTGCATTTTTTATTTTTTTTAATACAATTTTGTTTTCATACTTCACTGTGTGGTATCATCTCATTGGTTTCATGCATGTGTCATGTTGGGTGTTCTCCCATTCAATTGCAACCATTGTGTGTGACGGACATGGGTTCATTAGCTTTATGAACATTGGGGGTGTAACATGTAATTTCCATTTCCATGTGGGTGAATGGGTTACTTGGTAGGGCTTTTTGGCTGTGGAGGCTGACCATAACGCACATGATTGGGGATTGTGAGGACCTGGTGGAGGGTGCCCCTGGATGCTGGGGGGTGGGGGTGGTGGGAGACATGAGTGGGGGCCTGGTGGGGGATGCCCATGGTGGCTGGGGGGTGGGGGTGGTGGGAGACATGGGTGGGGGCCTGGTGGAGGGTGCCCCACACTGCTGGGGGGTGGGGGTGGTGGGAGACATGAGTGGGGGCCTGGTGGAGGGTGCCCCTGGATGCTGGGGGGTGGGGGTGCAGGGGGACATGAGTGGGGGCCTGGTGGTGCTGCCCCTGCACTGCTGGGGGGTGGGGGTGGTGGGAGACATGAGTGGGGGCCTGGTGGAGGGTGCCCCTGGATGCTGGGGGGTGGGGGTGCAGGGGGACATGGGTGGGGGCCTGATGGAGGCTGCCCCTGCACTGCTGGGGGGTGGGGGTGGTGGGAGACATGGGTGGGGGCCTGGTGGAGGGTGCCCCACACTGCTGGGGGGGTGGGGGTGGTGGGAGACATGAGTGGGGGCCTGGTGGGGGATGCCCATGGTGGCTGGGGGGTGGGGGTGGTGGGAGACATGGGTGGGGGCCTGGTGGAGGCTGCCCCTGCACTGCTGGGGGGTGGGGGTGGTGGGAGACATGAGTGGGGGCCTGGTGGAGGGTGCCCCACACTGCTGGGGGGTGGGGGTGATGGGAGACATGAGTGGGGGCCTGGTAGGGGCTGCCCATGGTGGCTGGGGGGTGGGGGTGGTGGGAGACATGAGTGGGGGTCTGGTGGGGGGTGCGGGTGGTGGGAGACATGGGTGGGGGACTGGTGGAGGGTGCCCCACACTGCTGGGGGGGTGGGGGTGGTGGGAGACATGAGTGGGGGCCTGGTGGGGGATGCCCATGGTGGCTGGGGGGTGGGGGTGGTGGGAGACATGGGTGGGGGCCTGGTGGAGGGTGCCCCACACTGCTGGGGGGGTGGGGGTGGTGGGAGACATGGGTGGGGGCCTGGTGGAGGGTGCCCCACACTGCTGGGGGGTGGGGGTGGTGGGAGACATGAGTGGGGGCCTGGTGGAGGGTGCCCCTGGATGCTGGGGGGTGGGGGTGCAGGGGGACATGAGTGGGGGCCTGGTGGTGCTGCCCCTGCACTGCTGGGGGGTGGGGGTGGTGGGAGACATGAGTGGGGGCCTGGTGGAGGGTGCCCCTGGATGCTGGGGGGTGGGGGTGCAGGGGGACATGGGTGGGGGCCTGATGGAGGCTGCCCCTGCACTGCTGGGGGGTGGGGGTGGTGGGAGACATGGGTGGGGGCCTGGTGGAGGGTGCCCCACACTGCTGGGGGGGTGGGGGTGGTGGGAGACATGAGTGGGGGCCTGGTGGGGGATGCCCATGGTGGCTGGGGGGTGGGGGTGGTGGGAGACATGGGTGGGGGCCTGGTGGAGGCTGCCCCTGCACTACTGGGGGGTGGGGGTGGTGGGAGACATGAGTGGGGGCCTGGTGGAGGGTGCCCCACACTGCTGGGGGGTGGGGGTAATGGGAGACATGAGTGGGGGCCTGGTGGGGGCTGCCCATGGTGGCTGGGGGGTGGGGGTGGTGGGAGACATGAGTGGGGGCCTGGTGGGGGATGCCCATGGTGGGTGGGGGGTGGGGGTGGTGGGAGACATGGGTGGGGGCCTGGTGGAGGGTGCCCCACACTGCTGGGGGGGTGGGGGTGGTGGGAGACATGAGTGGGGGCCTGGTGGGGGATGCCCATGGTGGCTGGGGGGTGGGGGTGGTGGGAGACATGGGTGGGGTCCTGGTGGAGGGTGCCCCACACTGCTGGGGGGGTGGGGGTGGTGGGAGACATGGGTGGGGGCCTGGTGGAGGGTGCCCCACACTGCTGGGGGGTGGGGGTGGTGGGAGACATGAGTGGGGGCCTGGTGGAGGGTGCCCCTGGATGCGGGGGGTGGGGGTGCAGGGGGACATGAGTGGGGGCCTGGTGGTGCTGCCCCTGCACTGCTGGGGGGTGGGGGTGGTGGGAGACATGAGTGGGGGTCTGGTGGAGGGTGCCCCTGGATGCTGGGGGGTGGGGGTGCAGGGGGACATGGGTGGGGGCCTGGTGGAGGCTGCCCCTGCACTGCTGGGGGGTGGGGGTGGTGGGAGACATGGGTGGGGGCCTGGTGGAGGGTGCCCCACACTGCTGGGGGGGTGGGGGTGGTGGGAGACATGAGTGGGGGCCTGGTGGGGGATGCCCATGGTGGCTGGGGGGTGGGGGTGGTGGGAGACATGGGTGGGGGCCTGGTGGAGGCTGCTCCTGCACTGCTGGGGGGTGGGGGTGGTGGGAGACATGAGTGGGGGCCTGGTGGAGGGTGCCCCACACTGCTGGGGGGTGGGGGTGATGGGAGACATGAGTGGGGGCCTGGTGGGGGCTGCCCATGGTGGCTGGGGGTGGGGGTGGTGGGAGACATGAGTGGGGGCCTGGTGGGGGATGCCCATGGTGGCTGGGGGGTGGGGGTGGTGGGAGACATGGGTGGGGGCCTGGTGGAGGGTGCCCCACACTGCTGGGGGGGTGGGGGTGGTGGGAGACATGAGTGGGGGCCTGGTGGGGGATGCCCATGGTGGCTGGGGGGTGGGGGTGGTGGGAGACATGGGTGGGGGCCTGGTGGAGGCTGCCCCTGCACTGCTGGGGGGTGGGGGTGGTGGGAGACATGAGTGGGGGCCTGGTGGAGGGTGCCCCACACTTCTGGGGGGTGGGGGTGATGGGAGACATGAGTGGGGGCCTGGTGGGGGCTGCCCATGGTGGCTGGGGGGTGGGGGTGGGTGGGAGACATGAGTGGGGGCCTGGTGGGGGATGCCCATGGTGGCTGGGGGGTGGGGGTGGTGGTAGACATGGGTGGGGGCCTGGTGGAGGGTGCCCTACACTGCTGGGGGGGTGAAGGTGGTGGGAGACATGGGTGGGGGCCTGGTGGAGGGTGCCCCACACTGCTGGGGGGTGGGGGTGGTGGGAGACATGAGTGGGGGCCTGGTGGAGGGTGCCCCTGGATGCTGGGGGTGGGGGTGCAGGGGGACATGAGTGGGGGCCTGGTGGTGCTGCCCCTGCACTGCTGGGGGGTGGGGGTGGTGGGAGACATGAGTGGGGGCCTGGTGGAGGGTGCCCCTGGATGCTGGGGGGTGGGGGTGCAGGGAGACATGAGTGGGGGCCTGGTGGGGGATGCCCATGGTGGCTGGGGGGTGGGGGTGGTGGGAGACATGAGTGGGGGCCTGGTGGAGGCTGCCCCTGCACTGCTGGGGGGTGGGGGTGGTGGGAGACATGAGTGGGGGCCTGGTGGAGGGTGCCCCACACTGCTGGGGGGTGGGGGTGATGGGAGACATGAGTGGGGGCCTGGAGGGGGCTGCCCATGGTGGCTGGGGGGTGGGGGTGGTGGGAGACATGAGTGGGGGCCTGGTGGAGGCTGCCCCTGCACTGCTGGGGGGTGGGGGTGGTGGGAGACATGAGTGGGGGCCTGGTGGAGGCTGCCCCTGGATGCTGGGGGGTGGGGGTGATAGGGGCCATGAGTGGGGGCCTGGTGGAGGGTGCCCCTGGATGCTGGGGGGTGGGGGTGGTGGGAGACATGAGTGGGGGCCTGGTGGGGGATGCCCATGGTGGCTGGGGGGTGGGGGTGGTGGGAGACATGGGTGGGGGCCTGGTGGAGGGTGCCCCACACTGCTGGGGGGTGGGGGTGGTGGGAGACATGAGTGGGGGCCTGGTGGAGGGTGCCCCTGGATGCTGGGGGGTGGGGGTGCAGGGGGTCATGAGTGGGGGCCTGGTGGAGGCTGCCCCTGCACTGCTGGGGGGGTGGGGGTGGTGGGAGACATGGGTGGGGGCCTGGTGGAGGCTGCCCCTGCACTGCTTGGGGGTGGGGGTGGTGGGAGACATGAGTGGGAGCCTGGTGGAGGGTGCCCCACACTGCTGGGGGGTGGGGGTGATGGGAGACATGAGTGGGGGCCTGGTGGGGGCTGCCCATGGTGGCTGGGGGGTGGGGGTGGTGGGAGACATGGGTGGGGGCCTGGTGGAGGGTGCCCCGCACTGCTGGGGGGTGGGGGTGGTGGGAGACATGAGTGGGGGTCTGGTGGAGGCTGCCCCTGGATGCTGGGGGGTGGGGGTGTTAGGGGCCATGAGTGGGGGCCTGGTGGAGGGTGCCCCTGGATGCTGGGGGGTGGGGGTGCAGGGGGACATGAGTGGGGGCCTGGTGGTGCTGCCCCTGCACTGCTGGGGGGTTCGGGTGATAGGGGCCATGAGTGGGGGCCTGGTGGAGGGTGCCCCACACTGCTGGGGGGGTGGGGGTGGTGGGAGACATGAGTGGGGGCCTGGTGGGGGATGCCCATGGTGGCTGGGGGGTGGGGGTGGTGGGAGACATGGGTGGGGGCCTGGTGGAGGCTGCCCCTGCACTGCTGGGGGGTGGGGGTGGTGGGAGCAGTGCTTAAAGTGGGCCGGGGCCTGCCGGGGCCCGGCCCCGGCAGTCTCCAAAAAGTGGGACTGAGCCGGGGCCCTGCCGGGGCCCCCGTCCTACCGCAACATTGGCCGGATGCATTATCCCGTCGCGGCCACAGCCGCGACGGGAGATGCGCCTGCCATGAAGTCAGGCGAGCTGACAGAAGTGGCAACCAGCCACAGTGACGCTGTGACTGGCTGCTACTTCCGTCAGTCATAGTAACTCCCTCTGGTGACCCCTCGCCCGAGAGGTCACCAGAGGCAGTTA
Organism: Ambystoma mexicanum; assembly: GCF_040938575.1. Classification (NCBI taxonomy): domain Eukaryota; kingdom Metazoa; phylum Chordata; class Amphibia; order Caudata; family Ambystomatidae; genus Ambystoma; species Ambystoma mexicanum. The sequence continues at coordinate 160,257,016 of NC_090928.1, forward strand.
CTGTCCCTTTGTTTCCCCAGGTCGCCGAGGCGTCTTTAACCCTCGGCGAACCTGGGGATTCCTTGACGTTTATAAAAGATGGCTTGGAAAGTACACATTTCAAGCCATCTTTTATAAAGCTTTGCCGACGGACAATTTCGTCCGTAGTCAAAGCTTTATAAAAGCTGGCTTGAATTGTGTACTTTCCAAGCCATCTTTTATAAACCCGAAATCTTTAAAAAGATGGCCTAAAAAGTACGCAAATCGTAGGGTATACACACAAATATATATAAATGTTATATATTTGTGTGCGTACCTTACTATGGTTTGTGTACTTTGCAAGCCATCTTTTATAAATGTAGAAATATGTTACATATCTCTATGTTTAGAAAAGATGGCTTGCATAGTTCACAAACCATAGTAAGGTACGCACACAAATATATAACATTTATATATATTTGTGTGTATACCCTACGATTTGCGTACTTTTTAGGCCACGCCCCTCCCACAAGCCACGCCCCCAAATGAGGGCCCCCTCTCGATTTCTTACCCCACTTAAAGCCCTGGGTGGGAGACATGAGTGGGGGCCTGGTGGAGGGTGCCCCACACTGCTGGGGGGTGGGGGTGATGGGAGACATGAGTGGGGGCCTGGTGGGGGCTGCCCATGGTGGCTGGGGGTGGGGGTGGTGGGAGACATGAGTGGGGGCCTGGTGTGGGATGCCCATGGTGGCTGGGGGGTGGGGATGGTGGGAGACATGGGTGGGGGCCTGGTGGAGGGTGCCCCACACTGCTGGGTGGGTGGGGGTGGTGGGAGACATGAGTGGGGGCCTGGTGGGGGATGCCCATGGTGGCTGGGGGGTGGGGTGGTGGGAGACATGGGTGGGGGCCTGGTGGAGGCTGCCCCTGCACTGCTGGGAGACATGAGTGGGGGCCTGGTGGAGGGTGCCCCACACTGCTGGGGGGTGGGGGTGATGGGAGACATGAGTGGGGGCCTGGTGGGGGCTGCCCATGGTGGCTGGGGGGGTGGGGGTGGGTGGGAGACATGAGTGGGGGCCTGGTGGGGGATGCCCATGGTGGCTGGGGGGTGGGGGTGGTGGGAGACATGAGTGGAGGCCTGGTGGAGGGTGCCCATGGTGGCTGGGGGGTGGGGGTGGGTGGGAGACATGAGTGGGGGCCTGGTGGGGGCTGCCCATGGTGGCTGGGGGGTGGGGGTGGTGGGAGACATGGGTGGGGTCCTGGTGGAGGGTGCCCCACACTGCTGGGGGGTGGGGGTGGTGGGAGACATGAGTGGGGGCCTGGTGGAGGCTGCCCCTGGATGCTGGGGGGTGGGGGTGATAGGGGCCATGAGTGGGGGCCTGGTGGAGGGTGCCCCTGGATGCTGGGGGGTGGGGGTGCAGGGGGACATGAGTGGGGGCCTGGTGGTGCTGCCCCTGCATTGCTGGGGGGTTCGGGTGATAGGGGCCATGAGTGGGGGCCTGGTGGAGGTTGCCCCACACGGGTGGGGGTGCTGGGTGACATGAGCAGGTGTGCAGGGTAGTCCCCTGTGGTGTCGGCTGCCTGCAGGGGCCGTGGAGGGTGTACAGGGAATACCTGGGAGCACACAGCCAAATCGCGTGTAGAATTTCCCGCGTACCCCTGAAATACACGTACCCAGCCAAATCGCGTGTGGAAATTCCCGCGCACGTACCCGGCCAAATCGCGTGTGGGACTTCCCGCGCACCCCTGAGATCCACGTACCCAGCCAAGTCGCGTGTGCAAATTCCCGCGCACGTACCCGGCCAAATCGCGTGTGGAACTTCCCGCGCACCCCTGAAATCCACGTACCCTTCCAAATCGCGTGTGGGACTTCCCGCGCACCCCTGAGATCCACGTACCCATCCAAGTCGCGTGTGCAAATTCCCGCGCACGTACCCGGCCAAATCGCGTGTGGAACTTCCCGCGCACCCCTGAAATCCACGTACCCTTCCAAATCGCGTGTGAGACTTCCCGCGCACCCCTGAGATCCACGTACCCTGCCAAATCGCGTGTGCAACTTCCCGCGCACCCCTGTAATCCATGTACCCTGCCAAATCGCATGTGAGACTTCCCACGCACCCCTGAGATCCACGTACCCAGCCAAATCGCGTGTGGAAATTCCCGCGCACGTACCCTGCCAAATCGCGTGTGCAACTTCCAGCGCACCCCTGAAATCCACGTACCCTGCCAAATTGCGTGCGAGACTTCCCGCGCACCCTGGTATACACGCACACGTATTTTTTGTCAGCGGGTGTCCGTGTTTGTGGGTACCCCTTTGCACGTCATTTGTCCTGGAGGGCCACAGTATAGGACATTCATCATGGCTGTATATAGGTGCTATTTGTTGGCGCACCTTTTGGCGCACATTTCTTCCAGGCGCAGAGACGCTACCGCCTACTTTCTTGTGGCGGTCGTGTTTGTGCCTGTGCGCTGGTTTGAGCGTGCGCTTTTTTGCCCTATTCTATTCCATGAATACGTGTTGTAGGCGAGCGTGTGGGCGTTCCGCGCACTTGTACCCTGTACTTCCCCCGTGACGCCCACATTTTGGCAAGTTGTTCCCCATTCCGAGTGTTGCGCCCCGTGTTCCGCCTACTTTTGTTGCGTGCGCCGCGCTATGTGCGATTTTCGCTGTGGCCTGTGCGATTTTCGCTGTGACCTGGCGCACGCAGTTAGATGGCCTGTGCGCCAACGTGCGCCGCGCACTTTTTTATCACACATCCGATGGTTTTCTCGCGCACGGCCTTCCATGAATCGATGTGCACTGCTTTTCGTGCGATTTTCGCACTTGCAGTGCGATTTTCGCTATTCCACTGCGATTCGCACGTTTTTGCCCACTTGCGCCGCGCTAATTATTCCATGAATCGGCCTCTGTATGTCTGGTTTCTCTCCATTAGTCAAGTTTCTGAAAGCATGGTGTCCTCGAACGTCTCAACTTTAAAATAATCTCATCATTACACACTTTGAGCACTACTCAGTTTCTTCTTATTTTAGCCACATTTTGGTTACATGTATTTCTATTAAAGGCATTTTAGCCAGAACGATTTTCTGTCTGTGTATAGAATATCTCATTGTCCATTATGTGCCTTGCCACCTTATTACATCATGGTAATGCCATTTTTGACATTATAAACACAATGCCTTTTGAATACTAGTATATTGTAACATTATAAATACCCTTTTCGCATAATTGCAACACCACATGAGTCCCTTTGAATTTCTCTGTTTAGGTTTAAGTGGGGGGGGGGACTACACTTCATTCAGCTGTTGATTCAATATATATAAGTCGGGACCTTCATTACACTCCCCCATCTTGAAAGTTCAGTTGTTTGTAAAACAACAACTTTAAACCATATTCTATTTCCATTCTCCTTAACATGTATCTAAACATTTCTTAACACGATCTTATAAATTGGCATATACTAATGTATTGTCATACTTAAAACAAACATGTGTGTGTCATCTCCTTCCATGTAAGCCCTACTTCCTGTAATTGTGTGCCTTTAATCTAACTGTATGCCTTGGATGATTCACAGCCATTGTGAGACTCAAGAGGTTTGGTCAAGCTTTGAGGTAACCCATTAGCCCACTGTCTCTTCGTACGTCAGACCTTGTCTGCAACTCCCACCCCAACAAAGTACAATCTCTCCTTGAGCATCTTCTCCTGCCCATGAATATCACTTCACTTCGTCCTTCCCTCTTGTCCACACTCTTTCCTTTTCGGTATCTTCCGTTGTAGTTGTCATGAGTTTGACGTTAGTGGACCGTCTGCGTCCCGTCGCCTTTTCCTTTCCACTGTGCTGTGCTAACAGTCGGTCTCCCAGGTTTCTTTGATGCTTAGACCAGAAGTCCATTGTTTTTTCCTTACCACATGAGGTTCAGTGTTTTTTCCAGAGTGTCTCTCTTTCAAAAGGGTTAATTGTTCAATGAGTCTACAAGAGGGGACCGTTCAGCATGGGGATGCAGGGTTGGGGGAGTCTTTTGCAGACATAATTCAACGTCGGGCTCTCCCTGGGTTTCTCTACGACCTCACTCTCTCCTCACGCGGTTCAACCTCAATTTTCCAAGGCATACAGATCCCTCGACGTACACCTGTAATATAAAACAGATGAGTTTCTTTTGTAAAATAAACAGGTCTCTTCTTATCTAACACATTTCCTACCAACCCATTTCCTTAAAAGCTCTTTTCGCATTTGCTTTTTATCCTATTCCCTAGAAATCGAGACATTCCCTCTTATTTGACACCCCTGCCTCCTAGACAAGCTAAAAAACATTTCCTTTTAAACATTTCCCTTTGTGGGTGTCATGATGCAGGGGCGGTGGCGTCTATGGAAGAGATACTAGACGGCCGACGCGGAAGCACAGCGGCGGTCTAGTCTTCCTTTCATGCACGTCATCATGCTGGAGTACTTGTATGTGCCCATGACGGCACAGAGACGCGTTGCAACCCTCTTCCGCGCTGGGTACTAACGCTGTGTTTTCCTTCCCGTTCCAGACCTTTGTTTCGTTTGCTCTGCTTCGTTTGTTCCTGCTCTCTGCCCTCCTCTCCTCCCCTTCCTCTTGTGATTTTGTCTGGGCTTCCCTCGCCTCTCCTGATTTCCCCGCATTCATTGGGGGCACTATTCTGTCTTTTCTTCCCGGCTCTCCTGACTGCTCCTTCTTTTCGGGCCGGTTGTGTTTCTTCATCGGACTCCTTCTGCCTCCACTCTCCGGTCAGCTGATCCACCTGATCCACCTTCTACCCATCGGACTCCTTCGGCCTCCACTCTCCGGTCAGCTGATCCACCTGATCCATCTTCTGCCTGTGATACCACCGCCATCCCTCCTGGCTCATCCGCTTCGCTCTCTAGCAACACCAGGGTTTTTCAGCTTGGCTTTTCCCTGGTTATTGGGGCCTACTCCCTGGGGGGGTCCCTGCGCCAGGCAATTGCAATACTGGCAAAGTGGCCACCAGTCGAGCTAGTTCCAAGGGCTACACAAAAAAGGCTGACACAACCTGGAGGGATAGAAGGACAATTTCATCAGAGGAGTCCTCGGAGGACATTAATACAGGTGAGGAGGAGGCTTTGGGCACAGATTGGGCAAGTCCTTTGGGTATTCCACCTAGTCCTGAGAGATTGCAACGCCAAGAGATGGCTAGCCTGGAACAATATCAGGAGCTGGTCAAGGCTATACAAAGCATAACCATCGAGTTACAGACTATGAAGACTGAAAACAATGCACTTAGGGCAGATAATGCTAATCTCAGACAACAGATTACACAGAGAGAAGATCTTCCTCCGATGCCCTTACCATGCGGCAAATTCAATGGAAACCCAAAGAGGGTAAAGGAATTCCTTGATGCTTGCCTGGTATATTATTCTTTTCGCCCCAAGACATTCGAACTGGATAGGACCAAGGTGGGCTTTTTGATTTCAAATATGGCGGGTAATGCTCTTGCATTCGCAACCCCGATGGTAACCAACTCGGACCCTGTATTGAATACCTATGGAACTTTTGTACAGAAACTCTGCAAGAGATTCGAAAGACCAGAAGTCCTGTATACCTGTTATGAGAATCTATTGGACATCAAACAGGGGACTCTTGATGTCCAATCCTTTGTAACCCAGTTTCAACGTATTGCTGATGAGACAGGGTGGCCTGATTCAGCAAAGCAAACCCTTTTCCGGAGGGGCTTACATGAGGATATAAAAGATTAACTATCTCGGCTATCCCGACCAACATCCTTTCAAGAGTTGGTGGCGTTGGCTCTCCAGATCGAGTATCGGCTCAGAGAACGTAAGGCAGAAAGGAGGAGACCTAGATCCTACACCCCTCTTCCTGCCTCATATCCACCTGTTAACCCGGAAAAGCCTTCCGCCCTAGGAGAGGAACCCATGCAGATAGGGTCAGCCCGGGGTCCTTTGACATCTGCGGAAAAGAAGAGACGTAAGGATCTCTGTTTATGCATGCATTGTGGATCGGAGAAGCATCTCCTTAGAGACTGTCCCGAAGTTCCTCCCCGAAAGGGGGGAAACGACAGACCCCGACCCTGAACAGGGACAAGGAAGGGGTTTCCTGGGCCAATCTCTGTGTAACCAATCCATCTGTCATCCCAGAGCCTTCTCTTCAGCTGATGGTCTTTAAAGTAGTGCTGGAGATTTCGAAAGACCGCCAGGTTGAGTGTCTGGCAATGTTGGACTGTGGAGCAGCTGGATGCTTCATGGATGATCACTGGGCGGAGATGCATGCGGTTTCCAGAAGAAATAAGCTTCAACCTATCCCTGTGGAGTGAGTGGATGGCACTCCGCTGTCTTCAGGACTGATTATACAAGAAACACAGGAGGGTCTTGTGGTGATGCAGTCCCATCGGGAATGGTTGACTTTTGATTTAATCAAGGCTGCACATGTTCCGGTAATACTGAGTATTTCCTGGTTGAGGAGACACAATCCTCGGATAGACTGGAGAGCAAACAGACTGGATTTTTGTTCGGACTTATGTCTTCGATCCTGCCTCAATCAGAATGGAAAGCGGATCCATCAAGGAACAGCCTTGCCTACAAAGAGCATAAATTCCATTCCAGTGGCGTATCAAGAGTTTGCAGACGTATTTGCTGATGTACAACCTCGTCCTCTACCACCCCATCGAGCTGAGGACTGTAAGATAGAAGTTGTACTGGGGGCTGAAGTACCGTTTGGAAGAATATTTCCATTGTCACTTCCAGAAAAGGACGCCCTACGAGAATACCTGACGATCAATTTACAGAACAGACTTATCCAAGAATCCTCTTCTTCCGCTGGAGCGTCTCTCTTCTTCATCCCCAAGAAAGGCACCAAAGAACTTAGACCCTGTATCGACTATCGTGGGCTTAATAGCCTAACCATCAGGGATAGGTACCCCATGCCTTTAATAAGAGAAATCTTAGAAGCAGTCCAAGGAGCTCGATGGTTTACCAAGTTGGACCTTAGAGGAGCATATCATCTCCTACGAATAAGGAAGGGAGATGAGTGGAAGACGGCCTTCCGCACACCCCTAGGCCACTTTGAATATAACGTGATGCCCTTTGGGTTGGTAAATGCACCTGCCCAATTCCAGAGGTTTATGGACAAGATCTTCAGCGACCTTCTCTTCTCATCTGTAGTGGTTTATTTGGATGATATCCTGGTCTTTTCCTCATCCGTAGAACAACATCGACAACAGGTTAGGGAGGTACTCCGACGACTCAGACTTCATAATCTTCTAGCCAAACCTGAAAAATGTACGTTGGAAGCATCATCAGTGCCTTATTTGGGCTTTGTCTTATCCGAAGGAAAGGTGTAAATGGACTCTACTAAGACCAGCGCTATCACCAACTGGCCTACCCCGACTTCGGTAAAGGATATACAAAGGTTTTAAGGGTTGGCCAACTTTTATCGAAGATTCATGTCCAATTTCTCACACCTTGTGCTACCCATCACGGCACTACTAAAGAAGGACAAGAAGTTTGAATGGAACAAGGAGGCGGAACTCGCGTTCAGGCAATTGAAGGAGGCCTTTACCAGTGCTCCCATTCTTAGACAACCCGATCAATCGCTGCCGTTTATTGTGGTAGCCGATGCTTCTTATGGATCCATAGGGCCAGCATTATTGCAGCAAAAGGAAGATCTACTGGAGCATCCCATAGCCTACTATTCAAGAACTCTTACCCCCAGTGAGAAGAATTATTCGGTTATTGAAAAAGAACTACTGGCCATTCGCCAAGCCTGTGAGGAATGGCGACATTTGTTGCAGGGCGCCTTACACCCTTTCCAGGTTCGGACGGATCACCGAAACCTTATCTTATTACAACATATGGAGTGTAGGAACTCCCGTCATGCCAGGTGGGCATATTACTTTTCCCAGTTTGATTTTGAGCTCACATACCTACCCGGGAAGGAGAACTGCTTGGCAGAAGCCCTTTCAAGGAGCTTGGGAGAGGAAGCCGGGAAGTATACAGGTCAAGAGTATATTCTTAAAGGAAAACACCTTGTGAACGTCATCAATACTTTCCTTCAACAAGTATTAGCAGCTCAGAAGGAGGATCTTGTCATACCTAAGTCATCACTGGTACAAAGAGGGAAGTATTGGTTTTTGGGCGATTCGCTATACTTGCCAAAACGAACTCTGCAATTCGCAAGCCCTCCAATGGCGTCATGATATTCCCACGGCTGGGCATAAGGGAAGGGCTGCCACGTTGGAATTAACAAGAATGCATTTCTGGTGGCCGACCATTGTTCATGATACACATGAGTATGTTTCTTCATGCCCTGTGTGCGCCCAAAATAAATACTGCACCTCTAAGCCGCTAGGACTACTCCAGCAGGAAGATATACTGGCGGGACCCTGGCAACACATCACAATGGATTTCATTGTGGATCTGCCAGTATCAGAAGGGTGTACTACAATAATGGTGGTGGTTGATACTTTCAGCAAGCTAGCACATTTCACCCCGTTGAAGGGCATTCCATCAGCGTCCTTGACAGCCGAAGTGTTTCTCAGGGATATTGTCTGACTACACGGACTTCCATACACTATAGTTTCCGACAGAGGTACTCAATTTACCTCTAAGTTCTGGTCCTGTCTGTGCAAACAGCTACAGATTCATAGAGCCTTATCTTCGGGCTTCCATCCCGAGAGCAACGGCCAAACCGAGAGGTTAAATGCTACACTCGAACAATATCTCCGATGTTTTTGTAACCAGGCACAGGATAACTGGTATTCTCTCATTCCATGAGTCGAATTCTCTTATAACAACACCACGCACACGGCCATTGGGATAAGCCCTTTTCGATGTACTTATGGATACAACCCTAGACACATCCCTCTATCTACAGGAAAGTCTACCAACATTCCCACTATTGATTTTCTTTTGGAAACCCTAAAGCAGACACATAAGCAAGCCCAAGATACCCTTACCGAAAGCCGTCAAGACTACAAGAGGTGGGCAGATAAAAAGAGAAGGAAATGTCCTAATTGGCAAGTAGGAGATAAAGTATGGTTGTCGACCAAATATTTACCCAAAAGGATCCATTCGGGAAAATTCGCTCCTAGATACATTGGCCCATTTACCATCAGTCAACGGATAAATCCAGTGGCGTTCCGTTTGAACTTGCCAGGAGCTCTTCGCAAGATACACCCAGTATTTCATGTCTCCCTTTTTAAAGAATATCGACCGGATCCTCACAACAGACGGAAGAAAAGGGAAACGGACCTACTTGCCAAACCTCCGGAATATGAGGTATCCAGAATTCTGGACTCCCGTTACAAACATGGAGTGCTTCAGTATCTCATCCTTTGGAAAGGATACCCTTGGACGGAAAGATCTTGGGAGCCGGTAAAGATTCTTAATGCACCCAGGTTATTAAGACAGTTTCACCAAAACCATCCAGGAAAGCCCGGAGGGGCTGCTTCAAGAAGGGGTCATACTGTCATGATGCACGGGCGGTGGCGTCTATGGAAGAGATACTAGACGGCCGACGCGGAAGCACAGTGGCGGTCTAGTCTTCCTTTCGTGCACGTCATCACGCCGGAGTACTTGTACGTGCCCATGACGGCACAGAGACGCGTTGCAACCCTCTTCCGCGCTGGGTACAAACGCTGTGTTTTCCTTCCCGTTCCAGACCTTTGTTTCGTTTGCTCTGCTTCGTTTGTTCCTGCTCTCCGCCCTCCTCTTCTCCCCTTCCTCTTGTGATTTTGTCTGGGCTTCCCTCGCCTCTTCTGATTTCCCCGCATTCGTTGGGGGCACTATTCTGTCTTTTCTTCCCGGCTCTCCTGACTGCTCCTTCTTTTCGGGCCGGTTGTGTTTCTTCATCGGACTCCTTCTGCCTCCACTCTCCGGTCAGCTGATCCACCTGATCCACCTTCTACCCATCGGACTCCTTCGGCCTCCACTCTCCGGTCAGCTGATCCACCTGATCCACCTTCTGCCTGTGATACCACCGCCATCCCTCCTGGCTCATCCGCTTCGCTCTCTAGCAACACCAGGGTTTTTCAGCTTGGCTTTTCCCTGGTTATTGGGGCCTGCTCCCTGGGGGGGTCCCTGCACCAGGCAATTGTAATACTGGCAAAGTGGCCACCAGTCGAGCTAGTTCCAAGGGCTACACAAAAAAGGCCAACACAACCTTGAGGGATAGAAGGACAATTTCGTCAGAGGAGTCCTCGGAGGACATTAATACAGGTGAGGAGGAGGAGGAGGCTTTGGGCACAGATTGGGCAAGTCCTTTGGGTATTCCACCTAGTCCTGAGAGTGGGTCATTTTCACACCATAACTAAAATACCCCCCATTCCTAGCTCTGTGTCAGCTGGCTTAGAAAATTATTTTTGTTTTCAATACTACTCAGTACATCACGTCCTTAATGGGACACATTTTCCCTTCCGGGTGCCACATGCAACCCTAAGGAGAGAAAACAATTGAAGAAAGATGTCTTCTTCTTTTTTGGTATTCTAGGCACGTCCGTAGTAGATGACAGAAACGTCCTTGGGGATCCCTGTTGTCTGTAGAAAGTCAAAATAAAGGCAAAAGTAATTCGGGCATTTGCAAGGGGTCAGGTTTTATTCCCGACTTTAGCCCCCTTCCTCCTTTTCTTCTAGCAAAAAATACTCTCTGGGTTATTCTCCCCTATTCGTTGGTGCACATAAACAACTAATTCTCAACCACCCGGCGGGGATACTTAATTTCAGCTTAGTTCTTTGCTCAGCTTAGATGTATTCTTCCAGGTTAGCAGTAAATTCTTGCTGGTTAGCTGCACATACTTCCTCAGCTTTGCAGTAAATTCTTCCTGGTTAGCTGCACATACATTTTCAGCTTAGCAGCCATTCTTCCTATTCTTTTTTTTCTTCGTTAGTTGGACCATGGTCTATGCTTGTGCTTTGTGTTCATCCTAAGGAGATAAAACAGAGGCGTTTCGCTGCTCACCGTCCCTGTCTAACCTGATCTAGCCTACCCCTGTCTTCTAAGACTATGGCACCAATTCTTACTACGTGCCTCCACCTTTATTGTTCCCATTAATGTTTGCCTATTCTAATGCTTGCATACCTCTATCATAACAATCCTTTTGACATTATGAACATAAAAATAATTACTCACCTTCAATTTTACTTCTCTTTTCTGTGGTTGCCTGGAATGGCCATGCTGTTTATCTATTTCTCAACTCTTTCCGCACCTGATTAACCTATCTTGGGAAAAACAGCTAACTTGTGAAGACCTTGTGTCTCTTGCTACCTTTTCCTGTTACTCACCTGGATCCTCTTACCTTTAGTGTTGATCAATTGCGTGTTCACACCCTTTTGGCGTGAACTAGTACTTACCTTTTTCTCTTTTCTCCCTAATTTAAGGCCTTGCAGACAATTTCTTGTGCTTCCACGCAAGAGGTCCATAGCTTGTCTGTAAAATCAATAGAAATTGTTACTGGCATTCACAAGTTGTTTTGCTTACTTCACCATATTTACTGAAAATGGCTTGTGCGAGTTTCCTTCGTTTAATTGACCCAATTTTATCAGCCATACTCCTTTTCTTGGTCTTCATGGTCTCCTGGTGTTTTTTATTGCCCAATGCTCCTTTTTTCTGTTAGCCAGGAAACCTCATAAGTGCTATTTGTTTTCCACCTTTTTCTCTTTTTTTAATTATGCTTTTGAGTGTATCCCTTATCCTTTTATTTGTTTTTTATTCAAGATAACCACTCATTTTCAGTATTTCCTGATTTATTTATTTATTTATTTGTTTATTTATTTCTGTGACCAATCCTTTTGCGCTTCCTCGCCTCTTCCTTTTCTCTTTATCTCTATGTTCATTTTTCCTTTGCACTTCCTCATCCCTTCTTTCACATACCTTTTGCTTTTCTTCTAACCTTTGCTGTTTCTGTCTGTCACGTTCATAGGCTGCTCTCAGGTTTGCGATCGAGCTGCTTTTCTTGCTCTTCGCGATGAAGCTGTTCTCGCCTTAGCCTAACTTTCCTTCTTATCCTTCTGTCCCTTAAATCCTTCTCTTTCTTCCTCCTCTGTGCCTTATCTAACTTCTCTTTAGGCCTCCCATCATCACTGCCTTTCCCATTGGGTTTCAATGAAATTTGTCCTTCCATCCATTCATCCCTTGTAAATGCTATCTCATCAGTTCTGTCTTCACTTTCTTTCCTCTTCTTTCCTTCTCTCCCCTTGTCGAGAGATGCAATTGTCTGTGCCTGATCTCCTCCTTTAGTAATGCATCATCGCATCTCCCCTTGTCCCTTGGCTAGGGTTGTGAGATTCTTGTCCTTAACCTTCCCTTGATTTTTGCTACTACTGTATGAATGCGACTCATAAGCGGGGTTGCTATAACCTGTGGCTGCTTTTAGCTCTCATTAATGGGCAAAGTCCCTCAGGCTTGCTTCCCTCTGTGTTTCAGGCGGGGCAGGCGTTGCTGCAGGTGTCTCACCCCCCCTCAGTGCATATTTTATTTATTTATTTTTTTCAACCAAGCTGCTGGAGGCTCTTCCTCCTTTCCTTGCTCTTATATTTTTACAATTTGAGAACAGCATAGCGTTTTCTAACCTCTCTTTTTCTTCATGCGGCATGCAAGTAAATTGCCATGCGTTGTAAAATGGCTTTAGATTAATACTCAATTTGTGGCCACGGCATAAACATCTTGTGGGCGGTACCTTTAACCCACTCCTCCAATTGGAGCAATGTTTTCCGGGCTTAACTCCGTTTCTATTGATATCCTTATGTGAGTCCAAAACTCCCATTACAATGAGCGAGCATCAAATGCAGCGAGCTCCAATCCAGTCCCTTCCCGCCAAATTATTTATACTGCCAGTTTACTCAAGAACATCAATCTGTGTGCGATTCCCTCACAACTATGGGATCGCATTAAACTTTTACTTGATTTCAACCAACAAGGAGACACAATTCCTTACATTTGACATACAACAAGACACGTATAACCGACACTTGACAGACTAGACAAATACCAGCTGGACACAAATATACCTGCCTTCTAATCAATACCCCGACATGGGGTTTAAACGAACCCCATTTGTGCCTTCTTTAATCGTCACCGTAGCCTAGTCGTCCCCTATTATGTGGGCTCTGGGTTCACGTTTCTTCTGACCACTCTTTAAAGTGCAGGAACAATGCGAATCCTTACGTTTTTTTCGCAGGTGCCCCCCTGGTAATCCTTACGTTTTTATCTCGGGTGCCCCCCACCCCTGGAATTCTTACGTTTTTAACTCGTTCGCCCCCTCGGAATTCTAACGTTTTTCTCTCGGGTGCCCCCCTCACCCTCCCCGGAATTCTAACATTTTTCTCACGGGTGCCCTCCCCGCAATTCTTACGTTTTTCTCTCAGTTGCTCCCCCGGAATTCTTACATTTTTCTCTCGGGTGCCCCCCCGGAATACTTACGTTTTTTCTCTCAGGTGCCCCCCCCCCCGGAATTCTTACTTGAACCACTACTGTCCTTCATGATTCTTATTTCAGTCTGCTTGCTCTTTTATCAACTGCCATATTTCCCTATTTTATGGCTGCCTTCATTTTCCTGGAGGTCATCCGTTTCACCTCATGTTTGCAAAAATTCATAATTTGCAGCCTGCGCCTGAATTTCTAAAATCTTTCATCTCCCTTTTTTTTGTTATTTCTTCACCAGGTTATACAGCTGGCTACATTCAACATGCTGCACACATGCTAAAATCTTTTACATCTCACTCACCCAATCTCATTTGCCTTCTGCCGCTTTCATCCCTTCAAATTTGCTTGTGTTTAACTAAGGCATGCCCTAAATAATCACGCTTTCCTTGGTAACCTCAACACTATCATCATGCTTTCACGCTTTGTCATTCAAGTCTTTCTTCGTTCATCTAATTCCTACGATACCAGAATCTCAACCGCCCGTCTCAAACTCAAAGTTTTTCCCCATTTAATAAAAACGTTCTCCACTCCGGCTGACAAGCCCTCAAAATTGTAAAATACCACCCTTGGTATGACTCCATGCAGACTGTCCTACGAGTCACGGTGGAGCTCCTAGAAAAAGCCTTTAGGAGCACCCAAAACCCCCCTTCACTACATGTGTGCTATGCCCAAAATTCCCCAAAAGCAGGTCCAGTAACCTCCTTTAATTGCAGGGGGCATTCTTAGTCAGAAATGATGGAACGCACAAATGGCAATGGACCATTCAGCTACAGGGCAGTGCCTGCTCCTGCCTGCACATTGATTTCAAACCCCATGTAAATTCACTTGCTCCTCATCTCATGAAGTTTATCACTACCTCTTTTAATTCAAACACTACTTTTGTAGCTGTAAAATAACCCTTGCTCATAACATTCCAGGTTACATGCTACACTCTGTCTGTTGCACTTTATCGTTAGAGTGCCAATGCAGGGACGTCATTTGGGGGTCACCAGGGGTCGTGGCTGCACCCCCGGAGGTATTCCTTGTTGCTCCGCGGTCCCCTTTGCTACCCTGAAAATTTAAAATGTTTAAAAACTTTTCCTACAGATATGTCATCAGAGGTCATGAGATGTCACTTCCGCTACCTCTATCCTTTTGGTCGGACGACGTCCCTGTGTCATTACTTCCCTTTCAATATCATATATGCTAATGCCTCTGGCCCTTTCCTTTCCCCGCCATACTTAAGGAAACCCTGCTCATTCATTTCTTGTGTCCTGATCAGTGTTAAATTGTATTACTACACTGCCATCCTTGCAGGCATCTTACAAAATCTTCACAAGCTCTAAAAGCGTGGACTGCTGCTGTGCGCAACTCTCAGTATTCTTTGAAAGAATACACGTCTTTGCGCCAGATGAGGTGCTCACTGGCTATCCATGGAGGAAAGGCTACTTTTATAAAGTCACAAATGTAAGTCTTGTACAGCGCTGGTATATTTAACTGATGCTGCTGTTAGGGTCAGTTCAGCCCAGTGGTGGCTGGTGACTTGGAAGTTGGTGGGGCGTACATATCTTGGTGGGAAGTCGGGAGCGAGCTATGCCACCTCACACCACTCAGTGTGCTGGTGGCTTCTCCCTCTGCAAGGCATTTTGGAGAAATGGCTTCCAAGATGTGCAATTTACTGTCCAGGCCCACAGAAATATGACATCACAAATCCTGGCCTACTTATGAGTCTAAACAGCCTGGAATCCACTGAAATGTCGGCAATGGTTTTTTTCTCAGCTCATGGACGTCTGGATTGGACTAATGTGAAGGCGTTAACAAATAATGCACACAAATACAATTTTCTAAAATAAAGCACCTATCAACAACCCCAAAGGCAGTTCACAAAACTGGGAACACTGCGCCTCTGCCATACAACGCACACACACAATAGACTTAACTAAAAGTCCACGTATCAGAAATACAAGGCAATATCTGAGCCAAGGTGTCTGCAAACAAAGGGTATGAAAGCCACGTGTCCAAACAGCACACCATTGAGTGACATGTATGAGGCTGGTTTCATTCACAGATATGCATAGACACAGATTCTGCCCTTTGAAGGATCTCTGCCAGCCAGAAAAGGGTTGAGAGCGAGGAGACAGCTAAATTAGACTATGACCTCCGTTCTCTAGCTCCTTCAGAGCCACACATACTATAAAAAGCAACATTCATACACTGACTGCCGTATTACGTTTGCCTAAGTTGATGGCAGTCCTGTATGTATGTGCCACTGGGACTGCTGGCGCACTGACCCAGCCAATATCTTCTGTGATGCACAGCCAGGGTCAGGTTGCCTACCTGCACCAGGCTGCTTGCCACCCCACAATATAAAAAAAATAGAAATGGGGCTAAGACCTGTTTCATTGTCATCACTGGTTCCCTATTGGGTGCGCAGGGTGGTCATACTCAGCCTTGAATTCCCCATGCACAGATTAAAATCCCAGTTTAACAAGTTGATTAGGCACGCTCAACCTGCAACTTTAGTGTTAAAATTCACCACTACTGCTGTTTCCATACAGCACTTAACAATACATAAACACATGCATACGCGTCGCAGCAGGGCCTACCTAGGTGAGAAGCTTTTCTGACATGCAATGCGAGAGGCAAGCATATCTTGAGTCCTGAGCTACCACCCATTGCTTGTGCCCATGGACTCCTTGTCACTAGCTGCTGTCCCCATTGACCAAAAGGGCCAATGCCACAGGGCTAAGTTCCCCCGTCTTGTCCCCAAATCATGGAATGCCTTTCTAGTGAACTTGGAGCAGAACCACCCCTTCTCATTTCTCGCAAAATTCTCAACCCTGCTTTGGTTGCCTACCTCTATTAGTTCCCCCAGCAGTGTCTGTACTTATCCCCCTTTTGCTAAATTAACCACTATGCTGTGTTTTACTTAATATAACTCTATCCAGTGTGAGCCTAACATGCAGCTCATTCATAGTAATTACAATATATAACTATTTGTCTTATAACTACAGGCGATTCTTCGTCACACAGCCCCTAGTGTATGCCTTTTTACTGTAATCTGCAATCCCCTTGCTTTTAATAACACTACAATGCCTACGGGCTTATGCATGCTCCATGCTACTAGGAATCGCTCATTCCTTGCCACACGACAGTAGACCCCAGAGACATTTTTATCAGAGGGCTCATGGGGTGGCTGCCCAGGGCCCCCCACAATGCTGCCTGGTTCAAAGCAAGATCCCAGTTTACAATAGGCTTAAATAGCACATGCCAGGAAAATTCGACTGCATGCTGCTGCGGCTCCAAACCCATTGCCTGTCGATTTTGACAAGTACATTCTTCCTTGTTCAATTAAAACATGCAATGCCTTTCGTTTTCATTGTGGAATACATAGTTTGGGTAACACGACCTTTGTAGCGTTACTTCCCCTCTGTGGGAATGTTGCTGATCGTGTGCATTAGTCAAAGTCTAAATCCATATTCATCCACGGAGGTTCAGAAGTTGTCTCAGTGTGTTACGCACTTATCGTAGGGATATGTGTTCATGTGAAGGATCAGAAGGGCACATCCCAGTGAGGCTGGCTGAACCATTTTTAAATCTGAAGTTCACAAATATACCTGCACAATTACTTGGGTTTGCAGCACAAGCGGCGCGATTAGCAACACTGTTCCTGCACCAAATAGGGGTTAAAATTAGTTTGCTCAGCTGGGCATTCTTAAAACCTAAGCAATCCCTTAACAGGTGTGCATAGAATATCTGTCCAAGCGGCAAACAAGTATGGAAATTCGAGACTGTGTAGCAAAAGTATCCATGCTTGTATCCTGGCTATGCCAGCAGACGGCACAGTGATCCTGGTCAAATCATATAGGATCCCTTGCATTACTGTGTGGTTTTCTGCAAGGTTTTACCTACTTGCATGCGGGAACTTCCCTTGATGATTGAGAACTGACGCTAAAAATCATTCCTATGTTGTGCAGCCCCCGTCTGTAATATTTTGGGTTTTAGAATTGTCAGGTTTGGAAATACGGGTTGCGTACTCTTGCAAGTCAGTTTTATAACATTAGATTGTTTTAGTTCATGTTGAGAGCTGGAAGAGAAAGTGCTCAACTGCTTGGAATTGCAATATTGGCACAAATCCCAGCTTCACCCCTTAAATGCTGTGTGATCATGGGCATCTCATTTTAATCTTTTATGCATTTTAAATGCTTGTCTTAAATGCTGCACGGCCGCATAGTATGTCTTCACAGAGAGTAAGGCCTCTAGGCAATATGGAATGTTCCCACACAGATGCCTCTCATAAGTCAGGTGCGACGCGCACAGGCTATCAGAAAACGAATGCATTTCTTTGCCAAAACTCATTGGCACCACGCAAAGATGTCTTTTTGCCCATGCCTGTTCATACTTATCAGAATGCATCACTCTTGTTGGCCCTACGTACCCTTTTTTTGTCAGTCCCATATATATATATATGCCTTTAACATTTGCATGTAAAGCACCTTATTTTTAAAAAAAAACAAAATGCATGCAATGTATAAGACTTTCAAGCATTTCCTAGATCACTGAAATAGCCTAACAATTACATCAGCTGTTAGCCTGTCTCTTTTTCCATACAGCTTTGCAAGGCAGGGTCATTTGCCAGGCAGTGTTTTATCTCAAAACTGTCTTTGCACATTCCTTTCTTGACGAATCACTGCTCACTT
This sequence comes from Ambystoma mexicanum, assembly GCF_040938575.1. Classification (NCBI taxonomy): domain Eukaryota; kingdom Metazoa; phylum Chordata; class Amphibia; order Caudata; family Ambystomatidae; genus Ambystoma; species Ambystoma mexicanum. Next base: position 160,275,062 of record NC_090928.1, read on the forward strand.
TCGTGGGCCATAAAACAAGCATGTTTTTATTTTTCTTGTCGCACTCTTAGTGCACGAAAACAGCACTTCCCTAAATCACTACAACTCAGCCATTTTAATGCGAAAATCCATCGTTCTTAGCATGATTTATCAGTTATCTTTCCTGTTACAAGGAAATACAACTTCAACTCCATAGCTGCTGGTTTGAAACGCAATGTGTTTACTTAAAGTGTACCAGCGTTTTTGCACTTTTGACAGGTTGTCTAACTCGTTTTGGGCTGCAATCACCACGAATGTGTGTGCTTTAAACTATAATATCTGACCACTTATGCATTTTTTTGCAATTTCAAGACCTTGGCTTGACGCCAATTTTTTATTCAGCTTAAAATATCATTTTTATACTAGTTCCAATGTTTTAACTGCGCACGCAGACAGTTATGCCACGAAGCGAGCCACATGGACAGCCACAACATACAAATTTAGACACATACATAGCGTGACATGTAACAAAGTCAGACACAAACCCCGACCACCTGCATGCATGTCCCTCATTAATATTTTACTCTTGTTATTGATTTATAAATGCAGTTAATGGTTTTGGTTTGTTCCCACATCTGGACTGCCATTATTCTTTTTCCCTGTGTCCCTGTCTCTATCGGCTAGGGCAGTTTTCACTCACCTTTTTTGTTCTCCCGACCCTCTCGTCTGGTCCGCCGCCCGTAGAGATGGGAAAGGATAAAACCGGGTTCCTTCGGGCTCCGACTGCAGTACTACCATTGTCTACGGGGAGCTTCACAGTCTACTCAGCCCGAAATGGCAAAGGACTTGTGATATTGTCGAAGACCTAGAGTTACTTTGTATCAACGGCCATTAGGTGACTTGTTTTAATCAATAATTGATGGTCAAAAACCGTCCTCTGCTGCCATGTGTACAGGAGGGCGCACAGTCTTCTGACAGGCCCATAGGTCAAAGCACACCCTCTTGTACCTGTAAAACAAGATAGCTGCACCTTGAGGAGGTTGGGGTGCAGGATTCACATACTCCAACACAATTCAATAAGGACAGCTAAAAAATGTGGCAAAGAGACTGTTAAGTTCATAAAGGTTTATTTAATTTCAATGCTGAAACAGAGCAGCCCTATCTGCTGTGGTCAAGTTCCCTGCCTCAAAAGAACCCCCCTCAGCATTACACAGAGCTCATTTTCATAGCCAAATATGAGGGGGCAATCTGCCCCCACCGCACCTGCTCAGTCTTAGACAACCTCATCGTTAGCATTAGCTCATTGGGCAATTAATTTTAATTGGACTAAAAACCTTCAAAATGAAATACACTCTAGCATGCATTCCTGACTCTTCTTTCGGTGCACTGTTCAATCATAATTTTGTACAGCTGGATTCTTCAGATAAGGGTTTCGACCAGGCCCGATTTAATGTCTGGTTTCTGTCCATTAGTCAAGTTTCTGAAATCATGGTGTCCTCGAACGTCTCAACTTTAAAATGATCTCATCATTACACACTTTGAGCACTACTCAGTTTCTTCTTATTTTAGCCAAATTTTGGTTACATGTATTTCCATTAAAGGCATTTTAGCCAGAACGATTTTCTGTCTGTGTATAGAATATCTCATTGTCCATTATGTGCCTTGCCACCTTATTACATCATGGTAATGCCATTTTCGACATTATAAACACAATGCTTTTTGAATACTAGTATATTGCAACATTATAAATACTCTTTTCGCAAAATTGCAACACCACATAAGTCCCTTCGAATTTCTCTGTTTAGGTTTAAGTGGGGGGGGAATCCACTTCATTCAGCTGTTGATTCAATATATATATAAATCGGGACCTTCATTACAGGGCGTCATTGAAATTGTTCATGGGGAGGCACACGTTGTTATTTTCCCATACACAAAGTGTGTGTTTTTGTTAAAGCACCTGCTTTGTTTGCACAGTGATTTCCAAGACGGCACCATGACCTTTGCCCTACAACACCATAAATGATGTTATGTTACTCCTAATGGCTAGTTCAGGGTAGGGACAAAGGGGGCCTGGATGTTCATCCCACAACATTCTAATGGACAGGCAGCCGGTCACGAGCAGTTGCATCTGGCATCCAAAAAAATTGTCACTCAGCATCTGAAAACCATGGCACGCACAGTATGGCAAGATGTAGCTGGGCGGAAAATGTAAAGAGAAAATATGTGTCAATACCCAACCTTTAGGAAAACATTTAAAAAAAACACAAAGATTGTGGAAAGTAGTACACAAATCGAAGTGGTCAAACATGGCATTTTAAGGAAATATTACTGTTGACCATGGGTAAGTATAGTGACAGCCTACAAACGCCGGGAATCAGCATTCACCTTAAGGTTTAAACAAATGGCAACTACACAGTGTGATGGTAATTCACTTATGAAACCAAAATGAATGGACAAGCAATACAAAATTACATCTCGTGATTTTAAACAAGACCAAAAGAATGTGCAAAGTGATACACAAAGCCATGTGGGTAAACATAACATTTCAAAGAAGACATATTAAACACAAAGATTGTGGAAAGTAGGACACAAATCGAACTGGTCAAACATGGCATTTTAAGGAAATATTACTGTTCACCATGGGTAAGTATAGTGACAGCCTACAAATGCCGAGAATCAGCATTTGCCTTAAGGTTTAAACAAATGGCAACTACACAGTGTGATGGTAATTCAATTATGAAGCCAAAATGAATGGACAATCAATAAAGAATTACATCTCGTGATTTTAAACAAGACCACAAGAACATGCAAGTGATACAAAAAGTCATACACAAAGCCATGTGGGTAAACATAACATTTCAAAGAAGACATATTAAAGGTCAACAAGGGTGACTCTAGTTATAGCCTGCAAACACGGAGAATCTGCACTCTCTGTTATTGGAGCAAAATTACAACTGTGCAGAAACATAATACTTCAGTTATATTGTCACAATTACTGTTTCGGCAATATAAAATTAAAACGCGGTTCGTGTAGAGTTGTCAAAATTAAACTTACATGATGTTTACTGCCTCCATTATTTTTGGGCAAGTCAGACAGCAATGTTTTTGGACCAAAGATTCTTCGTGAACTGATATTTCATGTTCCTTACAAACGATTTTAAAACATAACCTTATCAACTTGTATTTTTTCAAAGCTTTCATTCCTTCATTCTTTCAGAAGTTTCCCTTTCGCTCAAGGTCAAAAAACAATTGCCCCTTATGGATTCACTCGGATGCGTGGGCCTACTGAACTCGCAACCAAAAAAACAAATCAAGTGACCTTCACTCAGAAGGCAAATACATTCTCACTTTGCAACAACATATGAGAATCCAATTATGAGAATCGCAACTCCCATACACGTGCAGAACCGCTGTTTCCATCAACCATTGCAGGTGGCGGCCTCAGATTTCAAAACATAGGACGCCAGTCTCACTACAATATTAATGTAAATACATTGAAACACAGGTGCAGTAATTTGTTGCCCTACATTGAGCACCGACTTCCACTTTACCGTATGGCTTTGGTGACAAGAAAACACCACTTTTTGAGTTTTTGCTGCCACATCCCATCCCAGCCTAATTAAAGCTCACCTTCGAAAACAGTATTTCATAAGATTAACAAGTGCATTGGTGTCTTGTTTTTTGTATGTGTAACCGGCGATGTCCGCGTACACCAAAACATGAACAAAAGATGGCGGGGCAGCGAAGAAATCTGACACGCTTCACGCTGTTCCACAACCAATCAGTGAAAGCGCCACATGTCCGTGGACATGATGCTACGGATTAGCCAATCAATGTCTTGTCCACGGAGCGAACAGGGAAGTGTGACCGCGGAGCGGACATAGATATCACTAATTTCTTTAGACCTACTTTTTGGTCGTTTTAAAGAAAACTACTGCACAGATTGTCACCAAATTTACAAAAGCATGCTTTCGGGACCAAGCCCCTGCCGCAAATTTGGTGAAAATCTATCCAGCGGTTTTGCCTGTAGGCGTGCGCAAAGTTTTTCCCCCATTCAGTCTATGGGATAAAAAAGACATTTTGGGACCTCCCCTATAACTTTTCTCCCACTGGCCCATATACTTTTTTTGCAAAGTTTGGTGAGGATTCGTCCAGGGGGAGCGAAGTTATAGGCTGCCCAAAAAGTGCTCTTCCTATGGAAACAGCAACTTAACCCTAACTACACAGCCACTAACGTGGCTGTGTTATACACACATGCCCACACCATAAGCTTATGACTGGATTCTACGTCAAAATCCTATATAAAGCAATTCAGGTTTTGTGTAATGTGCAGACGGTTATGTTTGTCATCCAACAGACAGCAGCACAAAGTAATGCAGCCAACGGTGTTGCTGCAACCCTAAAAGGAGTATTAAAAAAATATGAACCTCTAGAGGTGTGAGTAGTGATGCCTGGAGTAATGAGAATATTTTACAGTAACTAGAGCGAGGGACCAAGCACAGTGAGGGTACCCAAAACACCAAATGGGTGGTAAGGAAGTGGCTTCTCCGACCGAAAATATTTTCTTTTTAAAGGCTTGAATCACGTTTTGTGAAAAAGATGGTTCAAATCTATACAAACATGCAATCGGTTCTGGAGGATAAAATAATCAAATAGATGGCAGGGTCCAACACATTTTCATGATGCCTGTGCCCACCATGTATTCCAGTACTGCTATTGTAAAGCACATGTTCATGATGTCTATGCCTACAGTATCTGTCAACATTGACTCTGTACAACAAACTCCATGATGCTTGTGCCCATATTATATAGGCCAGTATTGCCACTGTAAAACACTTTCACATTGACTGTACCAAACACTGCTTCCAAGTATTATACCACTACAGAAAGACATTTCCATTCTGCCTGTTACAATGTATGCTGATATTGCAATGAGTATAACCACTACTGTTGGCTTTTCCCAATAATGCCACTATTTCCACCGTATGAGGATATTCTGTCTGTGCTCATATATCTCAGCATTGCTCTGCAACACTTTGCCTCGTAGTCAATTCCCAAAAGATGCTTTAGTTGCCATTTTTAAAATAAATCTTCCACACTACCTCTTGCCTGCATATCAACTCCTCCATGAACCTGTACCTGCCCATTGTACACATGTGTGCATACTCTAAGAAGTAAGAGTCTGACAAAGTGGTGGAATGCTTGTTGTCAAAGACTTTTATTATAAACATAAAAGAAAAGGAAAAACCTACCTTGCCCTATATCTATGAGGGGTTGCCCTACCTCAACAAACATGCTACGATGTCCGTCGTGTTTAATGTCCACCGTCCTGCATCCAAATGTATTTCGGACCCTTACACTAAACTAAGGAAAAACTGTGCATCTTCTTAATCTAGGGAGAGGCTTCTCTCGCTCTCTGGAAACAGCCCTTTAAAAGTTCAGTTCACAATGTGAAAACCCAATGAGTGATACAGTTCCTAAGTATCCAAAATCAGGGGAGTCCCTTCTCGTTGATTCCACCTCAAAACTGTAGGGCCATGTCTGGTACACTATTTTTCCAGACTTGACTGCAGAATTCAGAACTCAAGCAAATGTCTCTTTCTTCTAAAGTGGGTCCTTGACCCCTTGTTTTATTTTCTTGCACTTTTTCACATTGGTCCTAGATCCCTCTGTGCGGTCTCGGGTTCTCCCAGACTGGTTCTGTTGTTCCTGTATGGGTCCCAGACCCCTTTTGACTTTCCCGGGTCCTCCCCGACTTGCTTTGGGCTTCAGATACTTTGAAGTGTCTCTTCCTTTTGTGCGGGTCCCTGACCCTTGTGGCTTGCTTGTGTGGATCTTGCCCACCTTCATATGGGTCCTAGTCAGTAGTGTGTTGCACTGTCCCACCAAATAGACCTGGTGTACATTTCAGGGTAGTCCTACCAGGGACTGTTCTGCATATGATGTGTTACACAGTTCGTTTCAACTTTTCTTTCCCCTTGTACCTCTCTCAGGTCTCTGACCCAATTTAGCTTATGTATTTCCCTTGGGTGTTCTCTTATGTGGCGCATTGGTTTGTCGTTATACTTCTATTGGGGTCCTTGACACACGTGTCATTACCTTCATCTTGCTTTGGGTCCCTGGCCCTCCTTAGGTTCCGTTGTTCGGTTTCCGGCCCCTCTCATTGACACAAGCAGCACCTGTACTTTGATTACGGGCTCCTGTTGCATGGCGTCCTCTTAGGCTCCGGGCGACCTTCTGCTTCTCTTGTTCCTACTATCGCTGTCTTCTGTGATCCTTCTACACATTCAGTGTGTTGGCTGCGTGGCTCCCTTCAGCTGCAGGATGTTGGACTACCTGGCTTGGCTCGAGGAAGCCTTCCAAGTGTTCCTTGTGCTTGGGTTCTCTCTCACTTCCGTGGATCTCCCGACTTGTGGCAGCACCTCCATGGACAGGGGATTTGTTCCACCATCTTCCCAGTCTTTAGCTTCTTCCTGTGGTTCTACGTTTGCATTTTCAAACTTCGCTCTCTGTTTCTCCGGGGCAGGCTTGACTTCTGAGTTAGTCCAGCTTCTAATTTGTATTCTGTATGGCCAATAGGCATCCTCCAACAACTATACTGCATCTTTTGATTCACAGCAATAGTCCTCATTGCTCCACCGTTCCACCTCGTCACAGTACTGAACTGCTGATCTCTATAGAGTTCAGTATCAGTCTCAGTCTCAAGGCTTTCTTGAGACTTAACTTCCTCAACTCTACAAAGGTGAATGCAAGTGTGTGGAACTACAGGGTACTGGGTGGCATTAAGGGAAGGAGGGGGCAGATAGGAAGGTGGGGCATAGCTCTTTTTCCCATGGCAATTGTTACCGGTCCCATGGAGGATTTCCATCCCCATGAGATCTACCCGCTGAATATCATGTGTAGGGGGACTATCAGGTAGCAGTCTCACCCCACTGGCCTCATGGGAAGGGGCTTCCCCCATGCAAGCAGTAACAATACATATACACACACAGTCAAAGAACATTAACATTTTCTGTTTATTTTTATATAACATATTTTGATGAATGGGTCCATGTATGGTTCCTCAGCTCTGCTCAACTTGACAAGCAGCCCCTGGAGAAACATGCTGCAGCCAGGGAAGTTGACCCAGCGTTCACTTCCCTTGCTCCCCTCCTCATCCAGCACAGCCCATAAGAACACCTGAGCAGAGCATTCAAGTACTCATCCGGTGGACTGCCTTGGCCCGTGCTCCCTTGCTTCACATACCACCTAAAGGGGCGGATGCCTAGCAAACCTCCACCTGAGACAGCAAACCAAACGAAGGCCTGACATGCCTATGTCCCTGCAGTCGAGAGGTACTTATTCTATCATGAACTGTGATTCTGAAATTGAGGATTGTGCATGACAGAGTAAGTGACGGTCACTGCATCATGGAGGGGCAATGCCCCAAGGCCCATTTTGCACCACCAGATGAAAGTCACTACCCTTCTGCTGCACCCTAAATTGTTGAAGCCCCTTTTTGTCGGAATTGTCACTGACACTAGAGAAAATAATCCGGGTTAGTTCAACAAGCAGTAGGAAGAAGTCTGCATGTTCTACAACTACACAAAAACATCTTATGACAAATACAAATCTTCATTATGTACATATGGACACCGAATGATTACCATTGTGTGAGTGGTTTCTTTCAAAACTCTGATTTTGTTGTTGTCGAAGGGTTTCCTGCACGCTTTAGGGAGGTTTTAAATATGATTTCAGGGCCCAGGGTGCGGAGATTTAGCCAGTTCCCAAATTAAGGTTGTTAATATTAATTTGGCACCGGTTAACTATGACGTGAAAGGTCGCCATTTTACATTAGTCGGCTTTGGAGCAAGTTTTATTGCAGCAGAGTAAAAACTGCAAGCCCCTTCTGCAACTGACCGGTTTCCAGAGTGCATGGGCAGAAACAGTAAAGTCACTGCCCTGGGAATGTCAAACCTCTTCCCTGAGTTTTGAGGAGTCCTTAATCACTGCACTGAGTTCGCTTGAGGTGCATATTACAAGCAGGCAAGTGGGTGTCTTCATTTCCTAATCTGCCAGCAATGACTCACCAATAACTCCGTGTTTATTTTTAATTTGAGCCCGGAATTATAAATAGTTGCTCGCAGCAAATCCCCGACTGTTAGTCCTTCACGGCTTGTCTGGTCACACCTGTTCTGTCAGCAGGAGATCGGCTTGTTAGGGCTTTGGGCTTTCGCTCAGCGAGCACGGCTAGGTTTCGACGGCATGAATTACTGTTGCCGTTAACTCCGGGCTGCTCCCACAGCAGAGCTGGGAAAAATCGCTCCTAACAAACGAACTGTCTGTCGCAGCAAATACCACAGAAACAAAGACGCTTTCCATTATCGGAAGACACATCCGCTGCGTGGAGTTTCACCTCTAGGAAACATACAGCTTTCAGGGCAGATAGAATGTTCTTCTGTTTCAAGATACACATATCTGTGAATTACGAAGCACGCACAGCAGCACCGAATCTTTGGCTTGGAGAAAAAAAACGTGCCTTAGAAAGAACACCTTCGTTGGTGTCTTAAGTGACACCACAAAGTGCCACGTGGCTCTTCAAGGAGGTGTGGTCTAATGACAGGGGGGTCGCCTGGGCTCTTAAGCCACACCCCTTTGATGGCCCCAGGCAGGGGTGTTGATAGGGCTGGAAAAGATCAGGGGCTAAGCTAATGTTGGGACTGGCGGGATTCGGGGCTAGCTATAGTCTTTTGGTTGTAGTCCCTGAGCTTCTATCCAGGGCTACAACCAAAAGACCCAGGGCTGTAGCCCCCTCAGCTCCACCCGAGCAACGCCTCTGGCCCCCGCCTTAATGGGCTACAGGAACTTCAACCAGGGAGACCTTTATATAAATCAGCACCTTCTCCCCCATGGGGTAAAGGGTGCTGATCTCTGCATTCATTACCTAAAAGCATGCCTGGCGGGGGACAGCAGTCACATGTTTTCAGCCTTAATGGTGGCGTTGCCCCTCACCAGGCATCCCTTTATCTAAGAGATGCAGCGATGATCGCTGCATCTCTTAGCTAAGGGGATGCATGATGAGGAGCAGCTCCACCATCAAGGCTGAAGAAGGTGAGGCTGCTGGAAGCTAAGGCTTTTTTTCGCCTAAAGCCTGAAGCACCCGCAACGAGCAGGAGCTTCAGGCTTTAGAAAAAAAAGCCTTGCCCTCTAGCAGCCGAGGCTGCCAGGGCACATTAGGGGGACCCAGCAGGGCCCAGCCTCAGACCCATATTTCTGAGCATGCCGGGGCTCTGCTTGGCTAACCCCACTTAAAGCCCTGACCTTCACACAATCACCTCGAGAACAAATATATTTTTACGCAGACAGAATAAAACGGACACTAGCTGTAGCAGAATGGCCTCCCGTATTTTGTAATCATGAATTCAACCATGCCCTAAAATTAAGGGAGAATTAGGTTCTCCTTGAGAGCCTGCAAGGAACAGTGTGACTAAATAATTACAGGTCACAAGAACATCAACTTTCCAGGCCAGTGATTTCATTTTTACAAATGATTAGTGTCAGTCACTACTGCTCACTATCAACTATATTAGAGCTAACTCTGAATAGGCACTAGATATTCCTCCTTGAAGGGTCTCGCGAGATTTACAATGAAATAACAGTCTCCCATGATCGTTCCGTCTATCTGTACTATGAGTGACTGGTATCTGACAAACCAAAGCCTTACTGGGCACCTTGGATGACTGGAAGGTTCCCACAAGAATCACAGGGTCGGTCATGTTACATTAAATGTCAATTGCATGCGCAGGACGGCCAAACGTTAGCAGTTAGGTGCTGTTGGGTCACCTTCATGCATTAAAGGTGAAGAGTAAAACCAGGCAAAATCCGGTATACTCTTTGGGTTTACTCTCGGTTTCGTAGCGCATATAAAGGCTGTCTGCAAATTACCGACAGTATTCACAACAGATTCCCATGTAATCGCCCCCCTTTCTGCAGATGCTAAATAGTGGCGGATGCCATGCGAAAGCATTTCTTTTGCGCCTGTAGGAAACCTTCATGCCAGATCTAAATGCTGGTGGATTCATGCATGAAAATGTCAAGCAGAGGCCAAAACGGATTGTACTTTACAGTCAGAAGAGAACGGCATGGTAGAAAGGTTGATCCCGCTTCATGCCCCTTCTCCATTTTCAAAGGGAATGGAAATGGGCAAGAGTGGTAAACCAAGACTTAAAAGCATTACACCTTGCCTTTACGCTTAGGTTTGCTACCCCGCCTGTTACAAAATGACCCCATCATAGTGAAATAACACTTTCCCCAACAGCCCTCTTTTTATCCCCATTATAACCAACGGACAACTATCCTGAGACCCCCGCCCCTAAAAAGGCACCCTCTGTACTGTGAAAGATCTCCCCAGATTTACAATGAAATGACCCCTCCTGATAACTGTCCCATTTCTCCCTGTTATAACTGACTGTGGACTTTGATATACTTTATTTTTGTCTTTGCCAGCTAATAACTGTAGGGGCTGGGGTTGGGGGGAGAGAAGGCTATCGCCACCCAAATTTCAGCCACTTCTTAAGACTTCCAATCATGAAATTAGTCTTGCCCGAGGTAACCTTCCATAAGTTTTGATCCATGTAAATGGAAACTTTAGATGACCCAGAAATATGGACACCAATTCAGTGAGAATGGCTCGTGCCATTTTACGATATTTCTCTGTACCCTAACATATGCTAAAATGTTGAATGTTGAGCACACGACCAGTACCGACACGTGTGGAAACCGCACCAACAGGGGCTATGTGATGGCCCACGCGCTTGTGCCTCGGTCCAACGAAACAATGCAAATCAGTGCAGTATTGCTCCGGAGAGATCTCTGTTCAAGGGTGTCTAAGATCAGCATGAGAAAGAACATCATGGCCAACTAAGGCTAGATTGGGCACCACCCAATCCAATGCTGAGGCGTGAACCCAGACTACGTGAACTGAACACAATCTCAGAAAGAGATTTCCGTAGCAGGGTGGCACCATTCCTCAACATCGTCTGTCGAAAAAGGAAGCTATTAGTTTCAGTGAAAGATGGCACAGATAGCTATACCCCATGATAGTTTAGTAGGTTCTTAGTTCAGGAATTTTGGGCTATCATCTTAAAGACAGGAAAAATCATCAAGTCAGCTGCTATTGGCACCAGTGATCGCTGTGACCAGAAGAAGACAGGCGAAAGCTGATTAAGCCGCGGGCTGCCCCATGCATTGAAGTTGTACTTGATGCGATTGCCCGAATGTGGTTTGGTTAAAACTCTCCACACAGGGTCTGCTTCCCATCAACAATGTGATCACAGTCCTGGATATAGCCTATTCTGATCTGAAATCTTATTATCAAAGCTTTTTCAGAATCTTTCTGACGTGTCATTCAATGAGATAGGTGGAATGATTCTTCTGCAAAAGGGTCTTGATGCAAGTCGAAGTCTTGGCTTACGCACTCGCCAGGCATAACATTCAACCAAACATGAACTCGTTTTAGGGATTCCATTTTATTGGCAAGTTTTTAAAGCACGTACATGCAAAACGACTTACTCCCCCGTGCCACTGCTGGAAGTATGCCGGACTAAGGGGCGCGGAAAGGAATATGCTGCGGAAATTAAGAGTACAACCTCAGAATCCATCTGAATAGATATCGATGAAAGCAATGCTGAGGCGTAGTGAAGACTGATCGCCCTGAGAGCGGCGGCACGCCAATCAGGCATTTACCTGCCGCTGCATTTCTGCACCACTCCCGAGACAGGAGAAGTAGCATTTCTGGAGATTGCATTCAATTTACAGAGACGTTTGCTATTCCTGCAGCGTGGCTTTACAAAATGACTCTTGCCAGGAATGATCTCTTTGCAAGTTGAATGAACACATCCCAGAGAGGACAGGCAGTGATAAGGGACATTAGTATCCAGGGCGCAATTCAGGCCTCGGTATTGCTCTCCCTCCTAAAAGCTATTTGGTAAGTAGCAGGGCACCTTCTTCTAAAAACACACTGTGCATGGGTCCCGCAACCTGGGGTTATGATCACCACCTAAAATGATCATTAAGACTACTTAAGCAGGAGGAATGAAATAAAGAAACTATCATTTTATAGGAAGCGGGTTACACTTTTACAGCTCTACGGAGATAAATCAGCTGAGGTTAAGAACTTAGGGGTTGATATGGATGACTAGGGTATCCAGTGATTCCATCGAATACAAAGCATCGAATGAAAAAGAATTGAATGCAAAAGCATCAAAAAAAATGTAAAGGTAAAGGATTTTAAAAAAGGGATTTGGGGGGAACCCCCATTAAAAAAAATATTTTTTTCAATGCATTTTTTGATGCTTTTGCATTCGATGTTATCACTATAAACCATGACTAGTTATCCATACACCCTCCAATCACATCTGTGGTTAAACACACATTCATTTTCCCCACAATGCTGTGAAACATATTCAATTTCCCAGGCTTTACCAAAAATGTATAGCCTTTGCAGCTATCATTACTTCGTGACTGGATTACTCAAATGGTGTTTACCTGGGTGCCGAGTTAACATCAATGCAAAATTTCAGAGAGTGCAGAATGCAGCGGCAAGTATATTATTGAGCCTAGGGCAAAGAGATCACAAAACTATAGCAGCATGTATATTTCTTCACTGACTTCCGGTGGGATATAAAGTGATTTTAAGCTTCACATTCAAGGGTACCCACAAGGATACACCTTGTATCAGAAATCTTCAGTCTTCTCATATAATCCTTTTAATGCCTACACATCTAAAAAGGCAAATGGGGAACTTGCCCTTCTGAAACTTTCCCCCCATATTTGGAATTCACTACCCACCCACATAAGAGACGTTCATGAACTACTGCCCTTCAACAAAGCGATCAAAACGTGTTTTTTGTGCTGTAAACACATACAATGTTTCTGGACAGGCCGCCGTTCAGCAAAGGTGGCCTGTTGAAGAAACATTTACAACGCAAGTGGGGTGAATGCTATAGGATGGTAAAACACTGACAAGTCCAAGAGGATCAAGGCATCAGCTCCATCATCATCTGTGAGCATGCATATTTTGCTTAGGGAGGATAATGCTTGGCTATCACAGTGGTTGTCTGGTTGAAATAATGGGTTACGGCTGGAAGTTAATAACCAGCTTTAGGAGTTTGACTTGAAAAGGAATGTTCTGTAATGGTCCGTCATTCCTTGCATTCACAGGGCTGAGTGCTTGTTTTAAGAAGAGGGCTTTGGCTCTACGGTACTAGTACTTACGGTATTATGCTTGACAGAAGACAAGAATGACTCTAGTATTGATAGAACAGTTGATTGTGTGAAGAGGAAATTGGGGAAAGTGCCGGGACGAGTAGTTCGACTCATGCAGGGCGGTCCTCCGGAAAGACTACATTCTTTCAGACTGGAGTAGAGTTTACGGAGGGTGAGAGGCAAATTAATGAGTTATTAAAATCTTAAAGGAAGAGTGATGCGCTAGATTTTCTGTGGTAAGCATGTCTTATTTTATTTGATTAAGTAACAAATGGTTTCAAACCTTCCTCTGATCTATCAACAGTGTGTTTTTAGTAATGTTTGTGCTTGGGAATTTCATATCAATTCAGTGTTTTCTGTGCAGTGTGATGAATCTGGTATAGTCATCACTGATTCCCCAGCAGTGACCTCCTCCCATGTGGGCAGGGGACGTCAGTCGCTACCTGATCCTGACTCCGGGGGTGGTGGATATATGAGGGAGGATCACATAGGAGGAGGCAGCTGTCGACGGGAGGTGGTGACTCCATCTGACAAGACACTGTATTCCCCAAAGCCTCCTGAAGAAGACTGTATGATACCTAAGTTCTTGATGGCTTGTTGTCATCCCACAAATCCCCTCCATTGTAAAAAGCAGAAACCCCTCCCCTTTTGTCACTCTAGTCAAAATCCTATTTATACCTCAAACCTACACAACACACATAACATCTACTGTGTTTGATGTTTTTCTGTCTAAAATACTTGAACAACATAATTTCAGAAAGCCAATAGTATATATGGACTTCAGCTCACCTTGTGCCTCAAATACTGAGATGAAGAGGAAGGAGTTGAAGCAGATTGGCAATAACTCAAAGAACAAGCAGCCTAGTTGTTTTCCAAACCTGAAGTGTGCAGTGTGCAGGCCTTTAAATCTGAAGCCGCACTGTGGGAAGAGAGATTGCAGGGGAGGTGTTCAAGTACCAGCTGGAGGCTCATCAATGCGAAGCTCACAGGATCCGAGAAGGCTGCCGGTGCAGGAGAAGAGACTGCGCTGATGAGCACAGAATGTCCCATAGCAACTGGGAGCAGAGTAGAAGCTACGAGAAAGCAGGCCACTCGACGATACTCAATTCCGTACCCAGACCGAAGAGGCTAGCCGACCTGTAGCCACAGAGTCAAGCAGACAGCTGGAGGGACGCTCGCACACCTGAAGCTGAAGAACAGATCATCCCACCAAGACGAGAACTGCATCGGAGGCACAAAGAAGACTGGGTGAGTTCACCTAAAGTTGCTGTGGTCCCCAGGGTGCTCCGAAAACAGCACCAGCATGTGAATGCAGATAAGATATATTAATTATCTGATGACAGACCAGGCAAAGCACAACCGCCTAGATTATTCAAATACAGACAAACCCTAATATTAAAGCAAAGCCAAAAAGGTAGAATATTTGAATGCCAACAAGATAAAGTGCAGCGGAAAAACCTGAACGAATATCTATGCATGAAATGTTAATGTGGGGGGAAGCTGGAGCAAGTGTTACAATAAGTAAACATATTGAAGCGCAACAGATTTGATATGATTGTGCATAGTAGAAAAGGACAGTGAAACTAATGAGAAGTCCTGGCAAAGGGAATACACCAGGCAGTTCACATTTGAGGAAAGATACCTGAAAGGGAAGTATACCAGGGGATCTGCAGGACCCCAGAGAAAGCATACCTGGCAGGGGAGTACAAAAGGCAATCCACCAAAGTTGCATAAAATCTCTAAAGCTGTGGCACGATGCCTGGTAGGGGAGTATAGCAGGGCATCTGAAGAGCCCATACGAGGATTCCCAGCAGGGGAGTATAGCAGGCAATCCACTAAAGCTGTAAAGAAAAGTCTAAAACTGTGGGAAGGTACCTGGCAGGGGAGTATACCCGGGGATCTGAAAAACCCATCAAAGGATTCCTTTACTTTACTTTAATAAATTTGTTATGCGCAGCCATTGACCCTTGGGCTTAAGGGCACAACAAAACAAAGACAACACACAACAAGTAGGTCCATAGAGACAGAACATGAAGCAAATTCATAAAGCAGTTCTAATATCTTTAATTAGGCGATCAGGTGAGTCTTTAACTTCTTTTAGAATGGCAGGGGACTATGCCAGGAAATCCACCCAACATTGTAGAGGAAAGGTTAACTTTGTTGCAAAATACCTGGCAGAGAAATTAAGAAGAACATGAAAGGAGTCTTGGTAGGCAGTTATACCAGGCACTTGAAATTATACAAAGACTTTTAACACTGTGACAAGATTTCTGGCAGAGCTGAAGAGTTCACAAGAGGATTCCTGGTAAAGGAGTACACCAGGTACAGTACAAGAGAAGTTATAGGAAGCTTATTTCCCCCTGGACACCGGAGTGCTCTGCTGCCTGCCTTTGTCTCCACCAATTGTCTGCCTGAAATACTTATGGGCCAATGGGATGCTGGCAGGCGAATACCCAGCCCCCAGTCACAAAGCCCCACAAACTAAGGCCCTGTCTGTGCCTGTCCGCACATGGGAGGTCTGGGGGCACCGCTGAATCACTATTTCACCTGCACTGTGTGTCTCCGCTTGGTTCACCTGGCATTGTACTGTGTTTTTGTAAATTCGAACTTAGGTGCTTCCCTGTGCTTTTTACATGTCTGTGCCTGGCATTGTACTGTGTCTTTGTAAATTCGAATGTAGGTGCTTCCCTGTGCCTTTTACATCTCTGCACCCTTGTTATGCTCAACACTGCTGGTTCCCTACCTACACCTATATCCATGCAGCTGACCTCCGTATCTACTATGCCCAGTAACCTGCAACGACTGTTCAGTGCAGCCCCTCACCGTTCTTTCTGCTTCCTCTCGTCTCCTGCAGCCCCTCGTTAGCGCCCGCCATCCTCTCCCTTCCTCCCACTCCCTTCCTATCCTCCCTTCCTCCTACTACACTTCTCATGCACTTATTCCATCAGCATTGCTGTCTGGCACATATGATGGACTTGTCTGTTTGTCTGTCCATATCCTCCCCCTCCTCGCTCTCCTCTTATATGTGTAGCTCGTGCATTGTTGAAATGACCGTCAAGCACGTACAATAATTATGTTAAATGTTGTAACCTGTTTGTATTCCTCTTTGTTGTACCTACATAACTTAGCACTTGCCCATTCTGAATGCTCCAATGCCTAGTAAGAATGTTCTTTTTTCCTTTGAATGCTTGCCCTCCCTGCGTTGGAGCACTTTGAAACGCTTGTTTGTAAGGTTATAGGCGCTACATAAATAACCAATAAATAAATAAAATCTATTATGTGAATAAGAACTTTCGTGAATCCAGTAACTTTGTGAATCCAGTATAAGGAATCAAGAAACCACCCCCTGGAACCAGGGATTTCTTCTTGGAAAACCCTTTCTGTTGAATCTATCTATATATTTTGTATTTTAACACTTTTTGCGAAACCATAGTCAGAGACATTTCCGTGCACCCCTTAGTTGTTTGTTTCTAGTGTGAGGGTCAGAATATAATTTCTTATGATAGGGCCAGAGAGGTGTTAATCCAACCCATTTCTGCTTAATAAAAATGTCTGATAATGAGAGAACTACTGCTTTGGGCCTGCCTCTCATTTCTGACCCCTCACAGTAGTTCTTGCATGATAGTGTGTCTCAGAAATCATGGAAGAAGGGACGATATGGAGAGAATAGGGGTGGTGAAATAGGATACGTGTGCAACTCCAAACAGCCATTCTGTGAGGGGGCGGGCAGAGGGGGGGGGGTAAAAGTGTTGGTAATGATCCGATAGTAAGATCTGTAAAAGAAGGGCACAATCCGCTCTAGCACTAATTTCCTGATGACTAAGACTGCAAGACAGGATCGCAGAGTAAAGTGATCGACTAAATCATAGCCACCAGGAGATCAAACAGCAGAAGGGCAGCTGCATTTGTGCTCTCTACTAATATGTAGGTCACCACAAATTGATAAGTGGACTAACTCTGTGCAATCTCTTCTGTGAATTGCCTGAGTTGGAGATTTGGCACACTACAAATTAGTTTAGCCATGTATATGCAAGTGTATTTGGGCCTGAAGTTGTTAGGATTTTTTGTGGAGTCTTCTCTGTTTTTTTGTTTGTTTTAATAAGTGGTTAGCTGTAAGATTCTTTGTATTTAACTGGCATTTTACCATTGGAAAAAGATCCACTTTCTTGGAATGTAATGCTTGAAAAATGCAAGGGAAGTAGCCCAAGTAGTAGCCAGACACATTTCTGTAATAGAGACGTGCCTAATAAAGGCTACTGATGCTGCCTCTTTTGGAATGATCCCAAAGTCTCTTCTCAGCCGAAAATCCCCCTCGCGTCATACGCCGTTGCAATTCATAAGACAACCCACCTGGCCATTTAAGCTTTTGCCGCTTTATTACCAGTTGAAAGACCACCATATGTGAAAGAGTTGATCTGTTTTTCTGAACAGTTTCGTCCTTTGTAAATAACGTTTTGGGGTCCTTGACGCATCCAGATTATGGTCAGGCCTCCTCATCCGGTGAAGAATGTGGTTTGAGATGGACAATTGGAAGGAACATTTCTTGGTTCAGATGACATTTCGATACCACTTTCGCTCAGAAGGACGGTACTGTACAAAGGACCACTTTATCCCCATGAAAATTCAGATAGAATTCCTTTGGTGAAAGAACCTGAAGCACTCGTAATCTCCTCGCTGATATAATGGCCACCAAAAATGCCATCTTCCACCATAAGAGGTCAACATTGCAAAAGGGGAATGGTTTGTACATTAATGCCGACAGAACCAAATTTAGATCCCACTGAGGTGGAAAATCGCAAATAGGTGGATGTAAACAAAGGTGGCCTTCGAAAGGCCTCTGAATTGCCCATTTTGATAACGAAAAATATTTCTCTTCTCTATTCAAATAGGCCCCTTTTGCTGATAATGTTTACAAGTGTCAACTATCACTACTGTTGATGCCAAAAATGACAAACAAGACATTACAAACAAGACATTACATTGTCAACCAATGCTTTTAATGGATTTAAATGCGATCTAAAGCCCAATGGCAAAACCACAACAATTTGCTTCGATATTGCCTCCTTGTGGATGCTTTCCTGAAAGTTTCAGGATCGTTTGATTCTGTTCTGATAAATGTAAATGAGCTTACATTAGCTAACGTTAGTTCTTCAGGAACCAAGCCTTCAAGTTCAGTAATTGAGGGGAGGGGTGAAACACCTGCCCCTTCTGCTGAGTCAAAAGATCTTCTGACACTGATAGATCTACACTTACTGTCCCCAATAAATCCAGCAGATCTACAAACCAAATCTGACACGGCAAGAGCGGGGATATGAGGATCGTTATAGAATTCTGAGTTGTTTTGAACCTCATCAATGTCTTTTGAATCAGGGGAAGCAGAGGAAACACACACCAGTCGAGGGTAGAGCGTCTTCCGAAGAGCGACACCCTTGTCCCTCCCTCAATGCAAATAGAGGGCAGAGGGCATTGTACTGGGTTGCAAACAAGTCCATGCTGAATGACACCATTTCTGGAATAGCCTTCTCACAACTGATTCTTATACTTCCCATTCATGGGGAGCCGATTCTAATCTGCTCAATTTGTCAGCTAAGAGTTCTTTCCCTGGGTGGGCCGCTGTCAGAAAAAGGTGGGTTTCCATGGCCAGATACCATATTACAGAATACAAAGAGGACGGGAGTGAGTCCCCCCAACTGGCTTGTTCATGTAAACCATAATGGTGGTATTGTCCATAAAACATTGACCACCTTTCCATGAACTGAGGGAAGAAGTGACGTTAGAGCATACAAAAATACTTTGAGCTCCAAAATGTTTATGTGGCCCTTTCTCTCATTTGAACAACATTTTGATCAAATCTTGACAATAACACCCCCACCCATATTCTAAAAGGTCTGTAATTACTACAGACTGATGAACGGGGAGTTGAAGAGCAAACAGATGTTCTGATATGTTCCACCACACCAGGGATTGCTGAATGTGGATCAGTATCGAAATCTTCATGCTTTACAGATCCAATAGTTGGTTCCATCTGCTGGTGAGGTGCCCTTAAGGGGTTCTCATCCAAAGTCTTGTATAGGGGACTAGTTGGATGCAAGATGCCATCAGACTCAAGAGTCTTTGCTACCACCAGACCGACAGTGCTTGGCGTGTCATGAAAATGGACATTACCTGTTGCATTACCAACACCCTGCCTAATGGGGTGGGGGAGCTTTTCTAGTATTATACATCACTGCCGCCCTGAAGCACTCACTTGTGCCCCCTCCGCTGAATCTATTGGTTCCTTCAGCGACCATCAATCTGGCTTTAGAGCATCCAGAGGCATGGAAACTGCTCTTCTGAACACCTGTGAAGACCTGCTCTCAAATCTTGACACTATCACCCCCTCTATTTTCATTCTCCTTGACCTCTCTTCTGTCTTCGACACGGTTAACCATGACACCCTGATCGCATGTCTCCATGACAACCTGAAAATCACAGGTCAGTGGTTAACCTCCTTCCTCTCCGACCGCCCATCCCAGGTGGAACTTAGAGCCTTTCATTTGACTATCACTCTCTCTGCTTGTGGCGTTCCCCAGGGATCTAACCTATCCCCCTGATTCTTCAACATCTATGTGGCTGCCGTGGCACGTTTGATCGCCACTTTCACCTCTAACTTCCAGGGCTACGCGGATGACACTCAACTATCTTTCAGGCTACCCTCAGCCACCTCCTCCTCCTTGATGTCTGTCTGCTATTCAGTCTTGGTGTGCTGCAAACAACCTCTGCCTCAATGCCACTAAGACTGAGATCATTCTCATTGGGACCCCTGCTCCTGTTTTCCCACATTCGCTCTGGCAAGCCTCCCTTGGCCCTGCGCCCAAACCCACCTGCGAAGCAAGAAACCTTGGGGTCATCTTCGACTCCACTCTCTCCTTCTCTTCTCACATTTCAGACATTTCTAAAAAATGTAACTATCAGCTACACCTCCTCAGAGGTACCCTACCTTTTCTCACTATCGCCCAGAGGCTCACTGTCTCCAGAGCCCTGGTTCTCTCAAGGCTGGACTATTGCAACAGCCTCTTCCTGAACCTCCCATCATCTGCCCTGCGCCCTCTGCAACTCATCCAGAACAGAACTGCAAGACTTATCCTCAAGCCCAGGGACCGCATCTATCCAGCGCTGAAATCCCTTTGCTGGCTCCCCGTGGTTGCAAGGATCAAAGTCAAGACCCTTTGCATTGTTCACAAGGCTTTCTGGGGCCAGGGACCTACCCACCTGCAACGCTGTCTAGCAAAATACTGTCCCTCACAAGCCCTCCACTCATATACCTCCAACCTTCTGCGAGTGAGCCGGTTTTCTAAGCAAACATTTGGAGAGAGATACTTATTCTCAGCAGGTGCTTCCTTTGGAATATCCTCCATGTCGCCCTCCGTCTTGAGCTGGATCTCCTTAAATTCAGAAAAACTCCTCAAGACTTTACTTTTCTCCTCTTCCTTCTCTCTCCCTCTACCCTGCTAACCTAGTTCTCTGCTTTTTCCCTCTCTCCCTCCTCTTCCTTACAGCATGCTGACTGGCCGTCGAGTGTAAGTCAGAGTCTCACTGGTCCCTGGTACCCCCACCAGTCCTCCCTCTCACTAGCCTTAGGGCCCTACACCCTACCCTTACTCAATGCACTTGAGAAATTAACCCAAGTTGCTCTCTCTGCACTTACCCAAGTCTCATCCGACTGGCTGCGCTTGATCCTCCCCCTCCCTGTGACCCTGTGTGCACTTGCTCGATCCACACGCACCACTCCTGAATATCATCTGTCTGTCTCCATTGTCTTCACCCCTTAATTCCACTGTTACAATTGCAGAATCGCCATCAGGCCTATTTGCTGTCTCCCAAACTGTTAAATGTACTTTTTACGCACTTACTCTGCCTGTGCAGACTATTCATCGTCTCAGAATTTCAAGGGCTCTGAGTGACTGTTTGTTTTTTCCCCATGATCCCACCCTCCTTGAGCACTTTGAAACACTTGCCTGTTCATAGGCGCTATTTAAATAAACAATACCATTCCACTGCTCCAATAAACCGAATGCTCTGGGATGGGATTCATTTTGATTGGTCTACATTTATCGAGAATCCTGGCTCAAACAGTGTGTTGCATGCCAACAGCACTTCTGCAACACTTCTTCCGGAGATTGGGCCAATACCAGACAAATATCTAGGTATGGGTAGAGATGAACCTTTCTCAACTGCAGTTGGGCTGCCACTGTGCCCAACACTTTGGTGAAAACTCTGGGAGCCGAGTTTATTTCAAATGAAAGACATGTGTACTGGTAATGCTCTTTTCCTTTGATAAAAACTAAGATATTGACAGTGTTTCCTCAACATGGGTAAATGAAAATACGCATCTTGAAGATCTAGAGATGCCATCCCATCTCTGTGCTGAAGTGCAGCTACGATGTGAAATGTGTTCACTAGGAGGAATTGGTGCAGTTCTGAAAGATCTAAGATTGCCCGTATTCCGCCATACTTCTTTAGAATTATAAAATGCTGGGAGTAAAACCCCAGACCTATTTCTTTTTCTGGAACCAATTCTATCACCCCCTAGGAGAGAATACTTTTAATCTATCTGAGAAGCTCCAGAGATGACTTTTGGAGCTTTGGTGGGGAACATGGTGGTGTAGCAGGAAGGGCCAGAGAGTAACCCAGACGAATGAAGTTTAATATCAAATCCTCTTGTGTGATGTTCTCCCACTGATTTAGGAATCCTTTCTGCTACCGGGAATGTATGCTCCTTGATGCAGATTGGAGCAGATGGTTTCTATGGTATACAGTGTTTATAACGAAAATGAAATAATGAATGACATTTATAACGAAACAAAAAACACATTTTTTAAAGAAAATATACGACATACCAAACTTACCAACAGAGAGATAGTTATGACAGGACGAAACTAAAGATCGAATACACAGCTAGACCAGGACGGAAGGACAAGGGCAATTTATCAATAGCACCCTGGCCTCCAAATTACACACAAGCACCAACAGACTACTGACAGAAATAGATAGCTAGGGAGTAGGGGACTGCTAATCTACAGCACCAATACCAGAGGGGGGATTAGACACACCCCGTCTCATTACACTAAGTTGAAATACAACACAGCCGGGAACGTTCCTCGCCATCACTCACAACCATTAGATGGACAAGAAAGGAAAGTGGCAATTAAGCTCACCTACAGGAATGCTAGATGAATAGAACAAGATCTGCAAGGACTACGATATATAACCTACTAATCCAAGCTCAAATCTATGCATTCCTAATTCACCCGAAAATCCACACAACCATTTCTCGCCCAGCAAACCGCACACACTTCACCTCTTTGCAACAATAACAACAAACAAACAACACATAAACCGCACCAACAGCACACAAGGTCTCGCATCCGTCCGATACTCACACCAAAGCTCAGTGCACAGTGTAAAGCAAAGTGAAGCTGCCAACAGCACACCACTTCTCTCACTTTCCTACTCCCTCTTCACCCGACTAACCTAACCCACCCGCCTTCTTGTTTTACAGATCCGCCTGAGCGCTTGGGGACAAATTCCGTTGGTGACGGTGCACGGTATAAATACCTTTCACATTTAACATATGTGGGGTGGGGTAAAGGGTTAAATCTTGTGGGGATGGATTTGGGGTGGGTGTTTAGCAAGGAGAAACAGGGACTTGGGGGGGGGGGCAAAAACAAACATCATTAGTTTGTTTGTTATTTTTCTTTTGTTATAAATTCATTAGTTATTTAGTTATTTGTTTATAAGAAATGGAACCGCTTTATACATTCCCAGATGGAAGTCAAACAGACTTCTTTTGATCCTGTGCCATAGATGAAGAGGGTGTTTGCCCCTGACTTTACCTTCAGCCTGTATCTCCATTTTTTCATTGAGCAATAGTAAGGCTTAGTTGTGGAGGAACTTTATTTATTTGTATTTATTGTGCATTTGTTAGGCGCTTATGCAATTGTGTTTCAAAGTGCCCACATGGCAACAGTGAGGGAACATGGGATTGAAAACAATGTATACATGGGGAATAAAGACAAACCTACTAGGCCTTGCAAAAGAGAATTGGGGGGAGTGGTGGTAAGTGGTGAAATGTCTGTGCTCGTGGGCGAGCAGCAGATGTGAGAAGCAAGAATAGTAAGTGCTAGGGAGCGTTGAGCTGCAATAAGTGAGTAAGTGCAGGCCTAAAGTGGGGGTAGGCCAGTCGGTGCTGAGGAAAGTGCTGTGTGTAGGCAGTAGCTGAGGCGAATGGGTGTGGGAGGCCAGGGTCCAGAAGACACATAAGGTCCCTGGTCACCAAGTGTAGCGACTGTGGGGTTAGCAGAGGAGGGGAGAAGGGAAGGAGGAAGTGAAAAGGGAAGTCTTGAGGAGCTTCTGGAATTTGAGGAGGTCCGGCCCAAGGCTAAGAGAAAAGGGGAGGCTGTTACTCAAGAGGAAGCCTGCTGAAGCAAGAGATCCGCCTCCATCCTTCTGTTTAGCAAAACGCTTCACACACAGAGAGTTGGTACCAGACGAACGTAGAGGTCTAGAGGGAGAATATTTAGTGATAGCAAGTTGCAGATAGCACCATCTCCAGCCCCAGACATCCTTGTGGATGATGCAGAGGGATTTGAAAGTAATCTGTGCAGCAACGTGGAGCCAGTGAATAGTTTTTAGGGCAGTTTTTAGGGCAGGGGCAATGCAGTCCTGGGGCTTGAGGCCAACGATAAGTCTTGCTGCTCTACTCTGGATTAGCTGAAGGGGTTGTAGAGAGGAAGAGGGTAGATTCAAGAGTAGGCTATTGCAGTAGTCAAGCCTAGAGAGAACCAGAGCTCTGGTAACATTGAGCTTCTGGTGGAAAGTGAGGAAAGGGAGAATTCCTTTGAGAAGGAAGAGTTGAAAGTTGGACTTCCTGTCAATGCCCTGCATGTGAGGAAGCAAGGAGAGAGAGGAGTTGAAGATGACTCCAAGGTTTTTGGCTTCGGATTAAGGAGAAACGGGAGAGACCATAGAGGATGGCCAGAGTGAGGGGAAGAAAGAGGGAGCAGGGGTCCCAATAGGATGGATCTTGGTCTTGCTGGCATTTAGGCAGAGATCATTGGAAGTGCACCAGGACTGGATAGCAGATAGGCAGTCCCGGATGATGGAAGAAGCAAGGGGGTCAGCGGGAAGTTTGAAGAAGAGTTCAGTGTCATCTGCGTAATACTGGAAGTTGGGGGAGAAGGTGGAAATGATGCAGAGCAAGGTAAGTGTTAAAGAATGTGGGGTAGAGTTTGGAGCCCTGGGGGACACCACAGGTGGAGAAGGAGGTAGGCGAGGAGAAGGTGCCCAAAATAACCTGGGTTGGACAGTCAGTTAGGAAGGAGGTCAGCCAGTCCAGTGTGCGCTGCGAGATACCCAGGGTATCATGGAGCTGTTTTATGAGGATGGAGTGGTTGACCGTGTCAAAGGCAGAGGAGAGATCAAGTAGAATGAGGACAACTGGAGAGTTAGAGTCCAGAGATGCGAGCAGTTCTTCGTGGGTGCTCAGAAGAGCAGTTTCCGTGCCTCTGGATCCGTGGAATCCAGATTGATGGTCATGGAGACCGCCAACAAGTTCAGTGTGTGAGGTAAGTAAGGGGAAGGCTAGGAGTTTCCCAAGGAAGAGGGTAATAGAAATAGGGCGGTCGTTAGCTGGACAAGTCGGGTCTGCTGAAGGTTGCATTACTATGCTGTTGTGCGCGATTTGAAGGATCTAAAGTTCTGATGGCATGGTTGCCTTACTAAGATGGACTGCTTGCCTTGGATTTCTGTAGTACTTCATCTGTTGATGGGACAAAAAGTTTTACTGTCAAAAGGTAAATCTAGCACTTTGTCTTGTATGTGTAGCCTACAAATATGCATGTATATGCATGCAAACTGCCATGTCATAGCCCTTGCTGTGGTACCAGTCAAGTCTTATGACTTGTAGCTGTTTGTATAAGCGGCCTCTCTACCATCAGAGACCCAAAAGGTGAACTTATCTGCCACGTCCTGTGGGAGAAACTCCACTAATTAATCGAAATGTTCGCAATTTAGAACATTAAAACCTGAAAGTACTGTGGGTGCATTGATCTGTCTCAACTGTATGGAAGCATTAGCATACAACTTTTTCCCCTGTGTCCCCCCGGATTTGGCATTCTTATCGAACACCGTTGGAGGTGATGGTGCAGGCCCTTTGCCTTTTCATTCTAAGGCTGCAGACACCACTGAAGACTGAGTTGGTAAATTCCCCATTAATGCAAAAGGTTTCTCTTTTGGAACCTTGTATTTGGCATCCAGTGCTTTGGAAATATGCACATCAGAAAGTTTTTTTTCCCACTGACTTAACACTTGTTCCAACACTGACGTGTCCATAGATAACAAGGACTTTGTCTGCTGAGAAGGCAGTTTCCCAAACACACCCATAGTTTCCGGTTTGTCTTTTGGCACAATCTCCTTTCCAAAAGGTCATGAAATAATTTTGAAGGTGACACAGACTGATGTTCGCCATCCGAATCTGTGTCTCTCGACACTGCTTCTTGTTAGAAGGAGCAGCTTCCCTTTCACGAACAATAACCAGTGTCTGTGTAGATAATGGTAGTGTTTTTGTAGAACCCACCTTTTGTGGGACCTCTGGAAAGCCCATCTTGTCCTTAAAGCGTTGTGCTAACATCTCGAAGAAAGGTTCAGACAGCACGGTCTCAAGTATCATAGCTGTGATGTCTTTTGCCATTTTAGAGAGATCACCTTGAACTTTCTCTGCTCTCATAGGCGATGTAGATGAGTCTACCCTATTAGGCTTATGTGCTGTAGTCGAAGGGTTATAAATATTAAATATGACAGGTCTCGGCACCTGAATATTAGTCAACCAGTTGTGGTGTAGAATTATTTGGCTCAGTCAAGGAGTTTCAGGGGAAAACTTGATCCGAAATGAGATCTATATGTTCATTTTGAACCCTGGGTACCAATGCATTGTCCAAGCATCTCTCCTTTGATGATTTCTTTTTCATGTGCGTTTTTGGAGTAGTCGGTACTGAGATCAGTAACGACCAGGAAAGCACCTTATGCCTACTGCAAGATGGTTTTCCACTTCTCTTTGGTAACAAAGAACTTGAAGATTTTTCTGCTGTAGCTAATTTGCATAATGATGCAACTAAAAGGGAACCAGTCAGCACTGATTCAACCCTGGAGGATCTTCCTCTTTAGAGGTAATCTTGCCTGTTTGGTTGTTATCTGAGGTAGATGAGCTCTTCTTCGGTACAATAATAATTTTGTCAGGAGGAAACAAATCCTCTGCTACACAGAGGATCTTGTTGCGTCTTCTCACCAAGAGGTTTTAACGGTTTCCTACCCAGATGTAAATGCCTGGGGTTTCCTCCTAAACGGTCCTGTGAAGACTCCAGTGTTGGGGTGGCGTTCGTCACCTGGGTACGAGTGCTGGGGCAAAAACACGTACCGCACCTGCCATTATGGACTCCTTCTTACCAATGTCATCCTCCTTTCTGGTCCTTACAAAGTCCTCAGTGACTTTGGGCACCGGTCCCAGCTGTGACATGGAAATAAGACTACTTTGCAGAGACCTCTTGTGAATTCCACAGCAGGATACACATGAACTCACTCGGTGAAAAATCCCCAGGCATCGGAAGCAGGCATGATGAGGATCAGGTGCTGAGAACTGCTTCACTCAACAAAGGCATTGCTTGAATCCCATGGTAAACGGCATGCGTCAGAGGGAGGCACCACAAAAACGCACCAATCCAATTTTAAAAAAAGAGAGTAGACAGCCTACAGTAACGCCCCCAAATAAATTGGGTTGTCGTGAAGAGCAGCAATTCCAACCCACCCAGTAGGCAGAGAAAACAGGAACTGGGCATGGTGGTTGGTGATGTAGATGTGAAGGGTGGGACTGGCGTGTGGATGGACGCACGCATGTAAAAGAGTCCCAAAACTTAATACAGTTCTTAAAGGGGGAGCTATCTTTTGGAGTCAGCTTTTTTCGAAACCCCCTGTGAATGTAGGCGTCCCAACCAGTTGGGAAGGAGGGAGAGCAGGATGATGAAGAAATACATATTTAACTAACAGTCCCCAAGCAGATGGGGCATTACCACTTCAGGTAATGTCCAGGGCCCATAGTTACCAAAGGTACCCGGGGCATTACCTGAAGTGGTAATGCCCCCCTGCTCTGGCCTATTGCTATTAGTACCCCGGCCGGTAAGAACGGGGTACTTGAGAGCATTTTGTTCTGTTCCGAAATGCTCTCGCATTTCGGAACAGAAAAAAAGTCACAAAAATGGCAGCCAGGGAAGGGAAAATGAAGTCCATTTTCCCTTTCCATGGTGGCCATTGAAAATAAAAGTCAAAAAGTAAACAAACAAAATGGCTGCCATAGAAAGGGTATAAAGGATTAATTAAAGATACCCGTCGTGGACCTAGACCGCTGCAACGATTAGCGTTCTAAAGATGTAACAAGAACAACCTAAAATCTGTGTCATAATGCATTAATCTTTTAAACCATGCATGCATGGACTAAAGTGAGATTTTTAAAAAAGAACAATGACTATATGTCATTTTAAACTTAAAGTCTGAAAATTATCAAATACTCTTGGCATTGGAGTATCCTGAATGGTATGGCTGTGGATATATTTCTTTTGAAATTTTGTAAATAAGGTTCAATGCCAACCATTAAATTACAATTTAAGAAGAAATATATTCGAAAGAGAATATCCTGACAGGTAAAACACACTCAAACATACAAGCTTTGCAGGTTGCACAGAATAATGCAGTTCGGGCCATCCATGGTATGTACAAATGTGCGCACGTCTCAGGTGCCAGAAGGGCACTTCATTGGCTGCCAATCCAGCACAGGATCACTAACGTGATCCTGACTCTGTCATTCAAATGTCGCTCCAATGCTTGCCAAATATACCTAAGCGATTGAGTGAAGCTCCGTGTATGAGGGAGACAGCTCCGCGCCTTTGCTTCGCCTACATTTGCTCAGCCCAGATACAAGCTGGCACGCTTTGGAGGGACCTCCTTTGATTTTCAGGCACCGTTACTATGGAACTCACTCCCTGGGCATATAAGCTTGGTGCTATTCAAGAAGGAAATAATAACTCACTTGTTCAACCTCAACCCGGGCTGAACTTATTTTTTCTTTTACCGCCTGGCCTTCACTGGCCCCTTTTTGTCCTCTATGTGCGCCCTGAGGCCCATGGGCAAGTG
Organism: Ambystoma mexicanum; assembly: GCF_040938575.1. Taxonomy (NCBI): domain Eukaryota; kingdom Metazoa; phylum Chordata; class Amphibia; order Caudata; family Ambystomatidae; genus Ambystoma; species Ambystoma mexicanum. The sequence continues at coordinate 160,303,484 of NC_090928.1, forward strand.
GCGCTTTATAAAAATTAAAATAAATAAATAGAAGTAAGCATGCTTTTGTGCTATTATCCCTCCTCTAGAATACAGACATGAAATTTTGAATAATTTCTGCACGAATTTTCCTTTGCTCCGAGTGAAGAAAGGTCAGCCTTTGGCGAATCAAACCAGCGTGGCAATTGCATGCTCCCACGTACCACTATTACCTCCAACTTGCACTTCAGTACTCCATGTGCGAAACCTTCCTTGTGCATGCTGAAGTCGTGTCCTAGTACTACTGGAAGAGTTAGATCAGAATTTCTCAGACACTGCATATACTAGCCATTGAGTGAGCAACACATCCTATGTGTACCCCTGCTACAGCTCTGCAGATCTGTCCTCGACAGAGGGCAAACAAAATAATGGTGAGAGAAGAAAGCGAGCAACTCTCTGGCTGCCAATGTTTTTAGGAATGACGCAACCCAACTGCAAAATACTTTCACGCAACCGTAACTGGGTCTAAAAAAAAATCCCGAAAGGCAGCCAAGATGGCAGCTGTTATCCCAGTCTTCCATTGCCATGAAACGCGAGACAACATCAAATGCAATCCATTCGGTGGCCAGGTTTTTTTTTGGAGGTGCTAAAAGTAAAAACAAGCCCTCCGATTTGATGTGGACGTCTGGCAGCAGTAGTCAACATATAGCGGTCACGTGAACAAAGCATTCTCCCACCGAGTGATTTTCAGCTGAAAATAAACCAACACCCGAGCCCGCCTGTGATCGATGCCGTGGCAACGAAATGGTAAATAACGGTCATAACGACTGGGCGCAGGTCTTCCGTTGTGCCGCAACTGTCTGGTCACATGGCCTTGCTTAAAGAGTAGTCAGTGGCTCACAATAACGGCCTCTGTCTCATTCATGAGGTATGCAGAAGTTGAGGAAGGGCTCACGTGAGGACGACGAGTGCATTAACATGATGGGGAAACCATGTGCTGGATAGGCACTTGCATACTACATTTGCTTGCATGCGATGAAAATCCGTTAAATGCATTTAGGAAGTGTGTGAAGTGAACAGTGGCGTAATCGTGCAATTCATTCCACTGCAGGGTATCAGTAACTCAAACTGGGGAGGATGATACGATAGGTTATTCATAACGCACTTAACACCCAGAGGTTTATAAGCAGGGACCGGGGATCGAACCTGTGGTGCTCTGTGTCATCTTGCTTCCAAGGGGAGCATGTTGCCCCTGAGCTATCCTCCCAAGACTTCCCCGGATGGGGAATTATAGCAGCAAGCAAGCCCTGTGTCTCCCAACCCACAAGCCCGGAGGAACACAGACACATTTTGTTCTTTTTTTTATTATGATTATAATACAGCCAGTACTCGGCTTTTTATAAAACATAAACATCGCAGAGACTCCAGATACATTCAGTCTCACAATGTTCCCTACTACATCATTATTCTCCAAGTGCAGTCCATTGGTCTCAGTGTTAAACGTCTTCCATAGTCCAGTCAAGTGATTATATCAGGGGGATGTCACCCTCGTGGTAAGCCTGCTATAGAAAATGTTCACCTTCTTGTAAATATCTTCCCACTGCCAACCCAACCCTACTTCGGTCAGCAGAGAACTTCAGGGCAGAAGTAGAGTAACTGCTTAGCTGTTTCAATGCAGGCGGTGCAACTAAATCAGCAAGTCCATTCTTCATTGGGAACGCCCGTGTGTGCTCTACGTCTTACCCATACCTCCACCATGATGAATTTGAAACCAATGTACAGCTCTCTAATGTTGAAGTCCCGAAACTCATATACATAAGCTCCCGTGGGTGGGCCCAGACTTTACGCCTTGATATACTCCTTACTGGAGCTTTTTTGCCAAGTCCACCCAGGTCTGTTCTCTATCAGGATGTTGTATGTATATGTTCAGCTGTCGTTTGTAATTCAGGAAAGTCAGCTCCAAGTGTCGCCGTACAAGAGTAACGTCTAGCCTTGTTGCAGTTTCCCACATTTTTACATATGCACATGACGCGTTCACTGTCACCAACTTCTTACACGTTGCCCCTAAAGCATCTGTCCACGCCTCATTTTGGTCCATCCTAATCCTTGTATAGTAACACTGCTGTTGTTTCAATATGGCGTCCTTTACAGATGTTAGATCAAGCTCCCAGCGGATACATTCCGTGGGGATCACTTGAGGCAGATGGAGCATAGTTCTCAAACAGTCGTTTGCGATCTCCTTTACTGCATGCTCTCTGTTCCATGCCCACAGCAGGCCCCCATATGCCCATTTTGGCAAGATCTTCATTAGGTACACTGTCCTAAGAGCCGCTAGCGAGTATCCGGCGGGGGTGATCGCAGAGCAGTTAATAGCCTCAATTACTGTTGGTGTTCCCTCTTCTGCTGATGGGCCAGCCAGTTCAACTTGGAGGCACACATGAAACCAAGATATTTGTATTCTGTCATTCAATGCACATCTGAATTTGGTCATTCTGCGCCTCTTTGGACCCAGGAAAGGAACTTACTTTAGTTTTACTCAGGTTCCGCGCTCAGGCATGCTCTGTTGAGAATTCGAGAAGAGGATTCAGTAGTTCTTGTAGACCAACTGGGGTAAAACTGAGCAGTAGTAAATCGTCTGCATGTCGGATCCAGTAGATAAGTAGAGGGCACATTTTAGGGGTGTGTATTAACTTCTTGGTCATTGTTAGACTTAGATCTGCCAGGCATAAGTCAAAAGGAAGAGAAGCTAGCACACAACCCTTGTGCTAGACCAGTAGCGGTATGAATTGATGTAGTAAGTGTCCCATTGTTGTCAATCCTTTTTTCTCTTGCAATTCTGAGAAAGCTAACGTAGGGGCGGGGCAGGGTGGCCACTCCGATAGTTAAGCCAGAGCTGCCTTCACACCCGATGCCTAGTGGTGAAAGGATGCATGTGCACCTATCAAAACACAGAGTGTAATGTGGTAAGAGGCTACTTTATTGTGGCAAAAAGAAAATACAGGGTTATATTAGATATTAGCTTTTGAGACCAAGTGTGCCCCATCTCTGGCCGCACTAATGGGTGAAGGGCATCCTGAAGGCTAGTGAACAATGCAAGTATGCATTCTCGGTCATCCTAATTAAAGGCCAGCATTAATCAGTGTTGACAGTAGGTCTCCCTTTAAGTGAGCCTATAGCCTCAAATTTGGCATGGGCTACCCTGCTGACCCCCTTATAACAGAAGGTAGGATAAAAAGGGCTGGGTAGCTCATTCAAAGGGAAGCTTAACACTGGTGTGAGAGGCCCCATGCACCCACAGGCACACACACATCTGCAAAATATCCCACGAAGGACTCTAAATGCAGGCAGGTAAGATCCAGGGCACCGTAGTGAAGGGGCTCATGGAATGAGGCCCACTATCACTTGGGAGTGTCCATAGTAAGATTCTGCTCAATAAGGGGGTGGAAGAAATGTTCACTACCAGCAGAGGTTCCTTTCTCACATGTCAAAGCAGCCTTTGGTGAGGGGCTACATGCCAGCCTGACCAGTGCTCTACAAACGAGTAGCAGAGTAGGAATTACAAAGGAGGGGTCTGACATTGCTACTTTCTGCCCATTGCAGGCATAGATGTCTTTCGGTCCTAAAAGAGGCCGCGGTTTCCAAGCTGGATACACAGTACAACTGAGATTCAATAGAAGTACCTCCCTCCTAATGTTTACTGGACTGGGACATTGCTCCATCATTCCCCGTAGCTCAGAAGGAGCTGTTATGAGATTGTGCCATACCATATAGGCATGCCAGGAATTTAGCTAATTAGATTTTTGGTAGCTTTAGAGCTCAGGATGTCACCTTAGAATTCACCACTGCCAAAAAAACGTGCATCTGTTTAAAATGTGATTGCCAGTGAGGCCAGTCTAGATTATTAATGCGTATCCTAATTTACTTGAACCAATAGGAAAGCCAACAAGTTATAATCAGTGGGCGGGAGTGGTTGCGAGCAGTGCTGCTCTACTTTTTAAAATTAAATGTTACTGTTCCTATACTTTTATTTAAAAAAAAAACGTTCTGGAATGGTTTATTTTAAAATAAAAGTGTAGGAAGTAGTTGAAACACAGCAGGCACATTTGTTTGGGGGATTGTATTCTGCATGGGGGCGTGGTGACAGGGTTTGTGGGGAGCAGGGCAGGCCAGCAGGGAACATAGTTCCACTACTTCTTTTATACACTTCGAGCACTGGTTATAACAGTTTCACTATTTGAAAGCCCCTCCAACTTACCGCCCCCGAGCCGCCCAGATAGAAGGGAGAAAGCACATGCAAAGGTTGACCTATTCAATTTCAGTGGCATTGTTGCAGTGCACGGTAAACACCTCTGGAAGCTCCCAACAGGAGGACATGAGCTCCCAACAGGAGGAGGAGAAAGGTAAACTCCTCCGCAGCTCCTAACAGGGGACGATGTAAGCTAAACACCTCTGGAAGCTCTCAACAGGAGGAGAAGATGCAAGGTAAACTCCTCCGAAGCTCCTAACAGGGGAAGATGTAAGGTAAACACCTCTGAAAGCTCCCAACAGGAGGAGATGCAAGGTAAACTCCCAAAGCTCCCAACAGGAGAAGATGGAAGGTATACACCTCTGGAAGCTCTCAACAGGAGGAGGAGATGAAAGGTAAACTCCCAAAGCGCCTAACAGGAGAAGATGTAAGGTAAACACCTCTCAAAGCTCCCAACAGGAGGAGGAGATGAAAAGTAAACTCCTCCTGAAGCTCCTAACAGGAGAAGATGTAAGTTAAACACCTCTCAAAGCTCCCATCAGGAGGAGTTGCAAGGTAAACTCCTCTCAAAGCTCCTAACAGGAGAAGATGTAAGGTAAACACCTCTCAAAGCTCCCAACAGGAGGAGGAGATGAAAGGTAAACTCCTCCTGAAGCTCCTAACAGGAGAAGATGTAAGGTAAACACCTCTGAAAGCTCCCAACAGGAGGAGGAGATGAAAGGTAAACTGTTCCCGAAGTTCCTAACAGAGGAAGATGTAAGGTAAACACCTCTGAAAGCTTCCAGCAGGAGGAGGAGATGCAAGGTAAACTCTTCCCGAAGCTCCTAACAGGGGAAGATGTAAGGTAAACACCTCTGAAAGCTCCCAACAGGAGGAGATGCAAGGTAAACTCCTCTGGAAGCTCCCAACAGGAGGAGATGGAAGATACACTCCTCCCGAAACTCCCAACAGCAGGATATGTAAGGTAAACACCTCCCAAAGCTTCCAATAGTAGAACATGTCACATGGATTAACGAGAAAGGATGCACACCTTTCCAGTTTAATAAAAAAAGCAAACTAATACAATAGGAAAGAATACCCAAATATAACACAACATATTTGAAACTGGGACATTCTATTGTCCTTCATGTACAGGTAGCATTGGTGTGCAACTCCCACATAAGAAGAACGCATAGGCTACACTCTTTTTGTGGCTTGCAGCATTCAAGTTGCACCAGGAGGAGCCAATTGTCTTACCATTCTCTGTACACCATACAACCGTTCACAGTGCTGCTACCACCCAGCATTCTACTTCCTGGGAGTCAGCAACAAACAAGCACCCCTAACCAGCACACAGCACTATCTGTGAAAAGGTCTTTCTTCTGTCGGTGGTTCCGTTTTCTCCTCTAAGCAGATCAAACCGAGGATGTGGGCTGCATGTAAAAAGGATGCCTTCACATCGGGAGCTGGGACACGCAGCGGCCGTTGGGGTCCACGCAGACCACCTTTGAAGGGAAGCACACCGGGAACTGAGCACTGCCCCTTACGAAGGTTAAAGCACTGGCAGCCCTGGAAACCGAAGTCTGCCATTTGTCTCCGAGCCATGGTATAGTGCCGACAGTTGCAACACGAGCCTCACCCTTCTTAGCCCAGCCGTGACCTTAACACCGACCTTTCTCGGTAAGCAGTGTTTGACGTCTCGCGCCACATCTCGTTAGGACCATGTACAGCACAACAATGCATTGCAACATCCGACCCGTTATGGTCAGGTGCAATGGAGTAGGCGACGCTACTGCATCTGTTGTTTGACGCAGAAAGTAAACCGGAAACGCTGACAAGAAAGGGACGTTTCGCGCAATCCATTAAAAAAGAACTTCCGAATAAGTAACAGTAAACATGCTAGCTGGAGAGAATTCGGTGTTGGAACATGCAATAGAAGTATGCTCTATTTTGGGCACGGTCTCTTGCAGCAATGTCACGTGGAGTAGCCGATAAAGTAACAGCTCCCACTAAAAATAGAACATGTTATGCACCCACTGCACTGAATGGACGGTCAGATCAGTAAGTGTGCCGGCATCAGTGGGGGAGGCTTCACAGATATGGCTGTTGCTTATTCTGAGGTTTTCTCCCCCCCACCCTCTCCCCCGCCCGCCTACGAATACTTACCTCCTCTTCAGTGACCTGCCTTAACTTTTGCTTTCTACTCTTGTTGGGACCCAAAGTCATGACTGAGATTTTGAATAATGTATTAAGCGTTTGGCTTTCCTTTGACTTTTCAGAGAAGCCTTGTTGGTGGTAGGAATTAATGTAAATACAGCAATGAGAAACCACGCCCATAAACCAAAGCATTTGTGTACCATTAAAGTTGAATTTTTCCATCATGCAATTGGGATCAATTGCCCGACTACTGTGGTTGCATTTCATTGTTGAAAAGACACCATAAACACATTTGTAGATCTGCTCACTGCCCAAAATACGCTTGTTTGCTTAGTACAGAGCCTGGAGCTGGTTATTTTTGTGTGCACCTTTAGGGTGTAATTCACGGGTCTGCCAGTCCACTTTACAGACTGGTGTTTCCTTAGCAGCTGTCTGCAAAGGTTTCTCCAAACAAGCTTTTAAAAGTAGAGAGAATGAATGCCGACAACTTGCGCTATAACATCTAGCAATATTATACTTGACTGGTTCTCAAATGAAATATGACTTCTTCAATAGGTTATCTAGAAATGCATTTTTTAATTGTGGTGTCAAACGCAGCCGACACGTGTTTCGACCTTCGACCATCCTCAAGGCTGTTAATTTCCCATTATCAACCTAAGCATCGTAGTTTGACAAGCATTTGGAGTGTTGATCATCACACACAGAAAAAACAAAACATTATACCTTATCCGTGGTAAAAAAAATAAAAGTTACATACCCATAAAATAAGGAGGTGTCAGAAGGATGGGCATGGAAAAAGCAAAAAAGCCTTGAAAAGTGTATTGGACACACCAGCCTTGGACTCAGCCTGTAACATGAACACACAGAGGAAAAGGCAGAGGAGGGGGTGGTTTTTAATTTCCGACAACAGTCAGGGGGCGTGGGGTGGGGGTGGGGAGGCTGCTTCATGGATCAGAGAAAGCTTCGGACTTGGTTTTTATCAGGAACGTGTACTTTTGGTTGTAAGCACAGGCCAACAACATGCACAGATTTAGATATACCAGTACAGGCTGATGCCCCTAACCACAATCACCCCCGACTAGTTAGGGAGTTACAAAGATCACTTAATTAAGGTGATGAATCTTAACATAACATTCAATGGAAATTCTAACAAATCTTGCCCTACACTAAGAGAAATGCTTGCTTAATATTTCTCAAACACGTACTCAGCAGTAGGAACATGCAAATAAAAGTCCCGGAGCAGTGATACACAAGCAGACCATGCACCGTGCAAGCATTGAGTACACTGCTTAAACATGTTCACTGTGTACGAACCTAATTTACTCTATCCATGCCCTATAAATGCTAAGATAGGCCTTACTACATGTTTAAATAAGGCATTATGTAAACAGTTTGCTTGCTTAGTGAATGCTTGAGAAATGACTAATTCAAGCAGTGTCCAGTTCACCTTCTAGTCCATAACAGACACGTTCTTGATGGCAACAGGATCCCCTGAAACAGGACACACCATCTAGATAATTTAGATATTTTGCATAGCCTCAAAGTTAGCAGCCAGGTTTTACAATGGATCCGAGGGAGCGGTAGGCTGAAACACAGGCTTTGATTCACAATACAGTGTATGGCCAGGCAGAGAAGGGCATGTTGCTGAAAGAAATAGTATAGAGCGAAATTCGAAGGCTTGCATAGCATGGCTCCGAAGTCATTCGATCTATTCGCCTACAACTCTGATGTCTGGCTTGATTTTCATTCTTACTAGTGCCTTATATTAAAATAGCTGCTCAGTAGGCTTGTCCACCTTGGAGCTGACACCCACATTATTGTTTCTCCCAAAGCTCTTCCATCATCTAGTTTAAGTTTGGGCTCAGAATATAAACCGATTAAAGAACATGCTTGACCATGGCAATTGCATGCTCGGCTTCAAGGCCTGGTGCAGTCCCCCTTTCGCTTACAAGCACCCATCTAAATATGAATTTTCTTGAATGTAACTTCCACTGTTCCATTGAAGATGGTGAAGCAGCTCTATTGAAATGATCAGACCTAAATGCTACTTTTCACCGGCACAAACAACATGTGTTAACGGTTAGCTAGAGACTGCAGTGCTTTAGTAGTATTGCACTTACACACATAGGCATGCATGTGCACGTATGTAAGTACACACACACACACACTCTCTCTCTCTCTCTGTCTCTCTCTCTTTGTCTTTAGGCAATCATTATTACCAACTGCAGGCATTTTCTACAGTAGTCCTCCTGGACATGTCTTCTCCGTCCACTCTGTATAAAAATTGCCACTTGCATTTATTGTAAACAGGTTTGTCCTGTGCTTCTACAGATACTGCATGTAGCACTTATGGTCCGAAAAAGGGGGTATTTCTAGCATCTATTTTCAGACTTTAGTTTAGCGCACAACGGGCCATGCATCTATTTGACTATTTAACTGCAACTTTTCAAAGTATTGAAAGTTGTTCTCAAACTAAGCCACTGATCGCACAACTTCCAACTTAAAACGTTTTCTTCAGCTCATAGACTAACTCCTTCATAACTCATTAGTTTGTCAGAAATGCTACCTGTTACATAAAAAGTGATGGGTTGACATGTTTTGTATTCATCTTAGCCACTGGTCGAGCTCTGGCCAACCTACCAGACAACTGTATTTAGCCCATCTGTGACATTGCAAAAGGGGCCAGGCATATGCAAATCAGTCCAGCACTGCCACCAATGGGAGCAATCCAGCTTGAACCCTGTGCCACTTCCCCTTTAATGCAAACCCAAGTAACCCCAGACATGCTTCTGCTTGTTGGGCCTCATCAGTGAGGCACAGCTTGGTGCTCTATGGTGCAGTGAGCAAGGGACATGGTATACCATCTCTCACACAGGGAGACACTGGGCCTCATTACGACCTTCGCGGAACGGGTTAACGGGCTCCACTAATGGAGGCGGACCCGTTAAACCCGTTCCACGAAATTACGAGGTCCCCTCGCGGGACCCGGTAAGGACGCCTGGTAAAACCAGGCGTCCTTACCGGGTCCCGTGAGGGGAAGAGGGAGCTAACAACGGGCCAGTCGTAATCGGCTCGTTGTCAGCTCCCTCTCCCATTCCCATTGAGCCCTATGGGGGCTCAGATGGGAATGAGGAAGGTCCGGGCCCGGGTTCTCAAGAGGAAGGAATTACCGGGCCCTCCGAACTCAGAATGGCCCGCTAATTCCCCATTCTGGGAACCCGGTAAAGGAGCCGGTTTGGCGGCAGCCATGGAGCTAATAGCTCCATGGCTGCCGCCAAACTCGTAATGAGGCCTACAGTGTAATAAAAAGTGATGGGCAGAAGGTTCTGAATTACTCAACCACTGGCAGTGCTGTGAGAAATCCTCAACACCACAGAAATACTATCTGGCCATTAGATTTACCTGGGAATGTCATGCTCACCCACTGTGTCCTGCAGAAGATTTTGAATTACTCTGAACCACTGGCAGTGCTTTGGGAAACCTTCAACACCACCAAAATACTATCTATCTGTCCATTAGACTTACTTGTGAATGTCAGAGGAAGGGCCTTTTATATTATTGGCTCTGCACTTTTTCTTCCAGACTATAAAGAACTAAAAGGGTCAGGCATAAATTTGTGTTTTGGGCCATGTTATTCAATAAAGCCCCATCTGTTGTCACCCTGACTACTACTTAATTTCACAGCATAGGCAAGGCTTGTAAAGGGTCAGAGCACTGTACATTTTGTTTTTCATGTAATCAGAAAATTAAGAGGGTAATTCATAGAATTTCGCAGAAAAGTGTCGCAAGCGGCTGGCGCAGAGTGTCCGCGTGCGATTGTCTGCGCCAGGCACGTGCGCTAAAACCGATTTCCGCGCACAGCGTATTCATGGATTTTAGGCTCCCAAAACAGCCGTGGTGCAGAGAATCGCAGCGACCCTGCAGCAGCGCCAGTAACGTCCGAAGAACGCCCTCGCGCAAGAAAAGCCATCAAAATCGCTAAATCATCGCAAAGGGCTGCGCTAACCCTGGACCAGTTCACCGGGCTGGCAAACAGCAAACGCCAAGCGGGGAACGTGTATTTCAGGGGTTCGCCTGAAGTTTCTCAGGCGATCGGGCCTGGGGGAGCGTGCTACGTGTATTACAGGGGTTCGCGTGAACTTACTCACGCGATCGGGCCTGGGGGAGCGGGCTACGTGTATTTCAGGGGTTCGCGTGAATTTATTCATGCGATCGGGCCTGGGGGAGCGGGCTATGTGTATTACAGGGGTTCGCGTGAACTTCCTCACGCGATCGGGCCTGGGGGAGCGGGCTACGTGTATTTCAGGGGTTCGCGTGAACTTTCTCACGCGATCGGCCCTGGGGGAGCGGGCTACGTGTATTTCAGGGGTTAGCGTGAACTTTCTCACGCGTTCGGGCCTGGGGGAGCGTGCTACGTGTATTACAGGGGTTCGCGTGAAGTTTTTCACGCGATCGGGCCTGGGGGAGCGTGCTACGTGTATTACAGGGGTTCGCGTGAACTTACTCACGTGATCGGGCCTGGGGGAGCGTGCTACGTGTATTACAGGGGTTCGCGTGAACTTACTCACGCGATCGGGCCTGGGGGAGCGGGCTACGTGTATTACAGGGGTTCGCGTGAACTTCCTCACGCGATCGGGCCTGGGGGAGCGGGCTACGTGTATTTCAGGGGTTCGCGTGAACTTTCTCACGCGATCGGGCCTGGGGGAGCGGGCTACGTGTATTTCAGGGGTTAGCGTGAACTTTCTCACGCGATCGGGCCTGGCGGAGCGTGCTACGTGTATTACAGGGGTTCGCGTGAAGTTGCACACGCGATTGTCCCAGTGCGAGCAGGATACGTGTATTTCAGGGGTGCGCGGGAAGTTCCACACGCGATAGTCCCAGTGCGAGCAGGGTACGTGTATTTCAGGGGTGCGCGGGAAGTTCCACACGCGATAGTCCCAGTGCGAGCAGGGTACGTGTATTTCAGGGGTGCGCGGGAAGTTCCACACGCGATACCAGCAGGGAATGTGTATTTCAGGGGTTCTGGGGAGTACTACACGTGAATTGGCCGCGTGGGTCCTCCCAGGTGTACGCTCCACAACCTCCACGGCCCCTGCAGGCAGCCCTCACCACGGGGGACTACCCTGCACCCCTGCTCATGTCCCGCAGGCAGCCCATTCACCATGGGCATGCCCCCCAGCCAACCCACATGTCACCTTGCACTACTGATCAACAATGCATGTCTCCCACCACCCCCACACCCCAGCAGTGCAGGGGCAGCCTCCAGCAGGCCCCCACTCATGTCCCCCTGCACCCCCACCCCCCAGCATCCAGGGTCACCCTCCACCAGGCCCCCACTCATGTCTCCCACCACCCCCACCCCCCGGCAGTGCAGGGTCACCCTCCACCAGGCCCCCACTCATGTCTCCCACCACCCCCACCCCCTGGCAGTGCAGGGTCACCCTCCACCAGGCCCCCACTCATGTCCCCCTGAACCCCCACCCCCCAGCATCAAGGGTCACCCTCCACCAGGCCCCCACTCATGTCTCCCACCACCCCCACCCCCCGGCAGTGCAGGGTCATCCTCCACCAGGCCCCCACTCATGTCTCCCACCACCCCCACCCCCCGGCAGTGCAGGGTCACCCTCCACCAGGCCCCCACTCATGTCTCCCACCACCCCCACCCCCCGGCAGTGCAGGGTCACCCTCCACCAGGCCCCCACTCATGTCTCCCACCACCCCCACCCCCTGGCAGTGCAGGGTCACCCTCCACCAGGCCCCCACTCATGTCTCCCACCACCCCCACCCCCCGGCAGTGCAGGGTCACCCTCCACCAGGCCCCCACTCATGTCTCCCACCACCCCCACCCCCCGGCAGTGCAGGGTCACCCTCCACCAGGCCCCCACTCATGTCTCCCACCACCCCACCCCCTGGCAGTGCAGGGTCACCCTCCACCAGGCCCACACTCATGTCTCCCACCACCCCCACCCCCCAGCATCCAGGGTCACCCTCCACCAGGCCCCCACTCATGTGTCCCACCACCCCCACCCCCCGGCAGTGCAGGGTCATCCTCCACCAGACCCCCACTCATGTCTCCCACCACCCCCACCCCCCGGCAGTGCAGGGTCACCCTCCACCAGGCCCCCACTCATGTCTCCCACCACCCCCACCACCTGGCAGTGCAGGGTCACCCTCCACCAGGCCCCCACTCATGTCCCCCTGCACCCCCACCCCCCAGCATCCAGGGTCACCCTCCACCAGACCCCGACTCATGTCTCCCACCACCCCCACCCCCGGCAGTGCAGGGTCATCCTCCACCAGGCCCCCACTCATGTCTCCCACCACCCCCACCCCCCGGCAGTGCAGGGGCACCCTCCACCAGGACCCCACTCATGTCTCCCACCACCCCCACCCCCCGGCAGTGCAGGGTCACCCTCCACCAGGCCCCCACTCATGTCTCCCACCACCCCCACCCCCTGGCAGTGCAGGGTCACCCTCCACCAGGCCCACACTCATGTCTCCCAGCACCTCCACCCCCCTGCCACCATGGCCAGCCCCCACCAGGCCCCCACTCATGTCTCCCACCACCCCCACCCCCCAGCAGTGCAGGGGCAGCCTCCAGCAGGCCCCCACTCATGTCTCCCACCACCCCCACCCCCCAGCAGTGCAGGGGCAGCCTCCACCAGGCCCCCGCTCATGTTTCCCACCACCCCCACCCCCCTGCCACCATGGCCAGCCCTCACCAGGCCCCCACTCATGTCTCCCACCACCCCCACCCCCCAGCAGTGCAGGGGCAGCCTCCACCAGGCCCCCACTCATGTCTCCCACCACCCCCACCCCCCGGCAGTGCAGGGTCACCCTCCACCAGGCCCCCACTCATGTCCCCCTGCACCCCCACCCCCCAGCATCCAGGGTCACCCTCCACCAGGCCCCCACTCATGTCTCCCACCACCCCCACCCCCCGGCAGTGCAGGGTCATCCTCCACCAGGCCCCCACTCATGTCTCCCACCACCCCCACCCCCCGGCAGTGCAGAGTCACCCTCCACCAGGCCCCCACTCATGTCTCCCACCACCCCCACCCCCTGGCAGTGCAGGGTCACCCTCCACCAGGCCCCCACTCATGTTTCCCACCACCCCCACCCCCCGGGAGTGCAGGGTCACCCTCCAGCAGGCCCCCACTCATGTCTCCCACCACCCCCACCCCCGGCAGTGCAGGGTCACCCTCCACCAGGCCCCCACTCATGTCTCCCACCACCCCCACCCCCCGGCAGTGCAGGGTCACCCTCCACCAGGCCCCCACTCATGTCTCCCACCACCCCCACCCCCTGGCAGTGCAGGGTCACCCTCCACCAGGCCCCCACTCATGTCCCCCTGCACCCCCACCCCCCAGCATCCAGGGTCACCCTCCACCAGGCCACCACTCATGTCTCCCACCACCCCCACCCCCCGGCAGTGCAGGGTCATCCTCCACCAGGCCCCCACTCATGTCTCCCACCACCCCCACCCCCCGGCAGTGCAGGGTCACCCTCCACCAGGCCCCCACTCATGTCTCCCACCACCCCCACCCCCTGGCAGTGCAGGGTCACCCTCCACCAGGCCCCCACTCATGTCCCCCTGCACCCCCACCCCCCAGCATCCAGGGTCACCCTCCACCAGGCCCCCACTCATGTCTCCCACCACCCCCACCCCCCGGCAGTGCAGGGTCATCCTCCACCAGGCCCCCACTCATGTCTCCCACCCCCCGGCAGTGCAGGGTCACACTACACCAGGCCCCCACTCATGTCTCCCACCCCCCCCATCCCCCGGCAGTGCAGGGTCACCCTCCACCAGGCCCCCACTCATGTCTCCCACCACCCCCACCCCCTGGCAGTGCAGGGTCACCCTCCACCAGGCCCACACTCATGTCTCCCACCACCCCCACCCCCCTGCCACCATGGCCAGCCCCCACCAGGCCCCCACTCATGTCTCCCACCACCCCCACCCCCCAGCAGTGCAGGGGCAGCCTCCAGCAGGCCCCCACTCATGTCTCCCACCACCCCCACCCCCCAGCAGTGCAGGGGCAGCCTCCACAAGGCCCCCACTCATGTCTCCCACCACCCCCACACCCCCTGCCACCATGTGCAGCCCCCACCAGGTCCTCACAATCCCCAATCATGTGCGTAATGGTCAGCCTCCACAGCCAAAAAGCCCTACCAAGTAACCCATTCACCCACATGGAAATGGAAATCACATGTTACACCCCCAATGTTCATGAAGCTAATGAACCCATGTCCGTCACACACATTTTTTGCTATTGAATGGGAAAACACACAACATGACATGCATGAAACCAATGAGATGAAACCACACAGTGAACAATGGCAACAAAAATGTATTGAAAAAAATTAAGAATGCTAAAGAAAGAAAACTAACTACAATGTAAATGTGAAAAAATAAGCTGCATGTCCGCATAAAAACACAAAACTGGAAATCCAAATCCTAAAAAATGTTGTCGAAAGTGAAATGTTAACAATTCTCCATGCAACAAAGAACTATGTACAAAAATAACAAGGGTCCATGATCCCAACTGAACTAAGGAAACCTCCTAAAAAACCTACCTAAATATGAACTATATACAAAAAGTGGAGCAGTGTCCGTCGACTCCAAATCATAATAAGAACGAAAGGAAACCTAAAACTAAATAACTATATACAAAGGCGGCGGGCAAGTCCAGCGGCTCACTCTGTGGTGTCCCGGGCCAGGGCATCATCGAACTCCTGTTCGATGTCCCGGAGGCGGTCCAGTTCCATGGCCCCGAGGGTCCGTGGGGACGACGCTGTGTCCTCCTCCAACCCCCTGCGGATTGCCTCGAGGCACTCGGCCCGCCTCAGGGCCCTCCGCATGGAGTTCTCCGCCCTGACCATTGTGAGCCGCGCCTCTTCCGCCCGCCGCCGCTCCGCACCTATGGTGTGGCCCAACCGCTGCCACACGGAAGACACTCTCTGTCCTGGGTCCCCCTGCCCTCCAGCCGATGCCTGCCCCTCCGATGTCGAAAGCCCCGAGCCTTCATGTCTCCCACCATGTTGCTGCTGCTGCTGCTCTGCCCATGCACTGCCTCCTGCTGCCTGCACATCCTCCGCCGGCTGGGGTGGCCACCCCTGCTGGACCTCCGACTCCCGACTGTGGCAGGGATGCCTCCTCCACCAGCCTGGCCGCACCGTCAGAGGCAGCTCCACAGGGCACCCAGGTGACTGATGGGTGGGAAAATGGCACAGAGGACGACTGGCGCGTAGGGGGTCCAGTTGAGGAGGGGGTCGGAGCAAGCCCCATCAGACAGCGGAATCCGGCCTGGGTGACCTGTCCCAGCAGGCTGACGTGGTCAACGAGCCATTCGAGATGACGTGCAGTCTCTCCATGAAAAGACTGCAGGTCACCTCGCATGGCCCGTTGACGCAACGCCACACCAGCCAGGACAGGCTCAAACCGGACCTGGATGGCCACGTCCGCAGGCAGAGGAAGGCCAGTTGACGTCAGCTCATCCCCTGCCTGAAAACGGGTCTGGACGTAGGCATCCCTGCTGGTGCAAGATGATGCAGGGACAGGATCGGGGATAGGATTGCACACAGGCACCTCCGCGGCCGCCTGTGCTGCCTCCTGTCCCTGGTCCTGCACTGCACCACTAGCACCAGTGGGATCCCCACCTCCAGGCCCTGTCTCTGGTGCTTGCGCGGCCCCCTCCTCCACCAAACCCCCCACCAACCTGGATGACTCTGTGCCATCTTCCGCTGTTGGGCCCTGTGGGGTCCCAGCTGCCCCTTCTGCTGCCGAGGAGTCCAACTGCAACCCCCGCCTCTTGGACCTCCCCCAGGCAGCTGCGGCCTGGGACGCGGCACCGGACTCCTCACTCCCCGACGAGATGACAACACGGGAGGGGAGCCGGGCCTTGCGTCTCCGGCTGGCGGTCGGATCCCCGCCGCTGTGCTCCACAGCACCTTCTCCGCCCTCTTCATCAGTTGACGCTGCAGACTGCGAGAAACAAAACACAGGCATCAGGGCACTGTACAATGGACACATACACGCATGACAGTTGCACATGAGTGGCATTGGCAAACCTCAGACATGTCATCACAATCCCCAACACACATGTCATTGCAACTGGCACACATGAGCCATACCACAGCCATATCGCAACTGCCAGCACCATCCCTACACATACAACAGCATCAGCAGCCAAAGGGGAGCCAGACATCACATGCAACACAGGAAGTGCACCACACATGTACACACACCACCACACTTGCATGCATGTCTACACCTCTGCCAAGTGTCGCACTGTTCAGACGGGCATCCATGTCACATCTGCCAATCAGGCTTCCACATACCGCTGTCACATGCATCCATGTTGCATCACTGCTGCACCCTTGTCAAATACACACACATGCACATTTACACAGTGCTCATACATGCAGTCGAAAACAACATACATGCCTGACATCACGGACATGTCTACTTACATACACAATCATCCAAACATGTGTGCACGCACAACTGCATTTGCCATGCAAGCCCACACACACAAGCACCATCCATGTCTCACACATTACAGCCCTCACATGTGTCAGCCCCACGGCCCTGTACACCCCCACCCATACTCCACCCCATACAAACAGATCTGCAACCGGCACAATGGCGAATGATCACCACACGCCCTGCTCACAACCAGGATGCATGTACACTCACCGCTCCACTCCAGACGGCTCTGCTTCTCTAGGACCTGGACGTGGAGCGCTGGGGATATGCGTTCCAGGACCCCCATCTGTTCTTCTGACAAGTGGCCCCGGCGCCCCTTGGCATCCGCTGCCTTCAAGAGGCGCCGGGCCTTGTTCAGGGTCCTGGACCTGAAGTCCTCCCAGCGCTTCCTGACATGTTGTAAGTCCCGGACTGCCACTCCCTCCGCGTTGATGGCAGTCACGATGTCAGTCCAGATCCGAGTCCGTCCTTCCTTGTCGGCGCGGGAACTTCCAAAGAGGGCATCATACTGCCCCAGGACTTGCTCCACCAGGACACCAACTTCGGTGGCACTGAAGCTGGTGCCCCTCTGCCTCTCTGGCCAGGGGTTGTCACTGGTCACAGATGGTGTTTGCCCCGACATGACAACCCCAGAGGCAGGAGAGGGTGGGCAACTGGGTCCTGGGGCTGGGCTGTGGAGCGATGGAATTCCAGTCGGGAGTCTTCTGTTCCAGCAGGGGTGGTCACAGCAACAGCACCCCTGGCTGATGTGCAGGCAGCAAATGGCAGTGCACGTGGGCAGCAGGCAGTCAGGCAGCAGCAGATAGCAGGTGGGAGCATGCTCGGGGCTCTGGAGGGCAGTAGTTCGGCCTTCTGGGCAGGAGCGTGGTCTTCCGTGTGCTTAGGCGTGGCCAGCTTAGTACGGAGTGATTTGGCACGTGAAAATCCTGCACGTCAGCGTGAAAACCGAGGAAAGGCCCTTAGCGCGTAAGCGCATCAGCACGCATACGCGATTCTATTGGACCAAAGGCCCTCAGCACTTAAGCGCGTCTGTGACGTGACCCGCACGGGTGTTTCCCACACAGCACGTGATGACAGAGCACACGTGGAAAGACTGCACGTCAGAGTCTCATCGCGTGTGATTGGTGGAAATGGCCGTACACGCATAAGTCACAAAGCGTGTAATTGGTGGAAATGGACGTACACGCATAAGTCACAAAGCGTGTAATTGGTGGAAATGGCCGTACACGCATGAATCACAAAGCGTGTAATTGGTGGAAATGGCCGTACACGCATAAGTCACAAAGCGTGTAATTGGTGGAAATGGCCCTAGCGCGTACACGCCGCGTAAGTGACGTTGAACGTGTGGGCCTGTATAAAAGGTACGCATAGAACACCATTTCCTTGTACGTGCTTTTCGTGGAGAGCGAGTGGGTGAATTCTGTACTTCTTGTCGGTTCACACGCGATTTACTTCACAGCGTTTCAAGTTCGTATTCCCTGTTACCTCTGACAGATTTTTCTCTTTTTTCTCTTTTAATGGTTTACCTGGGCCTGTTCCCTCAAACAGTGTTCCCTTCTACTGTTGTCCTGTCTCCTCAGACAGCGTACAAATCTTCTTTTGGCGGGGGTGTTGCCATCCAAACGCGCTCCTTTTTCACGCTCTTTTACCTGGCAGACGGTGAGTCACGCACGTATCTAACATCTGTGCTTGCCCCGTGTGTAGCCTACCCCTTCAGAGGTCATTCTAGGCTGCGTGTGACATGCATACGTTCATTCTTGTGTTACTGGGTGCCACAGCGTAGTGCAGGTTTTTCTTTCTGCACACGTGGTCTAGGAGGGATTGCGTGCACGTCATCTCCCTTTTTTGGGGCTCCTGTGCGTAGCGTGACCCGTCATCTTTCCCCAGGGGTTACAATCAGCCTTGCAAGAGCACTAGGGTACAATTACCATCTGGTACCCAACCCCTTTGACCCCCAATTGCCCAGGACAATATTTGACAGCCACTCCCATACGCACATCAACATCAGTGCCATGGTTGGGAGGCGAGGATTCCGTAAGGGTGGCAAAGGTGGAAGAGCCACAAGTGGTGGCCGTGGTGGATCCGGTAGGGGACGTGGTCATTACTTGCAGGGTGAGCCTGTCCCCCCATGTGTGGAGGACCAGTCAAGGGCACCCATAATCCCCCCCCCTCCCGTTGAGGCTGATGTGGCTGACACCATCCATGCTCAGCCCTTGTTGGACCAGCCCATTGTGGCACCAGACCTGGCTGACTCCATGGCTGACTTCCAGGTCAGCAGGCCTATGACACGTGCGCTGGTGCACGTTGATGTCACCATGCCACGTGCATCTGGGGCAGCAAGGTCATCTGCTGCACCAAGTAGGCAGGGCGGAGAGGCTGCAGGGGCAGCTGCGGCTCCATCCACCCCAGCCCTCACACACCCAGCCAGGACAGTGTCGGTCCTAGTCCATGCTGCTGATATTCCCCCTGACACCATCACACTAGAGCCAATGCCTGCACCAACTCCCATGCTGAGTGTGCAATCCCACACTCCTGATACAGAGTCCACCAGGGCTCCTGCCCCTAGTGTCCAGAGCGGCGCAGGACACTCAGGATCACCACCACCTTCCAAGCGGAAGAGGAAGAGTGCTCGTCCGGCACAGGCTGATGCCCCAGACACGGCTACACAGTCCGGCCCGTCCAGGAAGCCCAGCTTCACGGATGATGAACTGAATGCACTTGTCCAGTATGTGTCGGCACATGACAACGAGATGGTCATTGTTGCAGGATCCAAGACCACACCTGCACAACGCCAGGCACACTGGCAGACCGTTGCGGATATCGTAAGTGCCCTTGGAATCGTGAGGCGCACAGCCAATGATTGCTATAAGCGCTGGAATGACCTAAAGCGCAGGGCAAAGAGTAAGCTGGCCTCAAGTCATGCCGCAACTCTAGTGACTGGAGGTGGGTCTCCAGTAGTAGACATGGAACTCACTCCACATGAGTCAGTCGCTGGGACCTACGTCACGGAGGAACAGATCCAAGGCGTGGGAGATCTCCCTGATTACGAGGCATTGTCCGGTGAGTGCACATGCATGTGTGTGTCATCCATGTGCATGGTGTGTGTGAGGGCTTCTGTTTGTGTGCCAGGTGAGAGTGTGTGCGCCTGAGTCGTATGGGTCAGCCATGTGCTTCATGCAATACATCCTGCGCAGCTGCATTTGGCCATAGCTGTATCCCTTCTGCCAACAGTAGACATGTAGTCCGACTGCACGCCAGTTGCCCTTGAAGTGTCTCCTTGCCACAACATTGTTGCAAAATTTAGCACTGTTCATTGAGTCAGATATTTACCATTCCACCACTTTTACTAGGCATGTCGCAGTCCTCTAGTCACATGTCTGACATGGCTATGGTAAAGTTGAGTGACTTAGTTACCTGGATATCATTTGTTCAAACATGTCCCTGTGCAATTGCACCATTTCGGACTGGCAGCTCCAGGTGAAGAATCTGACCTGTTAGAATTAGAAAAGCTATTACATGCGGGAACTGGACAGTATGCATAGGTGCTGCCCTCCTCTCCATCTTCACTCAATAGCAATGGTACATGCCATCTGTGTGATGGCATGTGTGTTTCACCTGCCAATCACAGGCCAATGTGTGATGCCACTGCCAGGCAGCATGCAGAAAATGTGTTCATCTTCAATCTTGGTGTCATCAGTGTGTGCCATTTGCCTGCCCTTCATACGCAGTGAGGCTGCATGCATGGGAGGGTTTAAGTCATGTGGGACATGTGTCAAACAAGTACTGTTTCTCTTGCTTCTCAGCCCTCATTGTGTGCCATGGTGCTAATGCCTGTTTCCATTTCTTTGTTTTTATGTCTTTGCAGGGGAAGACGCACCTGATACTGCTGGGGTTGTGGAGATGGTGCTGACCCAGGAGGGGCTCGAAGGCCGACCAACCACCAGTGAGGGACGTGGTGTGGTGGTGGGTGAGAACCCACAACTGCTGCAGGTCCTGCTCTCAAGGGGTGTCTCTGGCTGCACCTCCCCCGAGCTGTACTCAGGTGTTGATTCGGATGAGACCTACGTGCCGTCGCAGGTGAGTGTTCCAGGGAGGGATTCTGTTCTGTCTCACCCACCTGCACCAGGGTCAGAACCCTCAATGGGGATGTCAGTGTTGGCAGCTACGCCTTTGGTGGTTACGGATGCAGGGTCACACTCCGCGACATCTGATCCTGTTCCTGGGCCAGCAGATCAGAGGGGGAATGCAGTCCTGCAGCCTCAGGCAGTGTCGGCACAGCAAGGCGCAGTTCGCCTTGCCCCAGACAGGTGTGGTGCCCGCCGACGTGGTGGCCGTACGGCACCTGGCAATACTGCATGGGAGCAATCCATTTACGGTATGGCAACCCAACAGGCAGCATCATCCGAGATGATGGCTCAGGCCATGGATAAGGTGGCCACTTCCATTGTCCCCCCTGAAAGGCTGATGGAGCGACTAGAGCAGGCAACCGACACCATCTGCCAGTCACACAGGGAGGACATGTTGGGGTCCAACAGGGACAGGCGGGCGGCACTGGCGACTCTGCAGGAGGCCATCTCCATTGAGTCCCAGGGCCACAGGGAAGCCCTGAGGCAGGAGCTCCTTCACCTCAGGACGACTCTTGTTGAGCTTGAGGCTTCTACACACCAAAGGACAGAACAGCAGCTGGAGCGTCTCACCCGTACGCTCTCAGCTGAGATGCAGGCAACGAGGGCGGAGGTCCGGGCATCCCGTGAGTTGTTGCATGGGGACCTCCGCACACTCATCCTCCAGAACCAGACCTACCACACCCGCATGCTTGCAGCCATGGAGGAGCAGACTAGGGCCTTGCGTGGGCTGCCTCCCATAGTGCAACCACCTCCGGATGCAGCTGCACAGGGTGATAATAGCGACAGCAGTGATACTCCCACAATAGGGTAGCCGTGTGGGCCATGAGCCCATGGACGTGTTTTTTTTTCCCAGGATCCACGCAGGTGGGTTCTGGTGTGCATCCTGTCCTCGGACCTCCTGGGTGGCCTCCCCAACCCCCCCGGGCCCTTCAATGGCCATTTTTGATTTTTATTTTTTTTTAATTTTTATTTCTTTTATTCCCTATTTTTTTGGGACAATTTGTTGGCTTCCGTGGTTCCTGTGGGCATACGCTGCATTGTGGCTGGGCACATGCAGGCTTGTAATGTATTTGGTTCAGATGCTTGGGTTTGAGTCACACATACCCCTCCTGCTTCCCGTTTCCATGTGCTTGCAAAGGGTGTGCCCAAGTGACAGTGAATTACACAGTGACGTTGGACTCCCATGAGCTGTGTGGGCAGTCTGTAGTCAATACTGTGTATACAGTCCTAGTGCATACTGCTGTTGTGTTGTACACTGCATGTTGCATTGATGTGTAACTCATCTTCTGTGTCTACCTCCAAATTTGCAGGTCCCTTCCTCATGTCTACACAAGGACCTCTAGTCTGGAGATGTGGTCCATGTTGGCAGCAGTGCACCTACAACTCTACAGGCGCCAACACTGCACAGTTGGTAGCGGTGGGAGTGCAGGCATTTCCAGGTGGTGAGACTCCTAATATTATACATTAGTGATGTCATGTTAATGGTAGTACATGCTCAAGTTTGTTGTTGGTCCGGCATTACTGTGAGCATTTCAGGTGTTGCAAGTTTCTAATAGGGACACTGTACATTGTGACACTAGTGTCATGTTGTGGGGATTACTTTGTTTACGTGCAAATAGCATGACATGGCACGGTGTGTCGTGTGGCGGTGCTGGGGTTGGGTTGGCTGACATGGCACTGTCCTCTTGTTGCATTTTGCAAGTGGGTATTCATTTCAGCTGCTTGAATTTGTAACTTCACAAAACTGCATTGGTGGTGTCAGTGTGGGTAGGGATGCACACATTGTGACACTTCCAGGTGAACAATCTCAGGCTGATATGGTTTTCACGGTTCTTTCTCCAGACATTCAGGATCAGTGTCAGGTTGAGTCATCATTGATTGTCAGATGGAATGTGCCAGGGCAGTGTGCGCTCCACAGGGGTGTGATTTCTATGTGAAGTAATTAGCCACTAGCTGTGTACGGGCTGCCTCCCCCCGTGCCCTTTCCCCTCCCATGCGCAGTGGCTGTGCATGTGGTTGGGGATGGGGGGCACCACCATGTCCACGGCCAGGCCCCGGCGTGTTGCAACGTTGTGCAGGACACATGCTGCCACTATGATCCTGCACACTACTGGGGGAGCGTACAACAGCTGCCTGCCAGAACGGTCAAGGGAGCGAAAGCGTGACTTCAGCACTCCAAATGTGCGCTCCACTATGCCCCGGGTTGTAATGTGGGCTGCGTTATATCTTACCTGGGGTGGCGTGGTAGGGTTCCGAATTGGCGTCATCATGTGGGGGCTGAGAGGGTAGGCACTGTCCCCTGTGGAGGTGGTGATTGGTATCATTGGTGGGGTTGTGACCTTGCTCAGTATCTGACATGCATGCATGTGCAGTGGCATTCATACTCACCAAGCAGCCATGTATCCCCATGCCGGCCAGCTTCTAGGTCCCGGCTTAGGGTGGACATTCGGTAAATGAAGCTGTCGTGGGTTGACCCAGGATAGTTGGCATATAGTGAGGTGATGATTCCCTTGGCATTACATACTACCTGCACGTTGATGGAATGCCAGTGCTTGCGGTTCCTATAGATGTGCTCAGATGCCCTGGGGGGACGTAGAGCCACATGGGTGCAGTCAATGGCACCTAGCACTTTGGGGAATCGTGCCACAGCATAGAAATCCAGGGCGGCAGCATGCCTTTCTGCAGGTGTTCTGGGCAGGTATATGTGCCTGCGGACTGATGGGCGTGCAGTGATGATGTTCAAGACCTGGTGTAGGCACCGTGACTGGGTGGCCTGTGATACACCACCCACAATGGCACTTGTCCGCTGAAATGATCCAGTGGCTAAGAAGCGCATTACATTGAGGACCTTCTCCAGGGGGCTGAGTGCTTGAGAGCACAGGGTGGGTGATGTGAGGTCGTCCTCCCACTCACTCACCAGGTCCAGTATGATGTGTGGTGGAAACCTGTACCTCCTTTGGTAGGCCACGCCCACTGCTGCTAGGAACGGTATGTTCATCCTGGGTCTGAGCTAGTTATTTTGTTAGCGCGCAAATTAATGCGTTGCGCGTGTTGTAGGCGAGCGTGTGACCCGCGCACCCCTCCAATCCAGTGCCCAGTACAATAGCGTGTGGAAATTGGCGCGCACACCGGGATACAGGTGCGCTGACGTACTTGCGTGGGTAAGTGTCCGCGCACACCTGATATACACGTACATAGGCCAATCGCGTGTACACGCACTTTTGTCCAATTACACGCGATGAGACTCTGACGTGCTGTCCAATTACACGCGATGAGACTCTGACGTGCTGTCCAATTACACGCGATGAGACTCTGACGTGCAGTCTTTCCACGTGTGCTCTGTCATCACGTGCTGTGTGGTAAACACCCGTGCGGGTCACGTCACAGACGCGCTTACGCGCTGAGGGCCTTTAGTCCAATGGATTCGCGTATGCTTGCTGACGACCCCTGCAGGAACCGAAGACTCCCGATTGGAATTCCATCGCTCCACAGCCCAGCCCCAGGACCCAGTTGCCCACCCACTCCTGCCTCTGGGGTTGTCATGTCGGGGCATACAACATCTGTGACCACTGACAACCCCCGGCCAGAGAGGCAGAGGGGCACCAGCTTCAGTGCCACCGAAGTTGGTGTCCTGGTGGAGCAAGTCCTGGGGCAGTATGATGCCCTCTTTGGAAGTTCCCGCGCCGACAAGGAAGGACGGACTCGGATCTGGACTGACATCGTGACTGCCATCAACGCGGAGGGGGTGGCAGTCCGGGACTTACAACATGTCAGGAAGCGCTGGGAGGACTTCAGGTCCAGGACCCTGAACAAGGCCCGGCGCCTCTTGAAGGCAGCGGATGCCAAGGGGCGCCGGGGCCACTTGTCGGAAGAACAGATGGGGGTCCTGGAACGCATATCCCCAGCGCTCCACGTCCAGGTCCTAGAGAAGCAGAGCCGTCTGGAGTCGAGCGGTGAGTGTACATGCATCCTGGTTGTGAGCAGGGCGTGTGGTGATCATTTGCCATTGTGCCGGAGGCAGATCTGTTTGTATGGGGTGGAGTATGGGTGGGGGTGTACAGGGCCGTGGGGCTGACACATGCGAGGGCTGTAATGTGTGAGACATGGATGGTGCTTGTGTGTGTGGGCTTGCATGGCAAATGCAGTTGTGCGTGCACACATGTTTGGATGAATGTGTATGTAAGTAGACATGTCCGTGATGTCAGGCATGTATGTTGTTTTCGGCTGCATGTATGAGCACTGTGTACATGTGCATGTGTGTGTATTTGTCAAGGGTGCAACAGTGATGCTACATGGATGCATGTGACAGCGGTATGTGGAAGCCTGATTGGCAGATGTGACATGGATGCCCATCTGAACAGTGCGACACTTGGCAGAGGTGTAGACATGCATGCAAGTGTGGTGGTGTGTGTACATGTGTGGTGCACTTCCTGTGTTGCATGTGATGTCTGGCTCCCCTTTGGCTGCTGATGCTGTTGTATGTGTAGGGATGGGGGTGGCAGTTGCAAAATGGCTGTGGTATGGCTCATGTGTGCCAGTTGCAATGACATGTGTGTTGGGGATTGTGATGACATGTCTGAGGTTTGACAATGCCACTCATGTGCAACTGTCATGCGTGTATGTGTCCATTGTACAGTGCCCTGATGCCTGTGTTTTGTTTCTCCCTGTCTGCAGCGTCAACTGATGAAGAGGGCGGAGAAGGTGCTGTGGAGCACAGCGGCGGGGATCCGACCGCCAGCCGGAGACGCAAGACCCGGCTCCCCTCCCGTGTTGTCATCTCGTCGGGGAGTGAGGAGTCCGGTGCCGCGTCCCAGGCCGCAGCTGCCGGGGGGAGGTCCAAGAGGCGGAGGTTGCAGTTGGACTCCTCGGCAGCAGAAGGGGCAGCTGGGACCCCACAGGGCCCAACAGGGGAAGATGGCACGGAGTCATCCAGGTTGGTGGGGGGTTTGGTGGAGGAGGGGGCCGCGCAAGCACCAGAGACGGGGTCTGGAGGTGGGGATCCCCCTGGTGCTAGTGGTGCAGTGCAGGACCAGGGACAGGAGGCAGCACAGGCAGCCGCGGAGGTGCCTGTGTGCAATCCTGTCCCCGATCCTGTCCCTGCATCATCTTGCACCAGCAGGGATGCCTAGGTCCAGACCCGTTTTCAGGCAGGGGATGAGCTGACGTCAACTGGCCTTCCTCTGCCTGCGGACGTGGCCATCCAGGTCCGGGTTGAGCCTGTCCTGGCTGGTGTGGCGTTGCATCAACGGGCCATGCGAGGTGACCTGCAGTCTTTTCATGGAGAGACTGCACGTCATCTCGAATGGCTCGTTGACCACGTCAGCCTGCTGGGACAGGTCACCCAGGCCGGATTCCTCTGTCTGATGGGGCTTGCTCCGATCCCCTCCTCAACTGGACCCCCTACGCGCCAGTCGTCCTCTGTGCCATCTTCCCACCCATCAGTCACCTGGGTGCCCTGTGGAGCTGCCTCTGACGGTGCGGCCAGGCTGGTGGAGGAGGCATCCCTGCCACAGTCGGGAGTCGGAGGTCCAGCAGGGGTGGCCACATCAACAAGTGCACCCCAGCCAGCGGAGGATGTGCAGGCAGCAGGAGGCAGTGCACGGGCAGAGGCAGAGCAGCAGCAGCAGCAACATGTTGGGAGCCATGAAGGCTCGGGGCTTTCGACATCGGAGGGGCGGCCATCGGCCGGAGGGCAGGGGGACCCAGGACAGAGAGTGTCTTCCGTGTGGCAGCGGTTGGGCCACGCCATAGGTGCGGAGCGGCGGCGGGCGGAAGAGGCGCGGCTCACAATGGTCAGGGCGGAGAACTCCATGCGGAGGGCCCTGAGGCGGGCCGAGTGCCTCGAGGCAATCCGCAGGGGGTTGGAGGAGGACACAGCGTTGTCCCTGCGGACCCTCGGGGCCATGGAACTGGACCGCCTCCGGGACATCGAACAGGAGTTCGATGATGCCCTGGCCCGGGACACCACGGAGTGAGCCGCTGGACTAGCCCGCCGCCTTTGTATATAGTTATTTATTTTTAGGTTTCCTTTCTTTCGAATTATGATTTGGAGTCGACGGACACTGCTCCACTTTTTGTATATAGTTGATTTTTAGGTAGGTTTTTTTAGTAGGTTTCCTTTGTTCAGTTGGGCTCATGGACACTTGGTAGTTTTTTATACGGACATGCATGTTTTTTGTTCTCATTCACATTGTAGTTAGTTTTCTTTCTTTTGCATTCTTAATTTTTTTTAATACTTTCACTTTTTTTAATACTTCACTGTGTGGTATCATCTCATTGGTTTCATGCATGTCATGTTGTGTGTTTTCCCATTATATTGCAACCATTGTGTGTGACGGACATGGGTTCATTAGCTTCATGAACATTGGGGGTGTACCATGTGATTTCCATTTCCATGTGGGTGAATGGGTTACTTGGTAGGGCTTTTTGGATGTGGAGGCTGTCCATTACGCACATGATTGGGGATTGTGAGCACCTGGTGGAGGCTGCCCCTGCACTGCTGGGGGGTGGGGGTGGTGGGAGACATGAGTGGGGGCCTGGTGGAGGCTGCCCCTGGTGGCTGGGGGGTGGGGGTGGTGGGACACATGTGTGGGGGCCTGGTGGAGGCTTCCCCTGCACTGCTGGGGGGTGGGGGTGGTGGGAGACATGAGTGGGGGCCTGCTGGAGGCTGCCCCTGCACTGCTGGGGGGTGGGGGTGGTGGGAGACATGAGTGGGGGCCTGGTGGGGGCTGGCCATGGTGGCTGGGGGGTGGGGGTGGTGGGAGACATGAGTGGGGGCCTGGTGGAGGCTGCCCCTGCACTGCCGGTGGGGTGGGGGTGGTGGGACACATGAGTGGGGGCCTGCTGGAGGCTGCCCCTGCACTGCCGGGGGGTGGGGGTGGGGGTGGTGGGACACATGAGTGGGGGCCTGCTGGAGGCTGCCCCTTCACTGCTGGGGGGTGGGGGTGGTGGGAGACATGAGTGGGGGCCTGCTGGAGGCTGCCCCTGGTGGCTGGGGAGTGGGGGTGGTGGGAGACATGAGTGGGGGCCTGGTGGAGGCTGCCCCTGCACTGCTGGGGCGTGGGGGTGGTGGGAGACATGAGTGGGGGCCTGGTGGAGGCTGCCCCTGCACTGCTGGGGGGTGGGGGTGGTGGGAGACATGAGTGGGGGCCTGCTGGAGGCTGCCCCTGCACTGCTGGGGGGTGGGGGTGGTGGGAGACATGAGTGGGGGCCTGGTGGAGGCTGCCCCTGCACTGCTGGGGGGTGGGGGTGGTGGGAGACATGAGTGGGGGCCTGCTGGAGGCTGCCCCTGGTGGCTGGGGGTGGTGGTACACATGAGTGGGGGCCTGGTGGAGGCTGCCCCTGTACTGCTGGGGGGTGGGGGTGGTGGGAGACATGAGTGGGGGCCTGCTGGAGGCTGCCCCTGGTGGCTGGGGGGTGGGGGTGGTGGGACACATGAGTGGGGGCCTGGTGGAGGCTGCCCCTGGTGGCTGGGGGGTGGGGGTGGTGGTAGACATGAGTGGGGGCCTGCTGGAGGCTGCCCCTGCACTGCTGGGGGGTGGGGGTGGTGGGAGACATGCATTGTTGATCAGTAGTGCAAGGTGACATGTGGGTTGGCTGGGGGCATGCCCATGGTGGATGGGCTGCCCGCGGGACATGAGCAGGGGTGCAGGGTAGTCCCCCGTGGTGTGGGCTGCCTGCAGGGGCCGTGGAGGTTGTGGAGCGTACACCTGGGAGGACCCACAAGGCCAATTCACGTGTAGTACTCCCCAGAACCCCTGAAATACACGTACCCTGATGGAATAGCGTGTGCAACTTCCCGCGCACCATTGTAATACACGTACTCTGCAGAATTTGCGTGTGGAACTTCCCGCGCACCCCTGAAATACACGTACCCTGCTCGCACTGGCCCATTCGCGTGTGGAACTTCCCGCGCACCCCTGAAATGCACGTACCCTGCAGAATTCGCGTGTGGAACTTCCCGCGCACCCCTAAAATACACGTACCCTGCTCGCACTGGCCCATTCGCGTGTGGAACTTCCCGCACACCCCTGAAATGCACGTACCCTGCAGAATTCGCGTGTGGAACTTCCCGCGCACCCCTGAAATACACGTACCCTGCTCGCACTGGCCCAATCCCGTGTGGAACTTCCCGCGCACCCCTGAAATACACGTACCCTGCTCGCACTGGGACTATCGCGTGTGTAACTTCCTGCGCACCCCTGAAATACACGTACCCTGATGGAATCGCGTGTGGAACTTCCCACGCACCCCTGAAATGCAAGTACCCTGCAGAATTTGCGTGTGGAACTTCCCGCGCACCCTATGAAATACACGTACCCTGCTCGCACTGGGACTATCGCGTGTGGAACTTCCCGCGCACCCCTGAAATACACGTACCCTGCTCGCACTGGGACTATCGCGTGTGTAACTTCCCGCGCACCCCTGAAATACACGTACCCTGATGGAATCGCGTGTGGAACTTCCCGCGCACCCCTGAAATACACGTACCCTGCTCGCACTGGGCCAATCGCGTGTGGTACTTCCCGCGCACCCCTGAAATACACGTACCCTGCTCGCACTGGCCCATTCGCGTGTGGAACTTCCCGCGCACCCCTGAAATGCACGTACCCTGCAGAATTTGCGTGTGGAACTTCCCGCGCACCCCTGAAATACACGTACCCTGCTCGCACTGGCCCAATCGCGTATGGAACTTCCCGCGCACCCCTGAAATACACGTACCCTGCTCGCACTGGGACTATCGCGTGTGTAACTTCCCGCGCACCCCTGAAATACACGTACCCTGATGGAATCGCGTGTGGAACTTCCCGCGCACCCCTGAAATACACGTACCCTGCTCGCACTGGGCCAATCGCGTGTGGTACTTCCTGCGCACCCCTGAAATACACGTACCCTGCTCGCACTGGCCCATTCGCGTGTGGAACTTCCCGCGCACCCCTGAAATCCACATATCCTGCAGAATTCGCGTGTGGAACTTCCTGCGCACCCCTGAAATACACGTACCCTGCTCGCACTGGGACTATCGCGTGTGTAACTTCCCGCGCACCCCTGAAATACACGTACCCTGATGGAATCGCGTGTGGAACTTCCCGCGCACCCCTGAAATACACGTACCCTGCTTGCACTGGGACTATCACGTGTGGAACTTCCCGCGCACCCCTGAAATACACGTACCCTGCTCGCACTGGGACTATCGCGTGTGGAACTTCCCGCGCACCCCTGAAATACACGTACCCTGATGGAATCGCGTGTGGAACTTCCTGCGCACCCTTGAAATACACGTACC
Source organism: Ambystoma mexicanum (assembly GCF_040938575.1). Taxonomy (NCBI): domain Eukaryota; kingdom Metazoa; phylum Chordata; class Amphibia; order Caudata; family Ambystomatidae; genus Ambystoma; species Ambystoma mexicanum. Next base: position 160,333,726 of record NC_090928.1, read on the forward strand.
CTGCTCGTACTGGGCCAATCACGTGTGGTACTTCCCGCGCACCCCTGAAATACACGTACCCTGCTCGCACTGGCCCATTCGCGTGTGGAACTTCCCGCGCACCCCTGAAATCCACGTACCCGGCCAAATCGCGTGTGAGACTTCCCGCGCACCCCGGTATACACGCACACGTATTTTTTGTCAGCGGGTCCGTGTTTGTGGGTACCCCTTTGCACGTCATGTGTCCTGGAGGGCCACAGTATGGGACATTCATCATGGCAGTATATAGGTGCTATTTGTTGGCGCACCTTTTGGCGCACATTTCTTACAGCCGCAGAGACTCTACCGCCTGCTTTCTTGTGGCGGTCGTGTTTGTGCCTGTGCGCTGGTTTGAGCGTGAGCTTTTTTGCCCTATTCTATTCCATGTATACGTGTTGTAGGCTAGCGTGTGGGCGTTCCGCGCACTTGTGCCCTGTACTTCCCCCGTGACGCCCACGTTTTGGCAAGTTGTTCCCCATTCCGAGTGTTACGCCCGTGTTCCGCCTACTTTTGTTGCGGGCGCCGCGCTATGTGCGATTTTCGCTGTGGCCTGTGCGATTTTCGCTGTGACCTGGCGCACGCTGTTAGATGGCCTGTGTGCCAACGTGCGCCGCGCACTTTTTTATCACACATCCGCTGGTTTTCTCGCGCACGGACTTCCATGAATCGATGTGCGCTGCTTTTGGTGCGATTTTCGCACTTGCACTGCGATTTTCGCTATTCCACTGTGATTCGCACGTTTTTGCCCACTTGCGCCGCGCTAATTATTCCATGAATCGGCCTGTATGTTGTGTGGGTTTTAATGGCAGCCACAGGATCAAATGAACTGAAAGACCAAGTTAGGCCTAAATTGTGCAGAAATGATATATGGAAAAATGTGCTTCTCCAACAAAAAGGCCAGCAGTTTATTCTCAACTAAAAAAACACTAAAGCACTGTGTTCAAGCAAGCTATGACAACGTGTGGCTAAAATGGTGTGCATCACAACACACAGAGATGACTGCCAAATTGAAAGGGTAGCATTTCATTCTCCACTGACACACATCAAAAGGCTATATACATTGAAAATCAATAATACATCATGGGTCTTCCATGCAAGTTAAAACCACAGGCCTGTTTTTCAAAAAGTGACTGGTGCTAAAGTGTAAACTTGCTGACATAGAGATCAAAACATAAAGGGTGTCATTTGCCAACCCAGAAAAAGTTAAAATGTAAAGGCTTGCACGTGCAGCTATACACACTGGAAAACAAATATCCATGACCAGAGTCCAGTGAATACATATATGAGGATATAAATGTGAACATTGATGGCATGATGTGAGATATTAAAAGGCCTCACATGAAGAGTACCTGCTGCAGATCGGAATGCAAGTATTTCTGTTATTCTGAACACAGAAGGCTTGTGTGAGTGTAAATACTCTTCCCCCTGAAAGTTAAAAACAGTGACCTTCCCCCATCACATTTTCTGCTCAGGATCTCCATCTGAAAGACAATTGCTTTGAAGTGTCAGGGACCCAGAGAAAATTGGTATTCATGCATGCAAGAGCACGTTTTTGGTGTGCTGGGTCAACAGAAAGACTGCCATTAACTGGGTTGAACTTTTAAAAATATATGTATTTGAATTTGATTTGCAGTCAGATCAGAGATATTGATCACAGGCTTTTTCTCGGGGGAATTTTCCCTGAGCATGGATGTGGGACCAGCTGCTATGCTCTTCCACATAAGCATAGCCATGGTCTGATCATTGACCTTATAAGAATGCTAATGGACTTTATGGTAGGAACACTAACAAAGGATGAATTGGCCAGACCACTAATTAAGGCTTGAAGAGATGTAATAGGAAAATTGAAATATGCATCTGATTATTTTACCATAGAGTTGTAGTAAGAATCATATTTTGTTGGTTTTCCCAAGAACTGTACATCGTAGAAAGATAACCTAGATATCATGGGAAAGTTAATTAATAGACCACTTTAGTGACACCACTCCCCTAGCAATTCAACTTTAGGAACACAATTTATAACCTAAAAGGGGATTGTAACTACCCAGGAAATGTCAAACAGCTAGGATTCAGAGGCGATAGCTTAAACAATTAGATATCTGTATGGAAACATATATGTTGAGAACTGTTATAAGTTTTTAGTCAAACACAAAAACATTTGCACATGCAACATTGTGTGGAGATGGGAAACGTTTCATTAGAACTGGCATGGCACACCATTTTAGTGATGCAAATATTATTAAGTCTAACTGTAAATTCGCAATACCTGCCATGTAGGGACTTTGAAATTGCAAAAATGAAAATGTGTAGAAAGTAAATGCATCTGGGTGTACCGTTCTCCCTCCCAAACTTGGCCTTGGTAAACTGAAGGGACCAATCATAGAAAAGAGACCAGCCCCTAAATAAGAGGATGGAGAATAGCTGATCAATTAAAATGTATAGCCAATAAACTGGCATTTGATAATATAGACATTTCTGTGGGTTTGATTATGTGTTTATAAGATGCCACACAATGGAAAAGTGGAATACGCCTGGGAAATGAAGGAATGAGGAAGCTGCCTGATATCTTCTGGGTTGCAACTGCTGATGCAATTACTGGAGTAAACCAGGAGTAAGGACAGGATGGAATATTTGACCAGGAGAGGCTGTCCGAGTCCCTGAGGCCATGAGATGATTTGAGGAGCCCTGCTGAACTGGCTGTCCTTTCCTATGTGCAGACCCAGAGATCATTCTGTAAGTACATTTTTCCATCCAAACTAAGTCTTGTGGGGACCTGCATGAGTGCATACCTTTCCCTTAATTGGTGGGTGTGGTGCTGGCAGTAGACCCATAGCAATTGTATTAAACAATAATTCAATGAATTCCCATATAGCCGAATTACAAAGCGTAAACTTGTTGAAGTTCTGAAATTAACAACCTTGCTTTCAGTGTAAATAAAAAAAACGATAGACTTTAAAGTAATTGTGTTTCCAATACTTTTTGGCAACCCCAAATAACCCTAAAAGCAGGGGTGCATACAAACTTAATTCCTGAGTGTGCTACATTCCACGGCCCTGTTTAAACGTGCAGGGGGCCACAATGATCAAATAAGTAACTGGGTTTGTGTTGGGGCAGAACAGTGTCTTCCCAAAATTAAACAGAGGGAAGTCACTGATTTAAAAGTACATCCCTGCAGAACGTGGGAATATGTTTCCTGAGAGAAGGGAGATTTTGTATTGCAGAGTGGTGATAAGAAGGGTCTCCACAGTAAAGGAAAAGTGTTTGCTTTGAAAGTTTGTTATGCTTCCCCATTGCTAGAATAGTCAAGCACGCAGGGAGATACAAATCAAGTCTGCTGTGTGTGTTGAAGTTCTTTTGAAAATCAAACAGTATTGCATTTTATTTAAATTCAACTTCATATACAGTCATGTTTTAAGGCCCTGCATCCTTTTGGCATTCTGGGATTTTGTGTGTGATGAAAGTATTGAAAGGGTGATTTGACCTGTATTCTCTTTAATGGAGACTTAAAAGCAAAAGCGCAAATGTATCGGTATTGAATCTTTGTTTTGATGCCACAAAGAATGTGCTGTGTGATGTGAAGTTGTTTTATTATTGATCTTTCCATAATAATTAATAAAGATATATTCTTTCTGTACACCGGCCTGGTTTCTGGCTCATCATTGCTAAAGGCGGGAGAGATTTATTGGTTCTCGATGGGTTGCAGACAGCGCTCAATAGAATATCAAGGTCTATTTGTGCAGCACTGTTGATTTTGAGGGTTGGTGGAAGGAGTACTCCCCACATTACCAGTGACCCTATCAATATAACTTACAGTTGCAAGCTCAAAGAAACACAATACAAAGACATTCAGATTTGAAATCCTCAGGAGGTGTTAGTCACTCCGGGAAGAAAACAAGGTTGTATTTCACATACTTGGGCAGCGTATCTGTGGAGAGTGGCTCACGGTCCCAGATTGCATTATAAAAAGTTTCACATGGAGATTTGCACAGTGGTGTACTTCCCCCTGTGGCCTTCAAATTTTATTGTATTGAACTAGGTAGCACATTCTAAAGGGGAAGGCTTTAAAACAGGATAAAGTAGGTAAGTATGCACTGTGAATATCTGGTAGAGGTACAGTCTTGATACCCATACAGGAATCGGAGCACTGTAGTGTTGCATCACAGGCGATAGTGTTATTGTATGGTATGCTTGGGTGCAAGGGGCATGGCATGTAAGAAAAGAAATTACAGAAAATGCCACAGTGAACAAGTAATCACCGACACACCGCTCGAAGAGTCGAACTGAAGGCCCACTTTATAGATTCATCAGAGAACCTTAAGAACCACCATGGTCCAGACATCCATCCCTCCCGTTCTGCATTTGCCGACCTTGACGCGGCACGCTTTACATCCAAATCTGCCCGTACTGACGTACCCGACTCAACGGACACACGCTCCACTCAAGGCCGACAAGAGACAAGCAGGAACAGTCCGGTTAATCGCACTACGGATAGGCATCGGCCACATCAAAGAAGACAAAGCTGGAGAGACCAGTCTCCTCAGAGAAGACCTCACAACTACAGACCTCACAGGCAAGACTCATCTATTTGGTCTTCCTCAGAAACAACTGCTGCGCCAAAAAAACCCACGTCAGCGGGCGGACCATGGAACTGGATAAAAAGAGCCCTAACCTCAAACCGAGCGAGATAACAACCAACAAATGAAGCCGACGTCCCCTTTCATCAAAAGTCCTTGACGTTGGCCTCATGGAATACTAGAGGACAAGCCCACCTAGCCGACAGTAACAGTGTGGACTTGGGTCAGTTCAACATTTTTTGCATGCAAGAGACATGGCTTCAGGAGAAACCGTCAATGGACGGATTTGAAATTGTGATCTCCCCAGCCGTCAAAGGTCTACTAGGCCGTCCCTCAGCAGGCCTTCTCATCGCTGTACGGTCAGGTCAGAACCTAAAAATCATCAAGACAATGGCAAGATCTTACGGGGTGCTAGCGGTCTTAATCGAGTGGAACTGCGCTGTTGAAAAGACAAAGATAAGCACAAAGTCAGGCTCAACATCTCCTCTTGCGCTGATCACCACATACTGGAACCCGCAAAGGACGACTACATCTCTTTTCTGCCAAACTATGGCCGAAACCATTGACACCATCCTTATCGAATGGAACACTCCGTTCCTCATAATCTGCGGAGACCACAACGCTAAGTGTGCTCATCAGAAAGACCAATTCTCAACCCCTGCCCTGTCCAGGCAAGCCGACCTCAGAGGTCAAGCCTGGATGAACCTCATGTCAGCCAGAAATCTACACAATCCGGCATGGATTTTGGACAGGCTTCAACACATACCAACCTGGGAAAGAGGTCAGTCGGCTGCCACCCTTGATTTCATCTTCGCCTCCCATGCTATGTGCGCAGAAATCAACAACTTTCTTGTGGTCAAAACTACAGCGAGCGACCATAACATGTTAACCGTAGCGTGGCCTTCTATTGCCCGAATGGCAAAATGTTCAGTTGAGACTAACCCCAAACAATCGCGGCTCCGGCTGACCGCAGCAAGTGTTAGATCTATCACTCAGCAATATGTCGCAGAAACTGAGGGTCAGCTGTCCCCCGACCCAGCATCAAGACCAAACTAGCTGCCTCTGCTGATCAGATATAAGAACCACCCGTCCTCTGCAAAGTCCATTCCGAAAACCTACACTCATAATTACGACAAACAGATAGCAGACAAAAAAAAGCTCATAAGAAAACTAAAATGCAGCGCCAAAACGGACAACACCACGGTCGCGTGGGATCTGTGTTAAAGCGAACATAAAATCTACAAATCATGGATTAGATCTCGAAGGGCCGCTTTATACCAACATGACGCCAAACGATGCTGAGAGCACTCACGTCCAAAAAAACAGCCGACTTCAGGTGCCTGATCAATACTTCTCAAGACCCAACAGCTACAAACATGATCAACTCAGTTACGGAACAAGCTTGGGTGGCCTTTTTCATCGACCTTTTTGCCAGCTCGACACCAGCCACAAACCGCTGCCCGGAGTATATGCAAGTGCCCTGGGTTGACCTTTCGACAAATGCTGACATAAGCCTGGCCATTCAGAAGCTAAAACCATCAAGAGCGCCAGGCCCCGACGGCCTCACCAACATCGATTTAAAAAAACATCTTAACGAATGGTCTACCTTCATCAGTCTTTTGTTTGAACACCGTAGAGCCAGCAGGAAGATCCCATTATCATGGACTAAAGCTACGGTTAATCCAATCTTCAAGAAAGGAAGCAGGGAAGATCCAGGCAACTATCGCCCAATAGCACTACTGGACATTATGGGCACACTGTTTGCATCCCTCCTCTTGGACCACTTCCAATGCTGGGCGAAAATGCCCCCTGCAGCGACCCCTTTCAACTGGGCTTTAAGAAGAATGGAAGCACCACGGTGAACATCTTCATACTCAGCATCTTAAAGGCCAAAATAAAACAGGCGCCCAACAGTCTATGCCGCGTTCATCGACCTTTCGCAGGCGTTCGACAAAGTGGATCGAACACTACTATGCGGAAAGCTGAAACACTGGAGATGCCCGGACGCCATTCTAAACACTATAATAGCACTTCACATCAACACCACACTCAGTGTCCGGTTGAATAGGCAAGGCTCTCTCTCCGAGGAAATTCAAGCAGAAAGAGGGGTCAAGCAAGGCTGCCTGCTAGCCCCCACACTTTTCATTGCTTTTCAGAGGTCACTGTCCAATGCTTCCCCCGAAGTTAGGAAACACTGAGCTAACCCGTCTCCTCTATGCTGACGACATGATCCTGCTTGACCAGGCGCCCATTGGTTTACAACGTCAGCTGGACAATTTGGCAGAGTACATGACCATCAACAATCTTCACATAAACAAGTCTAAAACAAAAATCATGATCTTCTCCAAAAACCGTCAGCCCCCGAAAAACACCAACTCTTGGTCAGTGAACAAAGTCAGAATCGAAGTGGTGCCTCACTTCAAATACTTGGGAGTTATCATCGACGGATCGCCTCAAGAGTCGAAAATGCAACAACATCTGTGGACCAAAGCCAAACACTTGACATCCCAATTGAGATCGATTGATCGAAAGTTTGGAAAATTCTCACTGATCCCGGCCATCAACTTTTAGAAGGGAAAGATGGTTCCAGCCCTAATTTACGGTATAGACGTTACGATCACCATGCCTAATGGGCTTTGGCAGAAACTAGAGGGGTATATTTGGAAAACCCTCCTAGGCCTCCCGAATTCGATTCCCATTGCGACTGTCAGAAGAGAGCTGGGGCTCCTGTCGCTAAACGCCGCCGTCAGCGCTGCCTCATTGGCCCTCTTCAGGAAGACCCTCATGCATGATGGCCTGCCTATTTTCAACATCATCGGTCAGGAGTTGGCCTCAACGCACTGCAAGGTCCTGCAGAACTGGATTCTTCATCAAATAAAAACTGGAAGAACTTGTTTGCTCAACAGATGACCTCATCACTAATCCACAAAGAGTAACTGAAAAACTGAAAATTCAAGACTGGATCGCCACTACTGAACAAGCAGCAGCGATTATGTTTTTAAAACACCTCCCACCCACGTACAATAAGTTAAAATCTCCTTTGGCGTACTGCACAAAATTCCCGGACAAAAAGCTCCGATGCACATTTTTAAGAGCAGGACTTAACCTGCTCCACACCAGAGAAATCCTGGGGATAAGAAGGCTATTCACTATCACAACCTGCAGATTATGCAAAACCCCAGATTCCTTTGAGACTGTTCGCCACCTCTTGTTAAACTGCCCCTCTCTAATTCAGAAATGCACGGCTTTCTTGGCCCCATTATGGGTTGACTCCGTCTTGATAGAAGAAGACACATGGTGGTGCCGTCTCATTTCCAGGGAATAATCACGCTGGGCTGTAGCAGCGTCTAAACTAATGGAAGCAGCCTTTAGTAAAATCAACGCCAATGGGCATCCATCTACAATGGAAATCCTGACGGCAGAAGGGCCCGTCCGATCACAGACTCTCCCCCACCAGGCAATGAATGGCACGGAAATTTGTTAAAGACTTTCACTTGCCACGCATTCATTCTGGTCTGAGGCCCTCATTACGACCCTGGCGGAAATCGAAAAACGATGGCGGAAATGCAATACCGCCATCGAATAGCGCTGGGTGCGATTATGACCCGTCACCGTAAAGTACGATGCCATTAGCGACACCGTAGTGAACGCCAACGCTAACTGCACCAAGTACGCGCACGCGCGCCATGCGAAACCGTAATCACCACCATGGCAACGGTACGCGAATTCTGACCCTAGCGGACATGTACCTAACGCCATCAAGCATGGCGGAAAGTACCATTCCGCCATGGTGAGAAGTACGGCATCGCGAACCAACCGTAAAAGGCCCTACTGAGTGCCTGTACACCACTCCCTGGCCACATTGCACAACTCCTCGTAGGTTGAATGAAGTCACACAATGCAACCAGTGAAATGTACAAGTCACCCATGCATGCCAACGAACAAATGAATGTAGGGGCTCCAAGTGCCTTGTGAGTGGCCATCCATATTTGCCATGGCACCATTGCCGTACTGATGCAGCACAGGCATGTGAAGGTTCAAGTACAGCAACATGAACTGAAAACTGAGACAAACAAAAACAGGCCCCCCATCGCTTGACACCAGTGTAAGGCAACATTCAAAGCAGTATCCTGAGTGAGACTGCACCAGCCCTGTACTCTTGCCAGTAAACAAACCAACCATCAGCATAAGCATGTACCACACAAGTTGGCAGAGTGACTGAGCAGCCAGGCCCATCTCAAGAGGGGCCAATGGGAGCTGCAGGGCACAGATGGCACGAATACAGAAGCAATTCCAATGGACATGACCTCAGTCTCCCTCCAAGAAACGCACGCAAACACAGGCACCTGTGACCAGCCATATTCTGATAATCACATCATTCCACCAATCCACCTGGCTGACCGGCATCTGTTACACAAAAGCTAATCCCCCGCCCATGAGCATGACATCATTAAAACAGTCATAATGGCAGCCCCTATCCCTGACCTTACTGGGCTTCGTAGGCAAACGCGCCCAGTACAGTACCACGCAACTATACTCAGAAGCCGGAACCCAAAGCAGATCTTCTCACAATACATCGCTCCACAAATAGGAATATGCTACATCACTTGCAAAGAATAACGCTACACGGTCAATATCATAATCAAATTTTAATGCACAACAAAATCACCAGGCCCATACAGCTATTAGGTCATGAACTCCAAAATATATTTCATTATTGTGGGCTGCATCCGCAATAAATGACCAGCTTCTTCTTGTGTGACGCCCTGTTCCTTCATGGTACACGTGGGCTACATTCACGTTCAAAAAGGCAACATGGAAGCGCCTAGAACCGCAGGGCCGTCCCATTAGGTAGGCACTAGTCCAGCTGAAAGGTCGATATGTTGCTCCTAGCCACTAGTACTGCGTAAGGGCATGTGGGCCATTGGCGATCGTCCCATAAGATCGTAATGGTGCTCCACTGATTAACAGGAAGCAGCAGGTGTCGGGAGTAAAAGCCATCTGCAGGAGTGGCATACAGATGGCAGTGGCAAAAGGGGAGGAGATACCTGTCACCCAAATGAAATGAAAAAGAATAGTATGGGCATCAGAACTTCATTTGAATTACTCACTTCAATGATCACACTAAATCCACAGCCATATGCATGCTAGCCCACTCAAAAGGATTATTCCCACCCAAAAATCACTTGCGAATCATAACTATATAAATCGAGGTGAAAACACTATTACAAACGAGTGTTTGTGTGCATGCGTCTGTTAAAACAGAATCCATTAGATGGGATTAGTAACGTGCATAGACACAAGTGTTTGAAGGCGCGTCGAGACAGGGAGGGTTCAACAAGGGCAGATAGACGATGGTCCCACTATGGCAGCCCTGCATCACATAGCGCAGGGGAAGTGGATAGATTCCAAAAAGCCATGTACATGGCAAACTCTCTATTAAATCATCTGTCCATGCATCCATACATCATTCCCTCATCCCTGTATGAAAACGCCTGATTATTTACTCACATAACATGTGAAATTTCCATTGAGTCTGTGCGTAATGCAGTCTGCAAAATCCTCTGTGCTCCAGCCCGGAATTCTAGTGCTGTGAAGTAACATGTATTTGGGAACGTCCTGCCTTATCGTCCACTACGCTATTGCGCATCCCATACTATTCATATCAATCATTGCATTCTCGCCATGGCCCCTGTCCCAAGGACATTAAACAATAGAACTTTATATCTGCAGTCAGACCTGTGGGCGTCTCCTCGCCGCTAGCTGGAAACCGAAAGCGCTGTCCTTCGAATTCCTCATTTGCAACATCACGTCGAAAAGGCATCTGTGACCGCTTGAAATCACAAATCCATCCATGTAGTGCGGCAGTGTGTGAAAATGGCAACTGGCTTCACTCACAAATGGGACGCCCCGCCCGTCGGTGAACCGCGGTACAGTGCTGCATGAGGGTCCACCGTTAATCGAGTACTACATTCCACTGACCCTTCACAAGTTTGTTCGCGACTGCAAAGATAGTATGTGAAACAATGGGACCATAGCAGAATGAACATATGAACCAATATCTCACTGCCATCGGGATGAAATACATGATTGTAATAGCAAGATGCCATGCGTCGAATTGCAGCGTTGTGTGCGGGACGTGCTCGCCCAAAGGGGATTGCAGCTTGCACAGGTGGAATGAATCACCACAGGTGGAGGCTATACAGCTTGAAAACACATAAATTGCACACCCAACCCCCTCCCACAACCACACCCACTCCAAAATGCTACCGGCAGGACTAGCGATGTTGGCCCTGGGGGACCTGATAGCACTGCAAGTACTCCAACTTCAAGAAGAAGACGAACGCCAACTACTACAACAACCGGCCGCACAGAGGAGACGGAGGAGGAGGAGGAGGGCAAGGCAGGGCCAGCAAGGCCCACCAGCACAGCCACTACCACCACGCAGGCAGCCCGCAATCCCACGCCTCCGAGCACATCCGTTCAACCTCACTGATGAACAGATCCACACCCTCTACCGTTTGGACCGGGACACCATAACCGCCATTGTGGACATGACACACGCTGACCTTGTCAGCATGATAGATAGCCCAACCGCCATCCCACCCCTACTGAAGGTGGTGTCTGTACTCCACTTCCTGGCCACAGGCACCTACCAGCACACAGTCGGACAGTTGCATGGCATTTCACAGCCACTGTTGTCACGGACACTATTGCAAGTGCTCGATGCCCTCCTGAAGCACGCAGATGACTACATCTCTCTTCCACGCTCGGAGCAGGAAATTACGAACACAAAAGTGGGATTCCATGCACTTGGCGGCATACCGGGTTGCATTGGTGCCATCGACTGCACCCATGTGGAATTGGTTGTCCCACATGCCATGGAGGCCCAGTACCGCAACCGAAAACAATATAATTCTCTTAATGTACAAATGGTGTGTGACTCCAACAGGATCATTACACATTGTTGTGCCCGATTTCCTGGATCAACCCATGATTCTATGGTCTTGCGGAACTCTACAATACCACGCTACATGGAGCGACACGCAGGGACCAGATCCTGGCTACTCGGTGAGTCTCATTTCATGCATGATAATGTGGGGTATGTGATGCGGCAATGACCTGGCAGGAAGGGGGGGGGGTGCGTACGTAGCAATGTCATTCCACAAACATCCTTTATTGTCCACATACAGGTGATGCCGGGTATCCACTGAAGAGATGGCTCCTTACACCACTCCGGAACCCACAGAACCAGCATGAGGAGGACTACAACCATGCCCACTCACGTACCCGTGTAGTCATAGAACAGGCATTCGGCCTACTGAAGGGTCGTTTCCGCTGCCTCAGCAGGTCTGGCGGGGCACTCCTGTACCGCCATGAGAAGGTTGCAAAGATGGTCATGGCATGTGTCATGCTACACAACATGTGCGTACGTAGAAATGTGCCCATGCCCCCTGACGCAGAACTGCAAGCACCTGAATATGGTCATGATGAGGGTGGGGATGTGGCAGCACCTCAAGGAGTCCGCGAGGCACAGGAGGGCCGTGAAATTCGTCAGATTATCATAGATTCATGCTTCTAGCACTCACGCCTGGTGGCTGATACATGGACACGGGACTTGTGGCACTGTGTGTGTCTGGAACATGCACAATATGGACTGTACGCCTATAATGGCCTCGTACACAAAGATCAATGTCCACACATCTCATTGGATGATTGTGAAATGTTTATAGCATATGTGAAATTATGTTACACACCCCATCGACCCGCCACCCAAGTAAGCCCAACACACCCCCTCCACCCTCCTACCTCCCCCCGAACACCAGTGTCCAAAGATGCTCATTGTCAGTGGGCAGACGCTATTGCAAGCCCCCTCTCCGGGTATCAGGGGCACCCCTGCCTGTGGAGCACAGGTTCCTCCCAGATCTACGTTGGGGGCTGCCCTGGACGGAACTTGCAACGGATGATGTCTCTGCCTGCTCACGTCCATGCATGTCCCTAAGGGTTTGTGAGAGCTCAGTGAGCACACGGCGCACAGCGGCAAGTTCAGCACATACGTCTTTGGACGTCGCATGCAGTTCCCCCCTCATGCTCTCGGTGCTTCTCTCCATTTGTACTCTCAGGCTCTCGGTGCTTCTCTCCATTTGTGCCCTTAGTGTCTCAGTACATGTTTCTATGGCTGCTTTAGTACCCCCACATTCATCAGCATGGTCCTTGAGGAGCGTGGCCAGTTGCTGCTGTTGCACGATCACCTGGTCGAGGGACTGTTGCCTCTGCTGGGCCCTGGCCATTTGCGGTGGTGTCACAGAGGGGCTGATCACCTCATGTTGCCTTGACACAGGGCTTGTGGGGGATGGCCAGTCGTCGTCTTGTGGGTGCCCCTGCGTGGTATCCTCATGGTGTACGGGATGAAACAAACAGGGGGATTGAGACAGGTCATGGATGGATCCTACATCGACATCACCGTTTTCTGTGTCGGAGCATGCTGCCATTAATGCAGTGTCACCTATGGTGCTGCTGCCACCAGAAGCAGTGCCTTCTGTGGCATCCATTGGGGGGGCCTGTGGTGGTGCTGTTGTGGGCATGCTGGCTGCTGGGGTGCCTGTTGAAGTCCCCTCCTGTGTGCTGCCACTTGATTTGTGCTGCTGCCGTGTCTTGATCCGTGCAGCTGAGGTGGAGGGTCTTTGGCCGTTGGTCTTGGCCCTCTTTGCAGGTGTGCTGGTAGGGGTGTCCTGGAGCTCGTCGTTTGAATCGGACCCTATGGTGGAGTAAAGGAGGGCTTGCGTTATTAATGAGTCTGTGGAAATTGGAATGGCAATGTATCACATGCATTGGGGTGGTACCTGAGGGTGATTTGGGTCAGGGCCTTGGAGGTGGTTTCATTTTTGTGTGGATTGAGGATGCAGTTGTTTTGCAGCCTGCAGTTAGGGGGTGCCTGCTGCACGTGTAGAGGGTGTTTTTAGGAATTTTAATTATTTATTTATTTAATTTGACTTTTAATGTGTGCTATCAGGCCAATGTATGTGGACGTTCTCCTGGACATGTGTTTCTGTTGCACTATGTGGACACATGGTACTTCACATGATTGGACATTGTGGATTTAGCATTGTTTTATTTGGGACACCTACCTGATTCTTCGGATGTCTGCACTCCTTTCTCCATCCCTCCGACTCCCTCTACGGTCTCCATTCCAATGGTGGAGGCACAGATTTCTTCCCAGGGGGTCAACTTGATGGGTGATTCCGATCCTCCCCCGGTAGCTGTGGCAATGTTACGGTTGGCGGATAGTATGCTCCGTACGCGTATCCGCAAGTCGTCCCATCGCTTTCTGCATTGCTGTGGGTTGCGGGGTGCGGTCCCCACCGCACTTACCCGCTGTGCCACCAGGGCCCATATGGCCTTCTTGTTCGCAAGTGCCGTCCTGGTCATTTGCGTCGAGAAGACGACTGTTGCATTCTCCTGGAGGGTCCCTGTGAGCACCGTGAGTTCCTCACGGGAGAAGTGGACCTGGCGCTTGCGGTCGCACGCTTTTTTCGCTACTTTTCCCATTGTTATTGTTTTCACTAGGGTGGATGACGGGTTGGGATGTGTCTCAGGGTAGTATTTTTAATGGTTGTGTGGAAATTCTGATTTTATAGGTGTACGGCGTGCTGTTTCCCGTTCCGGGACCATGTTTTTGCTTCCGTTTCCGTATATTTACGGTCACCGTACTTTCCGATTGCCGCTCATTACGGTGACCGCTATGATGGGTGGCAGAATTGCACCTAGGTCGCCGTACGACGGCGGTGAGGGGCGTTTTGGGGACATTTCCGCCATCGCGGACTTTGCACTTCCGCCATGGCGTAGTGCTCGTGCCCGATGGGTCAGAATTAGCCGCACTTTACTCCGTCGTGCAATGGCGGAAACGCTATTTACGCTATGGCGGTCAGGTCAGTTGCTTTCCGCCAGGGTCGTAATGAGGGCCTGAGCCTTCATTTCCATACTACAAGAGCCAATTTCACAACCTCGAAACCTTGGATCCACATCTTCTGAACACTTTATGACTCTTTCTTGTAAAAATTATTTTCTTTGATTAAGTAATAAAAAATAAAAAAATATTTATCAATTTAAATCTAAAAAAGGTGCATACCCTAATCAAGCAGCACACTGCATATCACATCTCACCAAGCATGCGCAATAATTTGGGTGACATGTGTGGCCCACCTCCAGACACCCCCATATGCCTAGGAGCGATCTCTGGAGAAAATTGAACCTTTTCTGAACCGATGGTTTCAGCCCCGTTCTTTCAACCCCCGCGGGCCTTACCAGTTCGGGATCCTTCCATGAGTGCCTCACAAGAAATTTCACCAGATGGCCCCAATCCTCAGGACCACCGCTAGGGGCAAACAAAGATTTTAAGTCAACATCACCCTTGTAAAACAAGCGTTGTATAGTTTCTCTGTGTCCCATACACACAGTGCCACAGTGTGCCAGATCTACAGCCGGGGGCCCGTCCTCTCAAAAAATTGTTACAAAGGGTAATCCCATTGAGCTGGAACCAGGAAATGTTATTCTTTCAAAAGACATCAAACCATCAATAAGTACTTCAGACCCTCTTCTCGGCTGGTGAACAATATTCTTATGGAACATCTCCTGTCCCCTGATCAGTCTATGTGGCACTACTCAGAGGCCAGCTAGGCCATCACATTGTTCACTTTCCTTTTGAAAGCATTAAAGGGCCTTACTGGCAGTCCCTTCCCCCAATATTTTCCTGTGACCTTGTGCGACCATACCACGATTGCATTTGGACCAATCCTTGCCATCCATGGCAGTTGGATACTTTCCCCAACATTTAATATGATCAGATCAGTTTTGGCAGGTGTCATTCCATTGTTGCTTCCTACGATGCATCCCTTGGTGTTGCAACCACATGCCACCCATACTATTTCAAAATACTGACAGGCACTCTCTGCTCTTCTTGTCCCTTCGACCCTATTCCTGGAATAGGTAGAGCACCCAACTTCCAACAGAATGACGGATGACCCACACCAACAATGACGGATGACCCACACCAACGGGCAACTCACCATGATCTAAACAAATCAGCAGAAGACTGGTACAGAGTCAATACCCTTGCAGGAAGCGGGACACTGTAGTGTTACACCACAGTCCTTAGTATTATTGTATGGGATTTGGTTCTGAATCTGATTAAAGCACAGTGAAGCAAATGCTGTGGAGCTATTGATAACAAGACAACTCAATGTAAGACTCATCTACACCAGTAATTCTCAGATCGTGCTGTGTTCTTGAGCATCCAGTCTATGAACACATGCTATGAGGCCAACTGTATAATTAGGATTCATTAAGGACAATTCAGCTCAAATTCTGGTCAATTTGGTGGTGATAATGGTTTCATTTCAGCTTTCTGGTCATTCACACCCTCCTGTGCCTGTGGCCACAATGCTTATTCATTCAAATTTGAATGAATCAGGAAATGCATGTGAAAAATGGTCAAACTTTCAGTTAAAGAGAGCCATCCAGCGGTTACACATCCCAGTACGGAACGCTAAGTGCCTACTACTGCCCATCCATATTAATGAACGGCTGTGTCGTTAGTCACCATATTGTCTTTGCTACAGAGACAACCCAACTTAAATCATCTCCACCAGAAATCCTCCATTCACGCAGCTTGTTTAGGAGCAAGTCTAGAGACACATGCTATGAGATCAAACGTATAATTAGGATTCATTAAAGACAGTTCAGCTCAAATTTTGGTCAATTTGGTGGTGATAATGGTTTCATTTCAGCTTTCTGGTCACTCACACCCTCCTGTGCCTGTGGCCACAATGCTTATTCATTCATATATGAATGAATCAGGAAATGCATGTGAAAAATTACACTTTCAGTCAAAGAGAGCCATCCAGCGGTTACACATCCCAGTACAGAACGCTAAGTGCCTACTGCCGGCCATCCATATTAATGAACGGCTGTGTCGTTATTCACCATATTGTCTTTGCTACAGAGACAACCCAACTTAAATCATCTCCACTGGAAATCCTCAGTTCACGCGGCTTGCTTTAGGAGCAAGTCTAGAGACACATGCTATGAGATCAAACGTATAATTAGGATTCATTAAAGACAGTTCGTCTTCACATCTTGGTCATTTTGGTGGTGCATAGTGGAAAAGAGCTACCAGTCGGAGGAGCGTCTTTAGGTATGGAGGTGCATCCACATACCACTGATGAGTGGGTACTCGATGTGATGGCGTTGGCGGGTGGCGGATGACATGGTTCTGAGGAATGTGGCTGGAGCAGGAAGCAGCATGCAATAGTATGGGCCTTAGTGAGGAGGGTTCAGGAGCCATAGAAAATAGCTCTTCCATACTAGCAGGCTAGAAGGGCCTCTTCCATGTCATGGTGGCTGCTACCTCCAGGACCAACCCAAAAGAAATTAGGGAGATGTTTTTGGTTCCCACCAAACTTTGTGTTTTTGGGTGGCATGAATTCAAGGGTTTCGCAGAGGGTTTGGATTTGGGCCTAAAGACAATAGATGTAGGGATGTCATTGCTATCAGATACTGTGAAGACCTGTGTGCGGTCGGGGGTCATTGGGCCTTCTGTTACTGCTCACTCACAAAATTCTTTCTGTATTGGGGTATGTCAAGACCGGTTAGGGTTGTATTTGAAATGTTGCTGTACTTCTATTGTGCAGTCTACTATTGAAAATTGTATATATCGCCTTTAATGTCATTATAAATACATGCTTGTTTCTCAAATATGGATTATAATACGGAAAATGGTGGGTGTGCTGGGTGTGCAGGATCTCAACGGCCTATGCACCCTTCCCTGCACTATTGGAAACACTTATTTTTGTGTTTTAATTAATCGATATGTAAATGTGCTCAATGGCAGAACTTTCAATCAAAGAGATCGATTAGTTGTTTTCACTTTCCAATACAAAACACCATGGATTTAATACTGACCATGTATATTAATGACCAGCTGTATAGCCGGGGGTCATATTCTTTTTGCAGTTACTTCCTGGCTCTAGATCGGTTTCTCTCTCACCTCTAAACTCTACAACATCCTGTTACCAAGCCGCACCTAACCTCCCATCTCATCTAATATGTGGGACTTTGTGTCCCTCTAGATCGGTTTCTCTCTCACCTCTAAACTCTACAACATCCTGTTACCAAGCCGCACCTAACCTCCCATCTCATCTAATATGTGGGACTTTGTGTCCCTCAGCAACAGCAATGATCATTACTACAGGGACAAAAGAGGGGGCTTCTCATCTGGAGGTGAAGAGCTACTGCACCTATTCAAGTATATGTCTAGAGTTACAGTCATTGATGTCATAATTACATGTAATGGGCTCTGCCAATATGCATTTAAATACTTAGGCCCTCATTACGACCCTGGCGGAATTCGGAAAACGATGGCGGAAATGCAATACCGCCATCGAATAGCGCTCGGTGCGACTATGACCCGTCACCGCAAAGTACGAAGCCATTAGCGACACCGTAGTGAACGCCAACGCTAACTGCACCAAGCACGCGCGCGCGCGCCATGCCAAACCGTAAATACCACCATGGTGCAAGGGTACGCTAATTCCGACCCTAGCGGACATGTACCTAACGCCATCAAGCATGGCGGAATGTACCATTCCGCCATGGTGAGAAGTACGGCATCGCGAATCAACCGTAAACGGCCCCACTGAGTGCCTGTACACCGCTCCCTGCCCACAAAGTACAACTCCCCGTAGGTGCAATGAAGTCACAATGCAACCAGTGAAATGTACAAGTCACCCATGCATGCCAACGAACAAAAGAAACACAAGAGGGGCCAATGGGAGCTGCAGGGCACAGATGGCACGAATACAGAAGCCAATCCAATGGACATGACCACAGTCCCCCCCCCCCCCGAAACGCACGCAAACACAGGCACCTGTGACCAGCAATATTCCGAAAATCACATCATGCCACCAGTCCACCTGGCTGACCGGCATCTGTTACACAAAACCCAATCCCCCGCCCCTGAGCATGACAACATTCAAACAGTCATATTGGCAGCCCCCATCCCTGACCTCACTGGGCTTCGTAGGCAAACGCGCCCAGTACAGTACCACGCAACTAAACTCCGAAGCTGGAACCCAATGCAGATCTCCTCACAATACATCGCTCCCCAAATAGGAATATGCCACATCACTTGCAAAGAAGAACGCTACACGGGCCAAATCAGAATAGAAATTTAATGCACAACAAAATCACCAAGCCCATACAGCCATTAGGCCATGAACTCCAAAACACATTTCACCATTGTGGGCTGCATCCGCAAGAAATGACCAGCCACTACTTGTGTGACGCCCTGTTCCATCATGGTACACAGAGCCACATTCACGTACGAAAAGGCAACATGGAAGCGCACAGAACCGCAGGGCCGTCCCAATGGGGAGGCACTAGTCCAGCTGAAAGGCCGAAATGTTGCTCCGAGCCACCAGTACTGCGTAAGGGCATGTGGCCCATTGGCGATCGTCCCATAAGATCGTAATGCTGCTCCACTGATTAACACGAAGCAGCAGGTGTCGGGAGTAAAAGCCATCTGCAGGAGTGGCATACAGATGGCAGTGGCAAAAGGGGAGGAGATACCTGTCAACCAAAAGAAAAGAAAAAGAATAGAATGGC
Source organism: Ambystoma mexicanum (assembly GCF_040938575.1). Lineage (NCBI taxonomy): Eukaryota > Metazoa > Chordata > Amphibia > Caudata > Ambystomatidae > Ambystoma > Ambystoma mexicanum. The sequence continues at coordinate 160,352,979 of NC_090928.1, forward strand.
CATCAGAACTACATTCGAACAACTCACTTCAATGATCACACTAAATCCACAGCCATATGCATGCTAGCCCACTCCAAAGGATCATCACCACCCAAAAACCACTTGCGACTCATAACTATCTATATCGAGGTGTAAACACCATCACAAACGAGTGTACCTGTGCATGCGTCTGTGAAAACAGAATCCATCTGATGGGATTGGTAACGTGCATGGACACAAGTGTCTGAGGGCGCGTCGAGACAGGGAGGGCTCAACAAGGCCAGATAGACGATGGTCCCACTATGGCAGCCCTGCATCACATAGCGCAGGGGAGGCGGATAGATTCCAAGAAGCCCTGTACATGGCAAACTCTGTATCAAATCACCTGCCCATGCATCCATTCATCATTCCCTCATCCCGGGATTAAAACGCCTGAATATTTACTCACATAACATTAGAAATATCCATTGAGTCTGTGCGTTATGCAGCCTGCAAAATCCACAGTGCCCCAGCCCGTAATTCCAGTGTAGTGAAGTAACATGTATTTGGGAACGTCCGGCCTCATCGCCCACGTCGCTATTGCGCATCCCAAACCATTCATATCAATCATTGCATCCTCGCCATGGCCCCTGTCTCAAGGACATTGAACAATAGAACGTTATATTTGCAGTCAGACCTGTGGGCATTTCCTCGCCGCTAGCTGAAAACCGAAAGCGCCGCCCTTCGAATTCCTCATTTGCAACATCACGTCGAAGAGGCATCTGTGGCCGTTTGAAATCACAAATTAATCCATCTAGTGCGGCTGTGTGTGAAAATGGCAACTGCCTTCACCCACAAATGGGACGCCCCGCCCGTCGTTGCAACTCGGTACAGTGATGCATGAGGGCCCACCGTTACTCGAGTACTACGTACCACTGACCCTTCACAAGTCTGTTCGCGACTGCACAGATAGTATGTGAAACAATGGGACCACAGCAGAATGAACATATCAACCAATGTTACACGGCCATCGGGTACAAATACATGATTGCAATAGCAAGATGCCATTCCTCGAATTGCAGCGTTGTGTGCGGGACGTGCTCGGCCAAAGGGGAGAGCAGTTTGCACAGGTGGAATGAATCACCACAGGTGGAGGCCATACAGCCTGAAAACACATAAATTGCACACCCAGTCTCCTCCCACAACCACACCCACTCCGAAATGCTACCGGCAGGACTCGCGATGTTGGCCCTGGGGGACCTGATAGCACTGCAAGTACTCCAACTCCAAGAAGAAGACGAACACCAACTACAACCGGCCGCACGGAGGAGACGCAGGAGGAGGAGGAGGGCAAGGCAGGGCCAGCAAGGGCCGCCAGCACAGCCACTACCACCACGCAGGCAGCCCGCAATCCCACGCCTCCGAGCACATCCGTTCAACCTCACTGATGAGCAGATCCACACCCTCTACCGTCTGGACCGGGACACCATAACCGCCATTGTGGACATGACACAGGCTGACCTTGTCAGCATGATAGATAGCCCAACCGCCATCCCACCCCTACTGAAGGTGGTGTCTGTACTCCACTTCCTGGCCACAGGCACCTACCAGCACACAGTCGGACAGTTGCATGGCATTTCTCAGCCACTGTTCTCACGGACACTATTGCAAGTGCTCGATGCCCTCCTGCAGCACGCAGACGACTACATCTCTCTACCACGCTCGGAGCAGGAAATTACCAACACAAAAGTGGGATTCCATGCACTTGCCGGCATACCGGGTTGCATTGGTGCCATCGACTGCACCCATGTGGAATTGGTCGTCCCACATGCCATCGAGGCCCAGTACCGCAACCGAAAACAATTTCATTCCCTGAATGTACAAATGGTGTGTGACTCCAACAGGATCATTACACATTGTTGTGCCCGATTCCCTGGATCAACCCATGATTCTATGGTCTTGAGGAACTCTACAATACCACGCTACATGGAGCGACACGCAGGGAACAGATCCTGGCTACTCGGTGAGTCTCATTACATGCATGATAATGTGGGGTATGTGATTCGGCAATGACCTGGCAGGAAGGGGGGGGGGGTGTGCGTACGTAGCAATGGCATTCCACATCATACGTTTATCGTCCACATACAGGTGATGCTGGATATCCACTGAAGAGATGGCTCCTCACACCAGTCCGGAACCCACGGGACCAGCATGAGGAGGACTACAACCATGCCCACTCACGTACCCGTGTAGTCATTGAACAGGCATTCGGCCTACTGAAGGGTCGTTTCCGCTGCCTCAGCAGGTCTGGCGGGGCACTCCTGTACCGCCATGTGAAGGTTGCAAAGATGGTCATGGCATGTGTCATGCTCCACAACATGTGCGTACGTAGAAATGTGCCCATGCCCCCTGACGCAGAACTGCAAGCACCTGATGATGGTCATGATGAGGGTGGGGATGTGGCAGCACCTCAAGGAGTCTGCGAGGCACCGGAGGGCCGTGACATTCGTCAGCATCTCATAGATGCATGCTTCTTGCACTCACGCCTGGTGGCTGATACATGGACACGGGACTCGTGGCACTGTGTGTGTCTGGGACATGCACAATATGGACTGTACGCCTATGATGGCCTAGTACACAAAGATCAATGTCCACACATCTCATTGGTTGATCGTGCACTGTTTATGGCATATGTGATATCATGTTGAACACCCTATCGACCCGCCACCCAAGTGAGCCCGACACACCCCCTCCACCCTCCTACCTCCCCCCCGAACACCAGTGTCCAAAGATGCTCATTGTCAGTGGGCAGTCGCTATTGCAAGCCCCCTCTGCGGGTGTCAGGGGCACCCCTGCCTGTGGAGCGCAGGTTCCTCCCAGATCTACGTTGGGGGCTGCCCTGGACGGAACTTGCAACGGATGATGTCTCTGCCTGCTCACGTCCATGCATGTCCCTGAGGGTTTGCGAGAGCTCAGTGAGCACACGGCGCACTGCGGCAAGTTCGGCACATACGTCTTTGGACGTCGCATGCAGTTCCCCCCTCAGGCTCTCGGTGCTTCTCTCCATTTGTGCCCTTAGTGTCTCTGTACCTCTCTCCATTTCTGCCCTAAGTGTCTCAGTTGATGTTTCTATGTCTGCCTTAGTGCCCCCACATTCATCGGCATGGTCCTTGAGGAGCGTGGCCAGTTGCTGCTGTTGCACGATTAACTGGTCGAGGGACTGTTGCCTCTGCTGGGCCATGGCCATTTGCGGGGGTGTCACAGAGGGGCTGTGGACCTCATGTTGCCTTGCCACAGGGCTTGTGGGGGATGGCCAGTCGTCGTCTTGTGGGTGCCCCTGCGTGGCATCCTCATGTTGTACGGGATGGGACAGACAGGGGGATTGGGACAGGTCATGGATGGATCTGACTTCGACATCCCCGTCTTCTGTGTCGGAGCATGCTGCCATCAATGGGGTGTCACCTATGGTGCTGCTGCCACCAGAGGCAGTGCCTTCTGTGGCATCCGTTGGGGGGACCTGTGGTGGTGGTGTTGTGGGCATGCTGGCTGCTGGGGTGCCTGTTGATGTTCCCTCCTCTGTGCTGCCACCTGATTTGTGCTGCTGCCGTGTCTTGATGCGTGCAGCTGAGGTGGAGGGTCTTTGGCCGTTGGTCTTGGCCCTCTTTGCAGGTGTGCTGGTAGGGGTGTCCTGATGCTCGTCGTTTGGATCGGACCCTGTGGTGGAGTAAAGGAGGGCGAGGGTTATTGATGGGTCTGTGGGAATTGGAATGGCATTGTATCACATGCATTGGGGTGGTACCTGAGGGTGATTTGGGTCGGGGCCTTGGAGGTGCTTTCATTTGTGTGTGGAGTGAGGGTGCAGTTGTTTGGCAGCCTGCAGTTAGGGTGTGCCTGCTGCACGTGTAGTGCGTGTTTTAGGGGTTTTTAATTAATTATGTATTTATTGTGGGTTTTAACGTGCGCTATCAGGCCGATGTGTGTGGACGTTCTCCTGGACATGTGTTTCTGTTGCACTATGTGGACACATGGTACTTCACATGAATGGACTTTGTGGATTTGGCATTGTTTTATCTGGCCCACCTACCTGAATCTTCGGATGTCTGCACTCCTTTCTCCATCCCTCCGACTCCCTCTATGCTCTCCATTCCGATGGTGGAGGCACAGATTTCTTCCCAGGGGGTCAACTTGATGGGTGATTCAGGACCTCCCCCGGTGGCTGTGGCAATGTTGCGGTTGGCAGAGAGTATGCTGCGGACGCGTATCCGCAGGTCGTCCCATCGCTTTCGGCATTGCTGTGGGTTGCGGGGTGCGGTCCCCACCGCACTTACCCGCTGTGCCACCAGAGCCCATATGGCCTTCTTGTTTGCAAGTGCCGTCCTGGTCATTTGCGTGGAGAAGACGACGGCTGCATTCTCCTGGAGGGTCTCTGTTAGCACGGTGAGTTCCTCACGGGAGAAGTGGACCTGCCGCTTGCGGTCGCACGCTTTCTTCGCTACTTTTCCCATTTTTCTTGGTTTCGCTTGGGTGGATGACGGGTTGGGGTGTGTCTCAGGGTAGTGTTTTTGGTGGTTGTGTGGTTTTAGTGGTTTTATAGGTGTACGGCGGGATGTTTCCCGTTCCGGGCCCATGTTTTTACTTCCGTTTCCGTATATTTCCGGTCACCGTACTTTCCGGTAGGCGCACACTGCGGTGTCCGCTGTGATGGGTGGCGGTATTGCACCTAGGGCGCCGTACGGCGGCGGTGTGGGCCGTTTTGGGGTCATTTCCGCCATCGCGGACTTTGCACTTCCGCCATGCCGTGGTGCTCGTGCCCGATGGGTCGGAATGGGCCGCACTTTGCTCCTTCGTGCAATGGCGGAAACGCTATTTACGCTGTGGCGGTCCGGTCAGTCACTTTCCGCCAGGGTCGTAATGAGGGCCTTAGAGTTTTTAAGGAAATCGACCGGGTGCACATTTGACAAACATATCATAGTGATTGCATGTCAAACAATGTTAAGCGCTCCAACTGTGCACGGTCAGAATATACAAAGCTGTCACATGTTTTTGTGCTTGCAAAGCATAACTGCATGATGTGAACCATTGATCACAGATGACCTTAAATGTTCAGTTGTGGACATAGCGCCTCGATGCCTGTGGGCTGTACAAATCCCAACAAATAAAATAAATAAATAAATATGGGAACCCTATTTTGTATAATGCGAAAAGAAAAAACCTGCATGTCTTTAAATCCAACCACTTCTCCTTAATCATCTTTCATTTCACCTGGTGATATCCGATGGCCGACCTTTGTACCTTACTAAAACAATATTATACTTCACATCCTCTGTCATTTTCTTTTTATAGTAGACGTCAAAGCCAGTGAAGGAGTGACCGTGATTTATATGGCTCACAACTGCATGAAGGTCATCACTCATCTATAATAAGAACATCATTTGGGTAAATGTATTTGTAACCACCGTCCTTTCATGTTGTGTAGGGTGTCACACACACGCGCTCCTGTCGCAGCGTGGGGCAACGAAGGGCCATGATTCCTTCCATCTGCTGGCATGGCGCATCACCATGCATAAGGGCGTGACTTCTCAGTTATTTTAACGCTTTCATTTAATTTAGAATGGCCCCAACCCACACAACAATTTCAGATGATTTTACATGCATCCTGCTTCAAAGTAACAAGATTTTATAAGATTTAAAAAAGCATTTTGGTGTCAAATCAGTTATTATTGTTGTTCCCAAAATCCAACTAGTTGTCACAGGTTTAAAACATTTTGTGAATTTGACCTCTAGTATTGGCAACAGTTGCCATCAGTATTCGCCGTCAGTCTACTCGACTTGAAAGCCACTTGCATGAAATGTCAAAACAACCGTGTGCACAGAGCCACCCATGATGCGAATTATAGGTCCATGCTTTGAGGTGAATGGGGCAGGCATTTGTAAGTCCCATTTCAAGTTCCTAAAAGCAGACCATTTAGTAATACACAAGGTAAGTATTTATAAAGACAGAGCCTGCGTGTTAACCCTTAAAGGTGAAATAGAATGTATAATGGATCCATAGGTATAGTCTAGATTGCCCGAGTCTTAAATGCAGTTCGAGACTTGTGGATATGGCATCAATGAAAAAGTGGCTGATGGATCAAGTTGATCGAGAGCAATTTCTGACAGCGTGTTTTCAATATTAACTAAGAATTTCTGTTGTATTATCACTTACTTCAGAATGCTTCATTGATCCAGTAAACTTGATAGCTGCCCTAGTCAAAACGAAAAGGGATTTCTTAAGCACTAAGCAAGCAAACTGCTCACAAAATGTAAGCATGTAATAAGCCCTTGAAGAGGGGAAAGCAGAACGTGCCCCGAGACCCAGAAGACACTTCAGCAAGAAGAAAACACCTGAGACAATATGGCCGCCGATCATGTGAACTTACACCCCTTCCTTCTGCTCCCACAATGAAAGCTACCACGAAAGATGCTCACCCAGTAGACCCTATAACCCGCAGTGATGCGGACCCTACCCAGAGTGAATGAAGAAACTCAAGATAGAGCTGGAGACAACTGCATGGACCAAATTGATTTAAACGCTGAGAAGCCATGTTACTTGTCATTATGTTTGTTTGTTTGTTTATTCACTTTTTATGCGCGCCAGACCCAGGGGTAGCAGGGCGCAGAGGCAAGAAAATGCAAAGCTTACAGGTTACATCGGAGCATAGCGTGCAATATAAAATACAGTAATTACAAAGTTTACAAATTCGAGAAAGGTAAATCACGTAACAGGTTACATCATGGCAGAATGTACAGTAGAAAATACCATGAGGACATAGGGCACATGTAGGGCACAGATAATTACAAAATATACATGGGTCACAGTTACAAATATACAAGGTTCAATGGAGGGCAATCAGGGTTATAGGTGACATAGGTCATGTGAGGTCAGCTGAGGTCAGTCGAGGTGAGGAGTTCGATGACATTTTTTCTAAAGCGAGGGTAGGGTGAGTCCACTCTCAAATCTTGTGGTAGCGAGTTCCAGGTCTTTGCAGCCTTTACCTGAAAACTATTACCTCCGATCGTTGTAAGTCTAAAGTTCGGTATTGTCAGACAGTTGGAATTGACAGCTCTAGTCGGTCTGAGGGATGTTCTCCTGTGGAATCTGACAATCAGGTATTTGGGGGCAGAGTTATTAAGGGCTTTGTGGGTCAGGGATAATATCTTAAGTGTTATTTTGTTCTCAGTGGTCAACCAGTTGTGAGAGCGTCTGGCGGCAGAGATGTGGGATCTTTTGTTTATGCCTAGTGCTGCTCTCAGGGCATTATTTTGTAGTATTTGTAGTCTTTGCGTTATAGTTTTATTCGCTCCGGAGTAGAGAGCGTTGCAGTAGTCAATCCTGGAGAGTATTAAGGCTCTAGCCAGGATTAAGCAGCTCTTGTTGGAGAGGAAAGGTTTACCGGCTCTTATTAATTTGCACGTGTAAGCCGTGGAAGAGGCAAGGGATTTTAGTTGTTTGTCAAGAGATAGGGTAGAATCAAGATAGAATCCCAGGGTTTTTACGTCCTTGGACACTTGGATGATATTCCCGTCTATGTTAAATGAGGAGAATTCCTTACCTAGTTTTTTGATATTAGTTTGAGTGCCCAGGATAATCAACTCTGTCTTATCATCGTTCAGACAGAGGCCATGGGTGGCCATCCAAGCCTGGATGATAAGATATACCTTGTTCACCAATTCCGTGTTCTTCGCATGATCCCCAGAAAGCGGGAGGAGGATCTGTGTATCATCTGCGTAATTAGTGTATGTGATACCGAGATGGTCCAAATCATCAAACAAGGGCTTGGTGAAGATGTTGTATAGAGTTGGGGAAACGCAGGAGCCCTGGGGGACACCACATGAGATAGGGGTGGGATCTGCTGCTGCTGAGGGGGAGAATACTCTCATCGTTCTTTCACTCAGAAATGACTCAATCCATCTGATGGCTTCTGGGGAGAAGTGGGCAGCAGAGTCTAAGTGACTACAGAGGACTTTATGATCCACCAAATCAAAGGCGGCTGAGAGGTCAAGGAGTAGCAGAAGTACTGTTCTCCCTTTGTCTCGCAACTCGTCAATTTGGGATTTCAAGTCAATAAGGGCAGTTTCGGTTCCATGTAAGGGGCGGAAGCCCGATTGTCTCTCTCCTAGGAGGTTGTGTAGTTCTAGATGCTTTTGAATTTGGTTATAAGCGGCTTTATCCAGAATCTTGAGAAGAAATGGTACCGTAGTAATAGGGCGGTAATTAGTAGGGATGAGGGGGTCTAATGTCTGCTTTTTAAGTAGAGGGAGTACCCAGGACTGTTTCAGGTTGGCAGGGATAGTGGCTGAGGCAAAGGAAGCGTTAATCAGTTTGGTGATGAAGGGCGATAATTCTCTGGCAGCGTCTTTTATTAACTGTGCTGGGCAGATGTCACCTTTACAATTAGAAGGTTTAAGGGACAGGATAATTTTTTCTACTTCCAAGGTGGTCATTTTAGGGAAGTGGAAGGAATCACTGTGAGCCAATATATTATTGGTGTTGGGCGTTTTGGGCGAATCCTGAATTTTAAGTACTTCTTTTTTTTGTTGGATTTTATTTTGGAGAGTAGTAATTTTGTTTGTTAGGGCATGCTGGATATCTGTGCACCAAGGTTTATCCTTGGTGCAAGCGTCCGGTGTGGCGATAGGAGACTCAAGTTCTTTTAGTATAGAAAAGAGCTCTTTCATGCTGGAATTAGAGTTGGCTATGCGGTCATCATACGAGTTACGTTTAGCCTGGCAAACTTCTTTTTTGTAGAGTGAGGCGAGAGAAGTTAGTTTGGCTTTGTTGTCGACTGAAGGACAGAGCCTCCAGGTAGTTTCACTTTTTCTTTTCAGGATGCGCAAGTCTCTTAGCTGCGGCGTAAACCATTTATTTAGGTGGGCTTTTGGTTTACTAGATCTGAATTTGAGAGGTGCCAGTTTATCTAGGGTGACGAGCATGATATTATTGAATTCTTGTACTAGGGTGCTAGGGCTTAGATTAGCTGATAATGCATTGAGGGTCAGTAATATAGCTGGGATCACTTTCTCTACCGTAATGCATTTTTTATTTCTAGTTAAGCAAGGCGGTGCTGTAGGAAGGACTATGGGGATAGGTCTGGCAGTGGCTAGGTTAAAGGGCACTAAGGAATGGTCTGTCCAAGGTAGCGGTCTTATGGATAGGATAGTGGCTGAGCAGTTACAGTCAGCTATCTAATCTAGCGTTCTTCCCTTGAGGTGCGTAGGCTTGTCAACTCTTTGAGTTAGGCCTAGTGCGTGAATAGTATTGGCTACCACTGTTGCATTAGTATCCGTGGTATCATGGAAACCTAAGTTAAAGTCCCCAAGGAGGATTATTTGAGAACAAGGTTTAAGGTTATTAGTGAGAACGTTGTGAAGATCCTCTTCAAAGGTGCTTAGAGGGCCTGGGGGTCTATATAAAAGGTGGATGGTGAGAGTTTGATTATTATTTATCTGGAGTTTAGCGGATAAGGTCTCGCAAGATTGGATTGATTGTGTGGGTACTAGTCTAAGTGAGAGGCTTGTTTTGGAGATTATGGCGATGCCGCCGCCTCTTGCACCTTCTCGGTCATTTCTGATAATCGTATAGCCATCCTGGATGGCTAGCATGAGCGAGGGTCCTGCTGCATTGTGTAGCCACGTCTCTGTAATAGCGAGAAAGTCAAGGTTGCCTTCTGAAATTAAGAGACCTATAACGCACTAACGTATAGACGAATTTGAACACTTGTACAGCAGAAGTCAGACCATGGCTCACTAACTCGAGTAGGCCATGATCGACCTGGACGCATGACCTAAAGCCTCATAGGACCATGCACAGCGAAACCGCGGCAACAGCAGTGATGCCACCGCCAAGGATGTAATGTTACAACTGGCATTCCTTCTTCTGAACTTTAGTAACACCGTCCACAGGAGAGGTGTTAGGCAGAATCACATGCAGTACCCTTTTGGAACACTACAGGCAATTGGGACTAGAAGTGTAAGCACAATTTCACCTTTGGTACAAGCCTGTACTACACAGTAAAATGGTAGGGATGGTTGAGCAGCCAGACTTATTTCAAGAGTTTAAGTGAGCAGTAGAACAAGTTATACAAAGGACCAACCAATACAGTGATTCAAGTAAACACTTACTCAATGTTTCTTAGTAAAAGAATATACATTTATTAACTCAATCAGTTGTAAAACATTACACTAGCATATGCAGCTCAAGATCACACACTAATAAACCACAAAAGTCCAACCGGTAAGCAACTGAACAAGTTTAGCTCAAAAATGAAGTAGGAAAAAAATGCACTTCAGATACTTAGACAAGGGAGGAAAAGACAAGGTTATACGAATAGACAGCCGAAATACATTCATAGGCAGGGCAAAGGGTTTCAGTTAAATACAACCAGCAATTCTTCTCAACAGGCCTGGGCCAAAGTCAATGGTTCAGGGTATTTTGTATAGAATAGCACAGTTCTGGTATATAACGGTTAAGTCTTTGCCACAGATTTTTAAAGAATTTGGATAGGCGAAAAGTTTGACAAATGTTCAGGGAAGGACAAGCCTTTGTGGTTGAGGAAAGTTTCACTCACTTTCTCAATGGCTGAAAAGATTTCCGGACCACGTTTGCACAGTACCTTTTTAAATGTAGTTGTTGCTGGCAGTTCGAGCAGATCCCGCTGTTCCTGTGCTTCAGTCGTGGAGACAAGAAGGAGGACGTCGGGAGATTCCTGCACTGCCCAGGGAAGAGGCCAAAAGCTGTAACAAGATGTAAGTTTAAGGTTTGAGTGCCTGAAAGTCCCCCTGGTTTCCTTCCCTCTGGCTAACCGGTTTTCAACAGCACTCTGCTGAAAATTCGACCAGAATAGGACAGTGTCTAGGTGGCTTACGAGTTGCTTGTTCCCACCAAACTCAAGGGAAGAAGTTAACCTTGAAGGGCTTCTCTGTCGTCGGAGTTTCAGGCAATTTGGACCTGCAGCAGGGCTTCACCGGTCGCCCAGGAGTTGCAGCAGTCCTCTTCCTTCCTCTCTTCTTCGGTTCTTTCCTTCCAGTGGTCGACTCTGCTTTCCAAGTCCCGGAGACCTGCTTTTAAACATTTTTCCCCCATTCATTCAGCCTGGCTGTCACTCACCCAGCAGGGTGGCTATCCTTGCCAGACAGTCAGCCAGCCAATCACCCCAGTGTGCATTCAGGTCTCCTAGGAGACTAATCACAGGGATTTTGGGCACCTCCCTCACATCCTGTCCACTCCAGACACTCTGGCACCAGAGGAGGGCTTCAGCACAGAAGCCTGCCAAAATGCACAAACAAAGGGACCGAACCTGGGTTGGCGCGCAGAGTTACACACAAGGACTTTTCCTAAAAGAAATGGTGAAAAAAGATGACCGGAGTCTGTTTTTACAGATAGGTCTGGGGCACCATATTGAAAAGAATGGCTAGACCTGATTTTGAGCTACCGTTGTTAGCGGTCGCGAAAAATCACAGTAGTTGATCTAAACCACTGTCACCAGCCATTTAAAATAGGAAAAGGTAATATTTTACTGTTACATGAGTGTTTTGACTGAGGGGAAGCTAAGCAACTCCTCCAGCACTTTATAGTAAGATAGGGTGTGCTGGATCAGTAAATTTAAAGAGACTAGCAAAGTCAAGTTAACTTTACATGTCCTGAGAGACAGTAGTCATTCTCAGGGAAGGTATTTAAACCTTTGGGAGTCTGAAAGACACCCCTGTGCCACTGCACTGAAGGAGCTGTGTGACATACAGAAAAAGATGATGCTACTGGAGTTGTTTTTAAAACTCCATAACCAAAGAACACAAAAGTAAAACACACACAAAATACATGGAAGAGTGGGAAAAAAAGGCTCACACTCTTCCTAGGTAAAAAAATGTAATCCCAGAAATCCAGCAAAGTTGCTGGGGGTCTCAAAAGGTAAGGGAAATTAGCACATTTGGAGCATTCTCCCTAACAAGAGGTGAGCTCTCTAACAAAATGCAGAATACATTAAATATCCTAGGCTCGCAACTGCGGTCTCCAGGCACTTAATCAGGCAAGGTTGAGGAGCTGCCAAGAGTGCAGCATGAGAAGAGCCACCTGTTCCACCTTCCAAACAATAACTGCAACAATTTAGCTACAACTACAGTGTAACACTGCGTTGGGAACCAGCGCTCACTCAGCATGGCTATGGGCTAAACACTGTATGATGCTGCCACATAGTTGCACCTTACGATACACAGGTATACAAAGTATTGTTCACAGGTGTTTGCGGCCTCAGAAGAGAGCTAGTCCTAGGCTTGGGGCACAGGGTCTGTCCAATCAGGGTGAAGAACCTTCGGGGTGGATGTGAGAGTCACCAACCAATCATGGGGTGCAGTCACTGTAACTATTTTGTAGCAACAGTTTTAGGGGACTGACTAAAGAATACCACCTGACACTGTCTGGACCAATAACTGAATTCTTCTATATGTCTCTATACGGGACCTACTACTCGACAGCCTATCCCAAGTCAGGATAGGTTTTTGAGACTGTTCCCAATGATGATGGCAATCACGACACCATGTTGTTACATAACTGGCTTGCGAGTCAGGGTCCGTCGAGAGCTTTATGGATGCCCATCCATGTATGGGATTCATGTGGCGTATTTTGTACACTAAACCACAGTTATCTTTGCCTCTTGTGTGGACCTGGAGTTCTTGATTAGGACTAAGGGAAGAAGTTACGCCTTCCACGGACTCGCTCCAGCGGGCCTCCAATGTGGCACCGTCGGACCTGGAGGTCCACCCCTAACAAGTTGGAGGTCCCACTGAGATTGGGGGTGGTGCCCGCCCGGCCAGATGTTGTCTCCTTTGCCGGAAGACCCAGAAGGCAGCAGGATCCTCACAGGAATTGCAAATTAACTGGACAGCACAACCAGAGTTAGTCCGTCGGGAGCCGCCTTGAGAAATCTATCCCACCTGCAGTCGCCGAGGAGTCCAAGCAGCTTGGAGGGCGAGATGAGATGTTAACGGGGAGCCAGCGGCGGAGCAGCATCCATGCACTCAAACTAACATAAGTGTGGTCCACATAACAGGCAACGTGTGAGTGGGTGGGTTTTGTGTATGTGCGGGAGTGGGGAGGTAAAAATGTAAGTGAATATTGGTGTTGGAATTGTTATTTTAAATGTGCCTGGTGGTGGGGACTGGAGCAGAGGTAGAAGTTCCTTTCAGTGATTATTCGAGTATTGCAGCGAGAGGCTCTGGTGAGGAGCAAGGGTTTTGAACTTAGTATGCTCGGACTGTGAACTTGTATATATGAGGTATTCCTATGTGTTGGATGTTTTAGTTCGGAGCATAGATGACGTATCCCTGTGACGGTTAGCTGGAGCTATCTTAATTACGGAAGGTGTTTGTCTGATTAAGTCTTCCCATAGCGAGGTGTTTCAACCATCAGCGACGCATCAGTTGCAGCAAACAAAAAAGATAAAAACATAACATGTCACCCCCGAAGCAGTGGCAAGAAAGCTGTGGGGTTATTGTGGGTTCGGGTATTTTGTGGGAAGAGGGGAGAACAGGCATTGTCATGCGCACACAGTTGTTTCTTCATTTGTCTAAATGTTAGTTTGGTGACGTCACCCTTAGGTTGATTGTATAGGAAACTGTGGAAAAGAGAGGAGCAGAGGTCTTAAACTTGAGAACGGCAGGCAGGGGAGCGAGTGGCAGTGCATGGAAGGCCCCTGCACAGGATCGAGGTGGTGCGCTGGACAGCGATAAGGTTGTTGAAGGCGGGGCTAGGCGTGAAACCTGCTGTTTAAGGTATTGAGCCGCAGAGGCTCATAGTGAAAACAAGTAATACATTCTGTATCGTAACCCTTTTCCTTCCCCTGACAGCAGATATGGAAAACCTCACCTAGAGGTCAGGTAAATGTTTGCAATTTATTCATATGGTGGGATGGGGACCATGTATAGTGGGTCAGTTACTCCAATCCAACATTTATCTAAAACTCTTCCCCTCTATAAGGATAAAATCGTCAAGTATAGTATGCAATGGTATAAGGATACGGAAGGGAAAATAGCGAGACCCTGGCCGCCTAACAGCGGTTTTTCCAAGGACGTGCTGCAATCGCTCATGACGCATTTACAGAGCACGTACAAGGGGAAAACGTTAGCCAAACGTATGAAAATCTTTGAGTTGTGGCGTATATTTCAAGAGGATAGGCCACAGATGATGAGCTTACGGGAGGCGAGCGAGGGGGGTCGGTTCCATCCATTCCACCTCCCACACCGCCTAGAGTAATATCCGCAGATGCGGAGGAGGAACAGGGCCTATATACATTAAGAGAATTAAAAGTAGCAGAAGGCTACTCAAACCCTACATACTAACCACTCCCATAAACTAAATCCGAACTACTAAAAGAGACAGAAAAAGCTATTCACAACATAGGCTATATTGAGGATGGGTTACGGCGCACAAAAAATGAGTTTGCAGGAATGGCATCTGATGAATGGATAGCTGCACAAATAATATTGAAACTAAAAGGGGCCACAACGGGAGAGGAGGAAGGTGCAATTCAAGCAATAGAGAACGTTAAGGTAGGACATGGGTGTACTGGAGGGGTAACGAGGAGAGGGGGGAACGCGGAGGGGTAGCCCCAAGACGGGGCACCCTTGGGAACGCAGCAGGGTATCGCATAGGAAGATCAGTCACAAGGACAGGGCAAGAGAGATCATTTGACACCATTACAAGGGGGACGAGACAGTGGACAAGGGAGGGAAGATACAGAAACGTAATGGTGCGAAGTAGTACCCAGCAAAAGAGAAGAACTAGAAAGGATATTGGAGGAGGAGAAGAAGATCGCTATGGAGGAAGAAAATATTACTGCAGGAATCACGTAAGTAAGAGGAGAAGCGGTTGAACCAATTGAGATTAGAGAGGTGGGCAAAAGAGCAGGGCAAGAAGGATGACGAACAACAAACAATGGAAAAGGTAAGTAATCAGGCTAAAATGGAATTAGCAAGGGATAGGAGAAGGGGAGGAGAACAACAAAGGGAAAGGGAAAACATGGGGGAGCGTGAGGGGAGAAAGAGCGGATACAGTGCAGTGAATTTAGGAGTGAGGGAGGAGGAAGATATATGTAAATTAACAGAGATCGACCTCAATGTACCACACAACCCGGCCCTAGTAACGTGGAAATTAAACTTCTAAAATAGCTTTTGTAGTTACATGGACAAAGAATATAGTAAAGACGACGATCACAGTGACGAAGAAAAGGAAGGGCACAGCAAACTGTACCTCACGCTGACAAATGGGGGAACTTCTGCGAGTGCAAAATATACGGACAGAGAAGCAAGACACACGATAGATTGGCATAAGACACGGCAGTGGAAGGGACCTCACAAACACCTTACAGCTATAGGCTTAGGGATCTTCCCGGGTATAAGAGAGATAGGGCAGCAATAGCGCAATCATGGCGAGATTCGTGCTCCAGAGGGGGAGGGGCAGGATCACTTACAGCCCCACCTCAAGTGAGTATAATAGAACCTGTAGATATGAGAACTGAGGTGGAAATCGAAAGGGGACCCATTCAGATAAGACAATATAGGCGAACACCGGAAGAGAGGGGTGTCTACTCACTTATGCCGTCACTAGAAAGAGGAGGGACGCGGCCACAGTATGTGCCGTGGAAGCACGCAGACAAGGAAAACATTAAAAAAGGTTACCCTTGTAGCGTGGAGGGGGGAAATGGATATATGAGTTGGAAAAGTTAACGGCGGGGCACTGATTAGCAGTAGGGGATGTCAAGGGATTACTGGTCTCTATACTGGGTGATGCTGCCGATGACATCTGGAAGAGGGCGGGGTTCCCTGGGGTGGCTATCCAGAATACAGCACACAACGGGGCAACCCTTGCAAAGTGCAGGGCACCACTATGGCAAGCATTGTGAGACAATTCCTGGACAGATCAGACATAGGGGCAATAACGTCACGCAAAATGGGTGATGATAAAGCTCCAGTTGAGTACATTCAGGAGATTCAACAGCTCTGGCGCCTCGAAACTCGAGAGCCGTGGGACAAAACTATAGCAATATTTTATCATATTTTGGTGCAAGGGTTAAAAGAGCCGGTAAAGAAAAACTTTAAAAGGTTGGTGGGGATGGAAGTGAAGGCCTGGCCAGAAATACAGCTCAATATAGTACACTATTGCAGATTGTGGCAATAAAAACAGAAGCAAAAGGTGGAAGAGAGGAAAGCAGATGAAGCAAAGTTAGTACAGAAGAAATTATCCAAGTACGCATTAAAAGGAGCGCTAATCATGAGCCCTGGTCCACACACACCAACAGTGACTTCACAACCTCAACCTCAATCACAACAGTCACACAACACAGTAGCTATGTATGCACCACCCATGGGAGGAGGGTACATGGGTAGGGGAGGAAACCCACCAAGTTTCAGGGGAAGGGGAGGACCACACAGAGGGCGGGGGTTCAGACCCATGTCACATCAACACGTAGGAGGTTTCCGAGGCTATGCACAGCAAATACAAAACGGATGAGGGGAAGGGGGTTTTCCCTTGGAGACTAGGGAGCCCCCACAATGCTGGACTTTCAGCCAATTAGGACACATCTCCCGTGTGTGTAGGAACAGGGGAGTCCACCAGGGATGGGGGGAGCCAGGGTACCAGGAGGGACAGGGCAATTACTACATACTAGAGATGCTACAATATGCACAACTACAGAGCATACAGCAACAAACACAGAAAGAACATCAACATGCGGTCACAACAACAGTGCCACCCCAGATACTGGTGCCCCAAGGAACAGCACTGACACAGTAGCTAGTACAAGCACATTCTCATTCCCCAGAACCCATGGATACGACAACATGGGTACCAGTTCAAAAGATGGGAGGGGTTACTATAATAGGGAACAACCCCTACACAGGAGGTGGACTATCTTTATTTCCCCAATAGCACAGCCCACAGATGAACTTGTTGGGTCCCATCCTGTCAGACACACCTAATACCTGCGGAGGAACTTCGCAGAAGGGTGACGATAGGTGACCAAACCTTTTCCTTTTTTGTTGACACTGGGGCATCCAGATCATGTACACGGGAAAGGACTTTTGCGATATCAGGCGATGCCATGAACACGCCAAGGATTCTCTGGGCTTGGGAGGTGGTACTGATAACATCTCCTTATCTATCGGGGAACATGATCTGTCATTACCCTTACTCTACTCTAAATACACACCTGTTAATATACTAGGTCAAGATGTAATGAGTAGATTGAATATGACCATTTAATTCACAGATAAGGGCATAATATGCTCAACACCAGGGATACATATGCTGACAGTTAGACAGCTTGTCCAGGCATATTGCGGCAAAAGGGTACAGAGAGGAGAGCCAGCAGACCCTGAGTTGTTTCAATACGGCAAAGGCATGGCTGCCAGGAATTGCAGGGAAAGTATGGAGAAGGCCAGGTGAGTACCTTTTTAGACCAGAAACACCAGCAGATGAAGAGAAAGGAGCGGCATTAGCTCTAGACATTGAAGGCATTGCAGTGTGACAGGATTGGATTGCAGTGCATGCAGTAGATGACCAAGGGAGAGCAGGATGGGCAATAATTGCAGCGGCAGAGGGATGCAGGTTAACTCAGGTAACAGATGAAGAACTATTCACAGAAGACAAAAGTGAGACAGAAACAATATTAGAAATGAGCATCAGGTTCAGATACGCATCACATACCTGGGAATGGCCCAGAGAATGGCAATGGCACTGGAGGCACCACCTCTATTCATGGAAAAAGACCTGGCAAACGTGCCCAAAGATTTGTGGACTACAAGTCCCTATGATGTGGGATATATACAATGCATAGGAGGAGTTAAAATAAAGCTGAAACCTGGAGCGATACTACCAGAGCTAAGCAATACCCCCTAACAAAAAAAGCAGATGAGGGCATTTATGAGACAATCAATGCACTCATTGAAAGAGGCATCCTCGTACCATCAGATTCTCCATGCAACACAGCAGTGTACCCCGTGCACAAGGCGGACGGGGGTCATGGTGTTTTATTCAAGATCTCTGCCCACTTAATGAGATTGTAGAGGCGGAGTATCCTGTGGCAGCAAACCCTGTCACAATCCTGTGCGGTATACCGGCAGAAGCCGCCTGCCTCACGGTTATTGATCTTAAAAAAGCATTCTTCTCAATACCATTGCACCCAGATTCCCAAGACCTGACCAGTTTTATGTACCGTAACCGGAAGTGGAAACACACCCGACTACCGCAAGTTTACTGTGAATCACCTTCCATTTTCAATAGAGTAATACAGATGGATTTAACAAATATCCAAACAGCCAGTACCGTCCTGCAGTATGTAGATGACATCCTGATCTGTAGCAAAACTGAAAGAGAGTGCAGAAAGGACTCAGTACACGTACTTACAGTGCTAGCAAAAAAAGGGTACAAGGTAGACAAAGCCAAGATCCAGTACTGCCAAAAGGAAGTGATGTACACTGGGCAGATAATATCTAAAGATGGGAGACATATTGCACTGAAAAGAGCACAGACAATCCAAAATACTCCCCAGCCTAAAACAATACGAGAACTGCAGAAATTCCTTGGATTATGTAACTATTGTCGAGCATGGGTTTTCAACTACAGATCCTATACATTCCCACTCTTAACGGCCCTCAAAGAAGCACAGAGAGATGCAAAGCTATTGGGCTGGATGAGAGAAATGACATATGCTTTCAATGAACTAAAGGAGGCTTTTAGCACAGCACCATTGTTAGCGACCCCAGATTATAAAAAATTATTCTTCCTGTTTTCTCATGCCGATGGCGTAGTGATGAAGGCAGTTCTGACCCAAAAACAAGTTTAGGCCACAAGCCAATTGCCTATTATAGTGCACAACTAGACCCAGTAATGAAAGGACATTTTCCATGTGAACAACATTTAGCTGCTGCAGAATTCATGGTAGAGAAAGCTTCATCAATCACTATGGGGTGCGCAATCACACTCTATGTAAAGCATGCCCTCTTTACAATACTGCATAAGCCAAACAGCACCTTGACAAACCAAAGAGCAACAGGGTATGAAATATTATTATCCAGACCAGAATTGAAAATAGTGAGATGCAAAAATGTTAATCCTGCACAATTCACCGCAGAGGTCCAGCAGCCTGATGAATGGTATCAGGACTGCACGCAAAAGGTTGTAGGTGAAAGGATCGAAAACAGGACTGAAAAAAAGGGTTGATTTTTTTTTTAAGGGGCGGTTTCCCCTCTGCCCCCCGTTTTCTTTTTATAAAAAATGTTTAATGCATGCTACACTTAAAAAATACAGAAATAAATAAATAAAAAAAACATTCAACCCTTTTTTTCGGTCCTTTTGTATTCGAACAAAAGGGCATTAAATCCTTTATTTTTGATCCTTTGGATGGACACCCATGCAAAATATTGAGTTTTTCACTGAGACACGCAAGGAAGAGGAAGATGCCCTTGAGGGGGAGAAGTGCCATACATTGATGAGTCCTCGACAATTGATCAGACAGATGGAGTAAGGAGAACTGGAGCAGCAGTGGTAAAGCTCAGAGAAAATTGGACAAGTGAGGTAGTGTATAGTGTCCGCTTACCATCCCATTATTCAGTTCACGCAGCAGAATTGGTGGCGCTAATATTAGCACTACAAACCATTTTAGGGAAGAAAGGAACAATATATTAGGATAGTGCCTATGCCACTTCCACAGTACATTCTGGCCTTGCAAGGTGCCTCAGAAGGGGATTCTGAAGAGCAGATGGAACCCCCCCTACAGCACGCCATACTCCTAGGAAAATTAATAAATGTCATCACATACCCCGAGGAAGTAGCATTGGTAAAATGCCAGGCATCTACTAATGGTGAAGACCCAATGTCAAGGGGAAATGAAGCAGCAGATTATCAAGCAAAACATGCTTCGTACTTTGGGGAATGATGGGACCTGAAGGAGGAGCAAAAATGAAGGTGAGGGGTGAGACATATGTTGCTAAAGGATGGATACACCCACCTACCAGAAACACAAATAATGGAGCTGCAGGCAGCAGCACCTAGAGATGAGAAGGAATTGTGGTTAAAGAGGGGATGTTCAATGTCCCTCACAGATGCCCTATGGCGACAGGACAACACAGGGAAAGTGGTCATGCCACGCGCACTCCTTGAAACAGCAACACAACAACTGCACTATCGTGCACACACGGGGAAGGAAGTCATTGCAGCACATATTGTAGAATCATGGTTTTTACATGGTTTAGATAGCCATGTAGCAAACATTAGCAGCAATAGTCTGATGTGTGAACACTTTACAGCTGGCCATACCTTAAAAGTCATAACAGGAACCATAACCAGACCGCTACCATTTTTACATCTCCATGTTGATTACGTGGACATTATCCAGGTTTGCCATGGGTACTGTTACATGATTGTGGTGGTCTGTCCCTTCTCTCTGTGGATAGAGGAAGGGCCATGCCCCCATTCCGATGCCCTCTGAGCAGCAACATTTCTAGTGAGAGAAGTGTTTCCCAGATGGGGTGTGTGTGAGGTACTACGGTCTAATAACATAACCAACTTTGCCAATTAACTGTTCCAGTATGTTACCACCTTGCTAGAAACAAAACATACATTTGCTTTTGTGTACCACCCGCAAGCCAATGGGGTATGCAAATGCTTCAACACCCTCCTGAAAGAATGCGTAGCTAAAACACAACAGAGTACAAAAAAGAACTCGCTCCATTGTTTACCCCTTGCCCTGTTTGAACTACAAAATAAGCCAGGGTACGACCACCATTTAACGCCCCATGAGGTGGTGATGGGACGCAGAATGCACCTCCAATTAGCACCCCCTACAAGAGCACTGAATGATTCTAATAATACTGCAGAAATTGTGGGACAAGAAATGCATGATTATGTGACTTCACTTGTTTCTAGCATTTCTTTTATTTCTCACCAAATGCAGCAAAAAAGAAACAAGAGGACGACACACGGGACAGCTCCTGCAACACAGACACACCGGGAGAAACATCAATCCAAGTTGGAGATAAAGTCCTTTTGCAAAATGTTGCTCAACGTTGGAATGCACCCCGGTTCACTGGACCCCACACCGTAGAGGCCATCATAGACCGGACAGCGAATCTCCAAGGGAAGTCAGCATGGAGTCACCTGCATGATGTTAAAATATATAAGCCATCAATAGCACCCCAATGTGAGGCCACAGCAACTGGCAATAATAATAATGTTAAATCAGAGACTCCAAATACCCAAGACTCTAACGACCCACACCCAATTGGGCATTCTATGCTCTGACATTCCCAAGTGACTGAGCCCCCTACAGCTGCATTGTGCAAATTGATAACTGATAAACACCTCCCCTCACACTGTCCTCTCGCAACATTTCCAAGTGTTGTAGTATATGAAATGATAGATTAGCATCATGTTTTAACTTGTCATACACACGCATAGTTAGTTTATGCCACCGGATACAAGTAACACTATTTTAACAGTCACTTTTCTCACACATGCAGGTTCTGCGACTGTTGATTGTTGATGTAAAGACAGCAGTAGTAAATGTAAGGGTACAAAATAATTCAGATGCTGCCTTCTATTGAGCACCCTGAAGCACTCTCCCATCAATTTGTCCATGCTACAAGAAGACCAACACACTTCAGACCCTGACCGCCACGTATATATTGTTATGTGTTTCTTGAATATCTAGCACAAACGTACCCACAACTTGAACAAGGTGCATACCCCATTTTACCCACACTCCGACACCATTCTATACGGAAAATATGGGAAGAGATGTTTGCATGGGAGCTTGAATTTTACTTACAAATACTAACAATAATGCACAATATATGCAAATTTATCATCTCGTCTCCGCCGCTACAGCTACGGTGTAAGTATAAGACCCAAACATGATAGTAATAAAAACAGCATTCATTATTGTGTCATTATTATTGTGTACTGTACTTTGGCAGTTATTTTCTGCTTTGCATGTCTCTGCTGTACCCTCTACTAATTCTCCAACCCAAACTGCACAGCCCACAGTGTCAGGTGGTACAGGCGATACTTCTGGAAAGCTAAGGAGAGGTAAGTGCAGTGTTGCTACTGACATGAAAGTGGCAGAGACATACCTTGCAGACACCACACACATAACTAATAACATCTGGCAGAAGCACATGTCAAAAATTGGGAAGGACACAACTGATGAGAGCTGTTATGTCTGCTTGTCAATTCCCTATGCCATGAGTGCCTCTAGAACCTTCGTAGCAACATAAATACCTGCAGCAGCAGCACAATGCCTTCTGCACCTAGCCATGTTCCAAACTAGGGGAAGATTTCAAGGGAAAACAGCCACCCTAAAATGGATGTCCAAAGCAAGCTTTCCGTACGAAGACAACTATATCAAGACACTGCCCATGATGAATACATACTGGCAGCTAGCTAAAAGCCTGCAGTACATTACAGAAGGATCAGAGAAAGGAGAGAGATGAAAACTATAACTCTGAACTATCTACCATGTAAATGGAGAGCAAGAGAGATAGAAGGAGAACCAGTGTGCTGGGAAAGACCACAAATATTAATTTACGGACAAGTATACACAACTGAAGGATGGGTGGATGGAGGGTAGGAAGGAAAGCAGTAACACTCGCAAAGGCAGAAGTGAACAAGGTACAGGAGGAAAATGACAAATGCCTCAAAGAATGGGATAAGAGCGCCAAATTAGTGACATGGGTGGACAACGAAGCAGGACCCATATCAATAATTCTGTTAACAACGCCAGCCCTCTGATTCCAGAATAACAGCAAATATGAAGTAGGAGAAAATGTTGGATGCAAATCAATACAGACAATACCAGAAATGGGGATAGGGACGATTGTCTTAATGGACCATTATTGGGCTTGTGGAACAAAGGCATATGACAAGATGCCTCCAAACTGTGGAGGGATATGCTCACTAGCACACGTCAACATGCCCTCCCTACTAGTGCCACAAAAAGATCTGCAACTAGGAGAGTTCCCAAAAATGCAATATGGTAGAAGGAAAAAGAGATCGATAGCACTCACCTCTGATAGCCCAGAAGACAATGAAAATGCTAACAGACTCAAGAGGGTAAAAAGAGAAGGAAACTACCTGTAGGGACGCTCTGAAGAAGCACTGGTTGAAGTACCAGCCTCCCACAGACTATTCAGCAGAGCACATATGTTTTCGCAGCATTCATCCCTGGAGTACAGGCATATGCAAATGCAAAATGGCTGCAGATCACAAGTTGGGAACTCATGGTCACAATCAACTCGACAGTGAAGGGGTTCAATGCAATAAAAGAAGAGCTCCGAGCAATAAGGTTAGTGGCACTACAGAACAGATATGTCTTGGACCTCCTGACGGCCATAGAAGGCGGAGTTTGTGCAAAAGTAGGAAATTCCTGTTGCACGTTCATTCCTGCCAACGATGAAGATAACGGAACACTATCAGATGCAGTGGCTCAATTGGCCCACCTGTATGCCAAGATGGAAGCGGAAGCACAAGGAACAAGGAAAGACAAGAGCTGGTTCACATATCTCTGGTCCTGGATGACCTTCTGGCTGTCAGATAGTATGAAGCTCCTGGCTGGAGCATTGATATTAGGAGTGGCATCAATGTTCGGGATAAAAAAGTGCATTGCAAAATGCAAGAGCACGGCTACAGAAGTAGTTGGGATACAACTACTGATGAAACTAGGAAACAGAGAACAGACGGACAACATCATTAGGGAAATGGAGAGGCTGAGGAAGCAGATTGTAGCATCAGATATCTTCCCGCCTGGAATGAAGGTGGAAAATCCCCGAAATTTGAAGAAATACGTCGGAACCTGGGTATATTGTAAGCCTAAGGGGGCATGTGTCTACAGGTCCTGGTCGTTTGAAGATCATGTCAACTACTATGGACATCTGGCTGGAATTACAAAAGTATTTCGCCTGGTGGATGAGGGAGAAGATAATGGTGATGTGGTCCACAAGTCGACCAGAGGGGGACTGAAGAGGGGAAAGCAGAACGCGCCCCCAGTCCCAGAAGACCCTTTAGCAAGAAGAAACACCTGAGACAATATGGCCACCAATCATATGAACTTACACCCATTCCATCTGCTCGCACAATGGAAAGATACCATGAAAGATACTCACCCAACAGACCCTATAACCCTGCAGTGGTGCGGATCCTACTGAGAGTGAATTAGGAAACTCAAGATAGAGCTGGAGACGACTACATGGACCGAATTGACTAAACGCTGAGAAGCCATGTTACTTGTCGTTAGAGACCTCATGACGACTTAGCCACATTAGACATGAAGCACATGTGCTGTCCACACATCACAGACATGTGCACACGCACCCAACCACACAAAGAATACGGATACACAGCTCTAT
Organism: Ambystoma mexicanum; assembly: GCF_040938575.1. Classification (NCBI taxonomy): domain Eukaryota; kingdom Metazoa; phylum Chordata; class Amphibia; order Caudata; family Ambystomatidae; genus Ambystoma; species Ambystoma mexicanum. The sequence goes on from NC_090928.1 coordinate 160,377,366, forward strand.
AGTTAGAGGACTGTGACATATACATACTGTCTGCGTGTTTATTGTTTTGTCATTAGGCCTGCTACAGCACCTCAGTAATGCAAGAAGCCAGAAGAGTTTGTGAATAAGCTTGCTGATGCTCCTATGCAAATAAACCTATGGTAAGGACAGGAGCACTTAAGAGACCGATAACGCACTACCGTATAGACGAATTAGAACACTTCTACAGCAGAAGCCAGACCATGGCTCACTAACTCAAGTACGCCATGATCGACCTGGACGCGGGACCCAAAGCCTCACAGAACCATGCACAGTGGAACCGCGGCAATAGCAGCGAAGCCACCGCCATGGTCGTAATGTTTCAACTGGCAGTCCTTCTTCTGAACTATAGTAACACCGGCCACAGGAGAGGTGAGCTCTCTGACAAAATCCAGAATACATTGAATATCCTAGGCTCTCAACTACGGTCTCTAGGCACGTGATCAGGCAAGGGTGAGGAGTTGCCAAGAGTGCGGCCTGAGAAGAGCCACCTGTTCCACCGTCCAGACAATAACCGCAATCATTTAGCTACAACTACAGCATAACACTGCATTAGGAACCGGAGCACACTCAACATGGCTATGGGCTACACACTGTATGATGCCGACACATAGTTGCACCTTACCGATACACAAGTATACAAACTATTGTTCACAGGTGTTTGTGGCCTGAGAACACAGCTAGCCCCAGGCTTGGGGGCTTAGGATTTGTCCAATCAGGGTGAAGAACCTTCGGGGTGGATGTGAGAGGCACCAACCAATCATGGGGTCTAGTCATTGTAACTATTTTGTAGTAACAGTTTTAGGGAAATGACCAAAGAATACCACCTGACACTGTCCGGGCAAATAACTGAATTCTTCTATATGTCTCTATAGAGGACCTACTACTCGACAGCCTATCCCAAGTCAGGATAGGTTTTTGAGACAGTTCCCAGTGATGACGCCAATCACAACGTCACGTTGTTACAAAACTGGCCTGCGAGCCAGGCTCCGTCGAGAGCTTTGTGGAGGCCTGTCCATGTATGTGATCCCTGTGGCGTGTTTTATACAATAAATCAGTTATCCTTGCCTCTTGTGTGGACCTGGAGTTCTTGATTAGGACTAAGGGAAGGAGTTAGGCCTTCCACGGACTCGCTCCAGCGGGCCCCCAAAGCAGCTCGGCCGGACCTGGGGCTCACCCCTAACACCGTTGAAAGGGCAAAGTGTGTTAGTCAATCTCAACCTGCACCAGAAGTATTACTAAACACATGGTGAATGTCAAAATGTATCAGCCAACACGTGTTTCGACCTGAAGCGGTCGTCTTCAGGGTTTTCTACAGTGGGTTCAAATTCTTAATTCATGTAAAGATGTGGGCATAATCACCCAAAAAACGTTAAGTGCATTACAAATTTGCAGTTTGCCAAATGCCTGTATGGCGGCCTGATTTCAGTCTGTGACCAATGTGCGCCAAGAAGCATTTTTTGACACACTGTGCTCACGGACCAAAATCACGCTGCCATCTCAAATCCACAACAGTGACCATCATTATGTGTGCTCTGCTTGGAATGTTCAAAGAATCAGATGTCTACACAAACCCAGACCACTGACATGGCAGAGCAAGAAGGCCACATGTCAAATTAAAAAACAGCCTATTAAAAGGGTCTCTTATTCATGGCAGCCGATAATTCTGCTGACACCAGGACCTTGGCAATACATAATGCAAAGCTAAATTGCACATTAGAAATGTGCATCAAATATTGTTTTGCAGGGTATAACAAGGGAAATAAATGTTTCAGTCTAAGTTTGATTTTAAATTCCTAAAAGGACCTCATGTCAAACACATCCCTTTAGGACAAGAAGAATTCAATGGACCAATTGAAGCAAAGAGGAGGAACCTAGTGGGTGTGGACAAGTGAAGAGAACCCATCATACTCAATCAAATGATAAATAGATAGAGTTTGGTGGGTATTTAAATTCAAACACATAGGAGAAAAGAGAATATTAGAAAAGCAGCAAAGGAAGACAGCCTTCTCAACGCGAGAAAAGCAGATTGGGGTACTACCTGGATGTAGCGGATAGAAATATCTCCTTAAGAAGGCTTTTTTTAGATGGTGATGAATGCGCAGGGATTCAGCCCCATTTGTCCAACGCAGAACCATATTATCTGAGATGATTTTGAGAGCAAATGGACAGAGTAAAAGGATGAACTCATCTGGCGGTGATGTCAGATTGATGTCTCAAACTGTACTAGGCCCATGAAAGACAAACCGGAAGTACAATAATCCCAGAGCATTTGAACACATTTCCCAATAATCATTTAAATCCCAGATTACAATTAAAGGTATTTTTAGAGAACTTGGTATATAAGCTATGTCACTAAAGGGGTGACTGGGCTTGTAGATAAAAATATATGGAAGTAAATATATAAGAGATTGTCTTAGAATCCATGATTGTGACAGGCTTATTTGTCTCAGAGTGCCAAATTATGAATACATTCCCTTTGTTTTTACAGGAGCAAATTATTTGTGGGTTTCTGAGTGCAGTGTATAATATATCTCGCAGATTTACAGGGATTGATAAACTTCTTGACCTGTGAAAAACATAATTTGCATTAAAAAGTCTGAATAGAATTATTGTCATCTTACCATGGAATAGGAAAGAAGGTTATTTTCTCCCTTATTCGGGAGAAACTAATGTCACATTAAATAAGAAGTTTCAATTTTTCCCAATTTTGTAAAAATGTTTTATTGTGTTTTGACTCCCATCTGTGGCAGATAAGACTCTTTCACAAGATTTACATTAAAAGAAAATACAACAGTTTTCCTCACACTTAATAACACATAATAGAATAAAACAAATTATACACGTATAGGAGGAAACAGAGAAGAAAATGCTTCTTCATCTGAAATCTTTCCTAGTTTCTCCAAGATTTTGTATAGGAGATCGCATAATGCCAGGTTAAGACTCTGCACTTGTCCACCCATCAAACTGACCCACCAGGCTTCATTTCCATATGACATATCTAAGCATTTCTTACAATCTTCCCTTAAAGTGGTACAGCCCATGACCAGATTTTTTGTGGGTTCTTTCATTTCTGCCATATCACACAACCTGCAGCTTAAATTCTCTCTCTCGCCATTCCAGCTACCCACTCTCTCAATTGTCGGCAGTTGGTTTAGTCTAAAACTGAGGTATAATTTTTTTTTTTTTTTTTTTTTATTTTTCATTTAGTTTGTACAAACTTTTTGAAAAAAAAACAAAATTATACACAAAATTCCTCCCCTATCTATCTCTAGGGTGCTTCAGAAATGGGTATTTACGGTGCATTTTTCATAGCAGAGTGTAGCGTTCCATAACTTATTGCTTCTCCTCGACCTGGTTATTCTCATTTTTCATTATTCTGTTCGCTGCAAATGATTTATTACACCATTACCAATCCTTTGTCTGGCTTTGCTTCGCCTCTTCATCTCATCTCAACATTTCTGAAGCACCCATTACTTTTTAGATTCTTTCTCTAATTTAGTTCTCTTTTAGGAAACTTTCAAGTATTTCCACAAAGTATGTCAACCCGAAAGTGTCTTTTTCACATGGGTTGTGAAGTTTTCGCCATAGATCCTCTCCACTTAAGGTGGCGTATTTTCGCACTATGGGTCCTAGGTGTACAGATCTCTGATTTTTCAGGGCCTCACAGTACAGTGTTAAGTGTTTAAGGGTTTCTTGATGTTTATTACAGAAACGACACCTGAGTAATGCTTTCAGATTCCTCGTTCTTATTGCTCGGCTTACTCTGGTGTTTATTAAGTTCATACGGAATTTCATATAGTTTGCTCGGTGTCTTGCATTAGCTGATCTCATCAAATATTGAGGCAGTTGTTTTCGATCTTTGGCTTCTATGGGTGCATCTTCCATAAGTTTGTGGCGATTGCGATCATCAACTGTCGAGCACCAATCCTGTTCCCATAGTTTTTTCTTCACATAATTCGGGTTATTTCTCAGGGTGTCTTGATCAGTTCCCAGTAGTTCTAATTGATTTTTACACCCGGCTGCCCATTTACATAGTAGAGTTTCTTTGTTGCCCTTCATAGCATTTTGTAAGATCTTGAATTGAGGCAAACATTCTACTGTGATGATTTTCCGATATATGGATAGCATGTTCCATAACACTCGGGCATGCATGGATATTAAATTAAGTTCATATCTCACACATGCACTCGAGATTCCTTTCTGTAAATGCAGAACCCTCCTCCAATATTGATTTTCTAGTTCTGGCCATAGAGTGGCGGACACTCCTAGGGCACTTTCTGCCCCATAAATCAGTGATGGAATCACTTTTTGGTTATAGTGGGCTATTACTGGTTGTAGCGAGAATTTCCCAAACTTTTTATTTATTACTACTCCTTGACTTGCTAGTTGTCTGCATTTTTGTTTAGCATTCTCTGCCCAGGGAGCATCATTTATGTTACTATTGATCCAAACACCTAGGTACTTTGTCTTTTTAACACATCTTAAGATTTCATTTCTCAGTCTCCACTTTGGGATACTTTTTGTATTCCGTTTATTGTTTCGTGTTAAATCTTGCAGGATTATTATTTCAGATTTTGTTGGATTGATTTTTAATTTATTTTGTTCTACGTATTTCTCTAGAGCTGCTAATTTTCGAGCTAGTCCAATTGGTGTTAGGTCCAGTAATGCAATGTCATCTGCATATAGCATCCAACTTATTGCTTGCCCATTTATTTTTGGTGGAAAGGAGTTCACATCTGCAAGACTATCGCCAATATCGGATATAAATAAACCAAATAGCGTTGCTGCAAGCGGGCAGCCCTGTTTCACACCTTGGTTCATTTCGATTGGCTTGCTCAACGTTCCACTTGAATCAAGTCGGATTTTAATGACTGTGTCCGTGTGGAGTTCCTTTATAGGTTGTAGTAGGTTATCTGGGCACTTCCATTTCCTCATCTTTTCCCAGAGCATCTCTCGGTCGATGGTATCAAAAGCGCTAGATAAATCGACAAATGCTACGTAGATCTTTCTATTTTGTCGAATTGCTTCCATTTTCAGAAAGTTCAGAATTGTTAGATTCAGCCCGCAACCAACTCCTTTCACGAATCCAGTTTGCCGAAGATCGTATCTTTTGGTATTTTGGATCCAACGTAATAGTTGGTTTTGGAGCTGGGAGGCAAAACTTTTTCCGACCACATCAAGCAGAGCTATCGGCCGGTAATTTTTGGGGTCGGTTCGATCACCTTTTTTAAAAATTGGTACTACAATGGCACACCGCCAGGAAGAAGGTATTTGTTTCGTCTGGAGGATGGTCCGGAATAATAAGTAGCAGATATCTGCCCATAGTTCTGGGTGTTGTTTTAAGTGTTGATTTGTTAGACCATCTGGTCCTGGTGCTCTGGATGTGCTTAATATTAGAATGTTTCTGTAGATTTCCTCTTTTTTTATTTCAATTGACCACTCGTGCTCTGAGGATGGCAAAATTCTTATATTGGGTTGATTGTTATTGAATGTTTCTGCGTAGTGTCTGATCCATTGAACTTCTGAGATCATAGATTTCATGATGGCTCCCTGAGGTGTTGAGATATTATTCATCAAGGCCCAAAAATCTCTAGTCTTTCTTTTAGCAAGTACTTCCATCATAATTTCGGCATCTCTCTGTAACATGATGTGTTTGTGGCTGAGTAGCCAGTTCTTATAGGTTTGTTTCAGATGTCTTATCTTGCTTTGGTTATTTGTATTGGACTTGTTTTTGAACATTCTCAGTGCTTTTCTCAGATTTTTTTTCTTTTCGTTAACTTCTGCATCCCATACATGGAGCTGTGTAAAATCCGGTCGTGCCTTAGTGTGTTTTTTCTCCCGGTATATCTCTAATAGAGTTGTGTACTCTATTTGTTCCATTTCTGTTGTATTTTCAAGTGATTTCCTTAGTGAGATGATATTATTCTCACTCAGTCTTAGCCTGTTACGACCAGGACCTGTTTCAAGTGTCGATACTTCCTTGACAACTGGTTTTCTAGATTCGTTTGATTTCAAATACAGCTTTACTAGGCAGTGGTCGCTACCCTTCATTTCAATGATTTTGAGAGACAAGACCTCGCTTCTTAGAATTTCTTAGAATTCCGTCTACGAACATGTAGTCAATTGTCGAGCTTTGCGAAAGTCTTCTCCAGGTTGGATGGGCGGGAATGTCCCCTGGCGTATTGCCGTTCAGCAAGTGTAAGTTCCAGACTTCCATCTCTTGCATCCATCGCCTGGCTGCCTGTTCGCCATTAGTTATTTTTTCTTCAAGGGAGTCATTTATAATAGCCAGACAATTTATGTTTAGGTCTCCACATACTAAGATGTTTGTATCCTTTTCGTTCCTTTTGATATTACAAATTAATTCTGAGATGGTTTCCATGAAGTTGTCTAATAGTGTTCTTGTGTGTTGCCAATATATATTAATCGGTATTAGTACATTATCTTTGTTCACGTATCTCTCCGGAAGTTTCACTTTGCACACTTGTATATATGGTGACACAATAGTGTGGGATAAGATACGTACACCGCTTTTTACTTTGGCGAGCGTTAACATTCCTGACATGGGTCGTCCTTTTTCGCCTTTAATTGCTCTGTTGAAGGCTATCTCAAAGCCGTCAGCTACTGGTGATTCCAGTAGCCAAGTCTCTTGTAAACAGAGCAAGTCTATGTCCATCAGTTCATTAGATGTATTTTCAAAAAGATGTGAATGTCCTCGTGTGTTCCATGAAGCGATGCATATATTGCCAGTCTCCTTGATCTTTGGGCATTAGCTATGTTTTGTGTTATTAATAGTTTTAGCAACCCATGACCAGTCCATGTCTTCCCTTTGTGGATTGATTACTTTCTTCATTTTGGAGTATCTCTGCTCAGTCGATACTTCAACTAACTCTGTTTCTGAAGTTTGTGTTTTATTAATGATGTGGCACTTAGAAGGAACATTTTTGCTTTTTGAGTATGGTTCTTCAACACGTTGCACTGTTTTATTCTCAGTTTCAGGATTATAGACTAGTACCAGTCCTTTGTTCGTCGGTTGATCTGCCTTCTGTGAATTTTGAATTTCATGTATATCGAACCCCATAGAGTTCAGAATGGTTCCAGCATTTAAAAGTGAGTCACAGATGATTTTAGAAGCTATATGCAGGATCACGCAGTCATTATTTTTCTCATCCTCGAATTCTACTATTAGGATGTCATCAGAGGCCACAGTTCTTAGTTGTGGAATATGATGTAATAGCTTCATCACATTATTCCTATTCAAGAGGAGGTCATCTTTTTCTCTCATTATACGTTCTAAGCGCAACAGGTATTTTCCCATTTTCTTAGATCTTCGAGCTTGTAGGCTATAATCAGGGCGATCAGCGTCGCTTGCTCGTGCGTTATGCTGTACTTCGAGATATGTCGGTTTTAGCGGAATCCAATGGCTCTTTTGTAGCAATGATGGAGCTTTTGAAGAATGTTCCAAAGAAGGTTTGAAATTATGGTGAGATCCTTCTTTAAGATCAGCTTCTCTTATCAGAATAGGTTCAGTTAATCCTTTATCCATTAGCGCCATTTTAGCCTCCAAGATCTCAAGGTTTTGCTCATATTTCCACAGGTCCGAGTTACTCGAGCTATGCTTTATCTCAGATTGTAAGAGTTTCTTGGTGGCCAAGGTTAGCGCTCTTTTAGCCTCAATTGTCATACATTCAGAGGAGATTTCCACTACGGTGGGTAAGATTGTGCCAGAGTGTTTGGGAGAATCACTGTTAGTGTCTTTTTGTTGAAGTGCATGTGTCTCATGATCAGGGCAGCCAGATTTGGAAGGAGGAATAGTTCTACTAGCCGGCTGCTTTGTAAGAATCTTCGTTTTAGGGAATACTTGTTTTTTTTTCCCTATATTGAGGTCAATGTTGATTGAGGCGTCTGAGGGGGGCCGATCTTCAGACATGGCCGAATCAGGAATCTCAATCCAATCATCTTGCTCATATATTGAAAGATCTAAAAGCTCTTCAGAAATGCTCACAATTCCAACAGGTTGGACGTTTGATGCGTCTTTTAAGTTCAGTAGCTCAACTGGTATGGCATTTTTCACTGTACAAGGCTTGGCCTTCGCGGCGGTTTCATCCAGTTGCTTGGTGTTTATTGTAGAGCAAAGCCCTTTGATGTTCCTTAAGAATGATCGTACACTCGATCTACATTGTTTTTTTCTTTGTTTTTTCTTTATGGATTTTTTCTCAATCATCTTGTCTCTGACTTTGTTATTTAGTGTTGCATCTGATTTTTTTAATTCAAATATTGGATACATCTCTTTTTGTATTGAATCTGGCTTTGCAGGAGAGACTGTCGCACCAGAACCTTCAGTCCTAAGTATAGAATTCATGAGATCTTGTGTCTCGGGTTCATTGACGCCTTGTTCTGATTGAGGAGTTGAGACAGCCACGTCCGTTATACATTTGTCTATAGGATTTGCTGACATCGAATCCTCATCTCTGTCAGAGGGAATTTCCTGCATTTGAGATGGGTATGATTTCTTATTTACTTCACACCTTTGTGGAACATCTTTTAATTGTCTGGTGAGCGTAGTCGTTTTTTCGCTACTACAGATTCTTTTTCTCTCATTTGTGCAGATGACAGCTTCTCGTGGTCGTTTTGATTTTTGTGTACATTTCCTCGGAGGAGCATTAGCATCTCTTTTTTCACACCTCGTCTCATGCGTGATTATCTCTGCATTTAAGCTAGTATCTGGGATCATAATTTGGGTCTCATAGTCTATTGTATTGTTCGCAGTAGGATCCTTTGTGTTTATCATCATTCTGCTCTATAATCTCTTTAGGTATCATTGATTTAAGAGCAGGATTTGATTTATGTTGTTGCAGTAGTGTTATGGCTTCTCGAGCTACTTCGGCGAACAGTCGTTTATCCATCGCACTATTTTTGGTTTGATCCACAATGGTCTTAATATATGCATCAGCTCTTAGATGGTCATCGGTCCAAGTTTGTTTCATCCAATTTAGATCTTGATCCACATTGATAATTTTCGAGTTCAACAAAGCTATGAGAGTGGTTTGATCTTTAATATTCTCATTCAGTTGTTCGTACAGTTTGATATATGGCGACATCGAAATCGTATGAGCAGCCATTATGAGTGTATTTAGTTCTCTCGTAATTTCTTTAGCCATCAGTTCTGCCATGTTTAATATCTGGTTATTCTGTTTGTTACTTTTCTGAGATCTTATTCGAGAGAATCTAGATTTTTTCTTACGTAAATTCGATTTTTTCTTAGATCGAGCATCTGGCTGTATATCTACCCCAGACGGTGGACAGTAAATTTCCAATCCAGTGAAAAGAGAGCCAGCTAGCTCTCTTTCATCGGCGAGCCTTTTTTGTGATGTAATAATAAGGTCGCTAAAATCATCATTGATGGATTCTGTACGTTTCCTTTTCGTCACTGGTTTTAACCAAGGTTTAGGAAGTTCATTTGGGTTTAGTGGGCCAGGTGGGAGACTGCAGTCGTGCTCCTCACAGGTCGAGAATTCCTCCAATGGCTTCACTTGTTCCAAGGGGTTGCGGGATCCAGCCGATGATATTTCCGTTCTGCAGTCTACACGACTCCTGTCTGCTAGGACCATCAAGCTACATCGGTCACAGTTCTTCTTGCCACATGGCGGACAGTCCGAAGCAGATCCAGGACTAGACCGTGTTATCAGAGCTATTTCCCCAGGAGCAGCATCCATCAGTGGTGTTTTTCTAAGGAACTCACTGTGGGGCACAATCTCGCCAGTTTTTCTTTCCACCATCTGGAGGATTTTATTGGGGTTATGTAGAGGTCCGGCAGGCCGTTTGTCGTTAAGTTCACAGTCATCGCTAGCCATACCACTAGCGCTGCCTGTAGGGTCTATACAGTTCGTCATGCCTCTGCTAGTGGTGTCACCGACGGCGATACTCATCTCCTGTACGTCTTTGTCAAAATCCATTATCGTTCCGGCCATGCTTGAAAGAGATTTAGTAAACAACAGTTCGTTACCTTTCTCCGCATTAACTATTGTGTTATCCAGTCGTGTGTTTGTAGATGCACTGTTAACTATTACAGAGTCCAAAGATGCCCTATGAGCATCATCAGCCACAGCGGACTCTCCCTCCTTCGCCTCATAGGTTATGTTGGGCTCTGTTTGTAATGTTTTTAGTGTAGTCGGAGACGGTGAAATTGGCGTTGCTAGTGGATATAGGTCAGTACTGCACGAAGCTAAGGTGCTATCCTGGCAATCAAAAAAGTTCTCAGAGTCTATGGAAGTAGAGGAAGCACAGTTTTTTTTACGGAACTTGCAGCGACTTACCATTGGTTCCAAGCGCGGGTCAGTGGGAACGCAGCCGCCTGCAGCCAGGAAGCGTCGTTTCCGCCGTGTGAGCGGATGAGTGGCATCTTCCTCTCCTTGATACACCACTACATTGTCCAAGTTGACCCCCGAGGGGCCAGGGTCTAAGGTGTTCATCACCGTAGTCGTAGGGATCACGTAGAAGTTGAAAAATAAAAAAATAAAAAATAAATGCACTGAAAGACGCGTTCAGGCGCAAAACACGATTGGAGCTGCAAGGAATAAAGGCGAGCGGAGTTCGGCACAGAGGCGTGGGCGGGGGCCGTAGCGGATCCCAGCTCCCCAGGCGCTCCAGACACCCCTGGCAACACTGCCAACACTCAGCGTCACTCCGCGTCGCTCCGCGACCTGTGCTGGGTCTTTGAAGGGAAAAGAGACTTCCTTTCACAACGAGGTAGTCAGGCAGCAAAGCAGAGTTCCCAACACTGCCAACACTCAGCGTCACTCCGCCTCAAACTGAGGTATAATAGCCTCCTTCTTGGATATGGGAAAATAAGAATGTACCTCAAAACCTGTTCCCTCTTATAAGCCATCTTAGCATATTCCCTGTAGAGACATACTTTGCTATCTCCTCTGATGTATTTCCCCAATCATATTGGAATAGCTTTTGTTTTACTTTCGCTTGATTTATGATGAGTTCATCTCTCGAGGATCCTTTTTCAATCAATCACTTGCTCATCTGTTGCTTCAAAGCAGTTATTGATAGTCCAGAGGTACGTGTTTGATTTTCTCCCAATTTGTATCGGAGGCTTAAGTAGGTTTGCGTATCCCATCATTTTCCTCCAAACTGCCCTAGAGGACAGAGAGACTAGTCCAAATTTGTGCAGTATTACTGAGTTTGGAACTGATTTGCTAACCTCAGAGTCTCTTTCCAAAGCTTTCCTTGGATGATGTTTAAATTTACTCCTAAATTGTTAAGATTAATATCCAACCTATACAGTATAGTCGGCTCCACTTGCATTAGATAAAACTGAATCAGCGGGGTCAACGAGAACATACATAGCTGCGCATATACTCGTCTCATTTTTGTGAGTAGAGAACCATATTTGGAATTGAGATAAGTTATCTTCCCTGTTTTGGGCATGGAGTTTAGTACTTCATATCCCAGATAGGTCAGAGCAGATGCTCGCTCCAATGGCTCATGTCCCACAAGCCCTTCATTTCTTTCAATTTATTTTAAGGTTATTTTCCACAGCATATGTGTGGAACAATGGCAGTTTATGCTGGAGCCCAAGAGGGATAAGATCAAACAACACTACATCATCGGCAAATGGCTATCCAGTCTAATGTTGCTGTGCCCAACCTGACTGGATTTGTTCGACCCCTTCTCATATATTTGCTCATACCTTTGCTATGTCTACCGTATATATGGCGTAGAGGGTGGGGGCTACCTCACATCCCTGTCTTAGCCCTATATGGGTCTTAGCAAGAGCGGTCATTGACCCTCCCCTATCCAGCCACAGTCTTACTGCTGTGTTCATGTGAAGCAGAGTCAGCATTTTTACCAAACAAGTAGGAACCCCAGCCCGCTGGAGCTTTTGCCACAATCGACCATGACTAACTGTATCAAACGAGCTGGTCATGTCGATTGAGGCTATATATACAGTTCTTTTTAACTGTTGCTCTCATGTGTGCTAAGCTGAAGGCATTGAGAGGGGTACCCATCCCAGATGGAAAGCCAATTTGGCATTCGGAAAGGAGTTTATGTTTTATAATCTCCTTTTTAAGGTCCCTTAGCAGCAATGTGCCAAAGAATTTACTTGATGAATCTAGCAATGCTATGGGTCTAAAGTTTGCTGGGTTTAGTTTGTCTCCTTTTTTATGAATCAGAACAATTAGGGATTGTTTCCAGGTCTGACACCATCTGTGAGCAGTAGACGTGTTGAAACAAATCCCACAACGGAGAAGCCCAAGTTTCACAGACGAATATTGTCAGGGCTCGGGGCTCTGGAGGGCTTCGCTCAACCAGTTTCCCATACAACATCACTCCAATCCCATTGACAGGTTTCTTCCATAAGAGACCCCTTATTCTCTAAGACAATTAAAGGTTCAGTTTCCGGCATGGAATATTTTTCCTTTAAGTGTTATTCCTAAACTTGCGCCAGAATTTGACACTCTCCTATCGTACTAGTTTTCTTTCTTGTTGCTCCCCCCATGATAGACCAAAACTTCACTGCATCTTTTTCAACCAGTGAGGTCACCACCTCCTGGTTTCTCTTGATGTTAGTTTCTCTGCTGATTAAGTTTAGTTCCCTTTTGTATCGAGCCATTATCTTCCTCTTTTCTTCACAAAATGTTTTATAAGAGGTAGATTTAGTTCTACGTGATCTGATAGCTGCTCTTTTAATTATTTTTACTTACCTAATTCTACTGTCTGAGGGATTTGGATGGGAGGCATTCCCAAGGGATTGACCCTTCAAAGAGAGTAACTTCATGCATGTTTG